>NC_062266.1:19085684-19408786 GCF_916048215.2 Malus sylvestris
TGTATATATAAAATATAATAAATGTATATATATGTGTGTATATATTAAAAAATTTAGGTCCTGTGAAGCTTCATCTCATGCCTAGGCCAGGCTATCCCTCAGACGCCTTGCCCATGCCTCACGCTTTCAATACACTGGTTCCCACTGATACCTAATCGATAACGAACCTGAATGGCTTTTTTAGGTCCAATTCCATCAATTTTTGTTGAGGCAATTCTTACTTGTTCATCGGCAACTGATCTAGCTCCTGAAATATATGACATTCTGGATCCTTCCTTTTACTAGTCTTCTCGGCTGGAATCAAAAATGGGCTGTCTCCTCTCTGACGATCTTTTCTATAGGTAGAACTACAGTGAGCGGTCTAAACTTCGACCCCTATTTCTTTCTTTCTTCAAAAAAGATAAAATGAATCTAGCCAAAAATAGACTCTTGCAGAAAAGAATCAAAATAATATGATGTGCTCCTTCTTGTCTATAGATCCTTGAGTATGTATTACCTGCTTCATATGGTTTGGCAATATTTTGTCATTTCCTATAACACCACAAACCATGGAGGATAATCAATGTTCCTAGCTCTGTGATGTCCATGTGATGCTTTTAGATGCCCCATACTGTACACAGGTCCATAATCTTCTCCTTCAGCACCTTCTGAGTTGAAGATGATGTTTGCGTGCAATTGATATATTCCTTGGTGTTGCAATGTTTATCTGCGTTTATGACATTTTTTGCAGTTCTGCTGGTATTAACTATAGTTCTTGTATATGCAGTTTTGCCAGATTTTGCTCAGGTGTATAAATTTATCGGAAGTGTGTTCGACCCCAGTACAAGTAATCATATGGAGAGGCTGAGACAATTGGATCCCATAAATTTGGAAACTGTAAGTCAATTTTAGAATCTCTGTAACCATTATTTTTGGCAATCATATCATCAAAAGGGGTATTAGAGCCCTATTTATAAAAGAGTTGGATGGTCTTGCTCTAACTGCTAAGTTTACTGACGTGTTCTATTTTGGCTCCTTCCCAGGCACTTTTGCTGATGCGGAACCTCTCCATTAATTTGACAAGGCCCGAGTTTGAGGACCATGTAAGTATTGACAGCTGTAAACTGAACTTTCATCGTTGCATTAAGAATAAAATAACAGTCCACTTCATGAAAATATAGTCGTATGTCAACTTAACTCACAAAAAGGTTAGTGTGGTGGCTCTACATGGTAATAGTTGACTGGTATTATTTCATCATGGAGCTCCAGAGTCTGAGGAACCGATGTGTCTGATAGAGAGAGGCTCAAGCAGTTTAAGAATGGCATGTTCAGCCACTTAGTACTACGGTTTAGTGGTATTCCTCTTTCTCTTTACTTGTAAGTGAGAGGTCTTAAGTTTGATTGTCGCCAAAGGCGAGTTTAAACCACATTATTGCTAGCCCATTGTGAAACTAACCTCATCCCTTCCCCTTTAGTGTAGATAAATATCGTTTGTTCAAAAAAAAAAAAAAAAAAAGACATGTTCATATCTTGTGCACATGGCATCGCTCGGAAGTTCATATCTTTTGTCCGTGATTGAACTGTTGCAAATTGTACCCTATTCTCATTGGCAGGCAGTGGTTGCCACTCAAGTCCTTGATCTACTCTACTCGGCTGAACTTGTAAAATGATTATAGGAAACTATAACGTCAATTTTGTTGCATAAGAAGATCCAATAGTTTCAGCATGCACGCTCTATCCATCTGAAAAGTTGTTTAATTTCTAACTTCAGACGAACTTCACTGTGCTTTGCTTGTGTCTGAGCCTTCTAGGACACATCACGTCAATGCTTTTCACTCTCTAGTATTGGTCTCTTTTCTAGCTTCGACTATATAATATGGTGTATTTGCAACTAACGGTTCTCTTTATCTACACAGAGAAAGCTAATTGAATCGGATGGTGCCGGCTCAGTCAAAACTAAATCCAATGGCAATTTCAACTTGTCTCGCATTGTCAAATCAGAGAATCCCATCCTATCTTCTTGAGAGATGAAGGTAAAATGGAAATTTTAAACTCCTCAATATTTACAGCGAATATCCGACCAATGCGTTTTAAATACGGATTTCAGGGCAGAGTGATGAACGACCAAGTTCGCTAACAGTTAATAGCGCAGAGTGGCTTTGTATATATGTAGAATACACGGTTTTGAATACATACAGCTTGTGAGTGGACCAAACCCAGTTTTGTGTGCAGACCATACTTGTAATTTCGTCGTGAAGGAATGTGGAATGATACAGTCAGTCAACTCCAATGTTTGTTCCGGAGGCCGTCTTGTATTGAGTTTCGAGGTTGATTGTGGACTCTATTTCGTTGTAATTGTTGTTTTTCGGTTTTACATAACTGGAATAAAAGTAGGACCTCAAAATGGTGCCAAACAAGGGAAACCTACTACTGTAAAGTAGTTTCCCCGTCTCCGTCTTAAACGATAATCATTCTGCAGAAAGTTCGTAAGTCTTCTCCAGTTAAGTCTGGTCTGAATTTAGATTATAAGCTCGCTTGAAGGTGTTTTTAAAATGGCTGAAAGCGCTTCTGATGAAAATATTTTTGAAACTAATCCTTAGTAAATATGGAAGTGAATTCTGAAAAAACATTGTAACTGCTTCCATGCTTCCTGGAAGAAGCATTGAAGTGTTTTTATTCACTTCTGCCAAGTGCTTTTAGTCATTTTCAAAGTATTTTCAAAAGAGTTGTATTTTGTTTTCTGACGAGATGAACGTTAGTGTGGAGACGGAATCGTAAGTTATAGATATTGCTATTATGTTTGGGCAGCTGAATTTTCATATCATCAACGAGAAAGATGTACATTTGGAGGTTCGGGACTGCTTCAGTAACTAGCATTCGTTAACCCAAAATTTAAGTGCTTCTTGAAGTTGCTTTTTCATAAAGCACTTCTACAATCTACGAACAATTTAGCCTCTCCCTAGAAATCCATTTATTTTCTTTATTCAATTCGTGTTGAAATAGTGGCATAAAACGCCCTTACGCTCTTCCTTGTGGCTTTCGGAAATCAAATAAGAATATGAGAAAGAAAATATTAATTACACCAACTGCCCTCAACACATCCCATTTCAAATAAGAAAAATATTAAACACATCGCCCATTCCTTGAGTTGCACATACCATTCAAGAGGACTCTGAAATCTGAGTACATTGAATATACACAAGTTTCAAGACATCCGAGTGGCCTATCTATACCCGAAACCCATGTCAAGTTCGTGTCCGTGAGCCCCTTGAGTGTGTCCGCTAGCAGGAAACTGATGAATCTGTTTTGGGTTTGACCGTAGTTCCATCTCAATAAGCCTTTGGAGCGCCTCTGGATGGTGGTTGCTTCCACCGGCAGCGTCAGGAGCTGAATTCAAAGGAAGTCAGTGTACTTCATGAAATTTCCAACATCACAATATACCATTTATAGTTCAGCCAATGTTTACGAGGGGTAGAAGATTTTGACTCAATGTTGGAACTAAAAAGAAACGAAAACAAGAAAAAATAATCAAGCAATTTTTGGAAGTTGAAGAAAGTGGAACATCAAAGAGCTACAATTGTTGCCGGCGACTTTGGGAGATTTAATCACTCGAGTAATTTCTAAGGAAAATACAAGCAAAAGTTGCACAAGCCACTACGTGAACGCATTAAAAACAGAATATCAGGCAAGACACAATGAAATCAACCAAGGGCACTAACAAAAGATGCAATGAGAAGTGCCTTACCAGGCGATGGCATTCCATGACCACCAAAGTTGGGATTCTGGGGACCAAAGGGGAAACCTTGCATTGGGTTCAATTCTTGCATAAAAGCCTGACTGACTGGTTGAGCAGGCAGAGTTGCACCCAGATTAGGATGGGGATGCTGGGGTGGAGAACTGGATAATCCTTGTAGCACGTGAGGCGGAGGAAAGTTGCCTTGCATACGCATCTGTTGCATCATAGGGTGATGGGTGTGAGCATCAAACCCAGATTGCCCAGTGTTAGAATGATGAAAAGGTGGACGAAGCATATTTGCATGAAATTGATGATTTGGAGGCGGATCACTTCGCATAATGCCTTTTGGCCCCAAAAAACTCATTTGAGAGTTGATGTTGCCAGGATGAGAGTCCAATGGGTGGAACGGGGGACCCACATGATTCAATTGAGGATGATGGAGCTGTTGAGAAGGTGGTTGTACATTAAGGTTCTGATATGGATTATCAGGTTCTCTTATATCATAAGGACCACGACCACGAAGAAAAGGAGGAACTTCTTGGCTTCCCATGCTTCTTTCATCTTTAAAAGCAGAATTCATGGCTGCCAACTTTTCAACAATGTCAACCCGTGTGTTCTGGGAGGAGAACAATTTGCTTTTCACTTGATTCCCAGAAGACATTAAATTTTGGATGTTCAACGGTTCGCTGGCTGCAATCAAGCCATCCTCCTCAGGAAGTCGAAAATCAGGATGCCCCTCAAAGACCCCAATCTTAGAACCCAAGTCGGTTCCAACCTGTGATGATGATGAACCTAGTTCAATATGAGGATTATTGAGACCTAGCCACTGCTCTTCGATCATATCTGATTTTGTTTGCTTCCTCCGATTTGCTGTCAAGTCACTACTACTATGACTGGTTGAGTTGGGTCCAATTTGAATTGCCGAAGGAATTAGACTGTTATCTGTCACAGGAAAAGGCACACTGTGAGGCTCCATAGGATCTACTCTTGCAGATCCAATTGGGGCCCTCTTAACAGAAACCGGTGCTCCAACTGTTTGTAACTCTTTCATAAAAGCAGTTCCAAACAGCGTTTCAAGAGTCATGTTCTTCCCTGCATCAGAAACATTTTCAGAAATTTCATTTTTTGAAATGCGGACTGCAGTGCCAATAGTCGCTCCTTCAGTGTCGTGTAATTTTTCAAAATACATTGTTTCTTGATTATAGGATGGTTCCATATCTTTCAAGCCTGTTCCCTTCTGCAACAGTGAAAGTAGGTGCTGGGATGCATTATTATCAACATTAGCTTTCAGCTGCTCAGGCTTTCCACCAGCCCCAGGAGGACTCCACTTTTGAACAGGGGGCAGCAAGGTCGGACCATTTTCACTAATTCCAGACAGAATCGATTGTTCAAGGTCTTCACATGTAAGGACTGTCGAAACTGCCTCTGGTTTATTACTTTTGGACAATTGTTCAGAGCTACCAACTGTAGGAGATACATCTGAATTCATAACCCTGTCCGCAGGTTCAGAGTTTTGAGAAGAAAAACTAGGAAACCTGTGATCACGTATCTTCCCAGCAGTAATGCCGGATCCGCCTTTTTCACCACTAACGATCAATGAAAGTAAGTCATTTTGCCTTCCGGATGAGAAATCATCACTGGGTTTCCTTTCTGCAGTAAGATAGAACCCATTAGAACTTAAATGTAATTTCCAGTTCCAAACATAAACAATTTAAGTTGGAAAGCACTTTAACTCCAAGATATCAACAGCAGCAGACCTTCTTCATGAAACCAATGAGCAAACTTGGAAGAATGGGCAGTGTCAGAGCTCCGTGTCTCATCATCTTTACTATCTTGATGCTATAAAAGCACAAAAGAAATACATAAGAATCATAATTCAAACTAATGACTTTGTTTTTCATTTAAATGAGAAGAAAAACACAACATTTGAAACATATAAACCATGAATTGCAGTTAAAATTGATTTTAAGGGGAAATATGCAGATGGATGCTTCAGATTAAAGCTGAATCAAAGAAATTTGTTTTCACACTGACATTGGACCATTAGATAGAACACCAACATGTAAAACTTATTTTGCTAAAATATAATTTTAACAGACCCTATCGGCAGAAGGTCTCAGTATAGTAATAGCATGGCATATGCAGGCACAGATAAAAGAAGCAAAGATAGAAGGGAATCCATTCACTGTATGACTTTATGGTTATAAAAATTAGAACGAATCAAGATCCTGGGGAACCTTACTGTCCTGAGTAATAATCTTTGCAAGAATTTATTGAAAATCTATGTAGTAAAAGAAAGACATTGGACACCAGTTACCTCAGTGGTATTAGAGGAGCCAACTCCATTTAATGCTACAGCATTGGTAAAAAGCTTTTCCAGTATTGACGCAGGAGGACCTTGATTGGATTCACCAACAATCTTAGTCCTCATCACCTTTTCAGCATTAAGGTCAATTACTTCACTATTTCTGGAGACTTCTACAGGTTGTGATGTATTAGCTATGTTATAGAGTTGACTCTCAATGCCAATTATCTTATTCAAGGCACCTTGAGGTGGTGACAAATTTTGATTCTTCTCACCCATGCTATCAACTGGGACATCAGTACTTGCACTTCCATGTTGTTGCTTGCTCAAGAACATTTGTTCAGTTGATTGTTTCTCCACTTGGTTATGAGAAGTCCCATTTAAAACAGGTTTAGTTTTGGCACGCAAGATATTTTCCTCAAGTCCAGAATTCCCAACCTATCAAAAAGAAGGAAAAGATGTATTCAATTAATAGCAGAACGCAATTGATAGAGCATGAGAAATAGGATGGTTCAAGCTTGGGTTGGCACTACTACATGGTATTTTAGCGGCAGTGTAAACTATCTGTTGCAGAGATCAGAAAAATCAAATCACACAACATTGAAAAATGTTGTAAATATTAACCCAGCATCACAAACAAGTGAATGCAAATTTCTTCACATGAAAAACCAGCCTTCCGCAATATAACCTCTTAGCACTTCAAGATTTTTATCATTTTGATTCAATAGATAACATGACCTATATAATACATTAGGAATCCAAATCATTATAATCCTTGAATTCAGCATCTTCATCAACGGTTAGTGAAATGAACTATGGTTACCTCAACTTCACGGGTATCGCTCAAGGATTTTGGTCCAAGATTTCTTTCCAAAACTGTGGTAGCAAAACCTGGGGGTACCAGAGGTCTGGGTGCAGCAGTTTGCAAAAGAAAACTAGATTTTTCAGAATCAGTATTTGCAGCTGGTGGTATGAGAGGCTCCTCTACTTCACTGCTTCTATGTCTCCTCTCATCTTTGGAATCATCCACCAGCGTAGCAAAGTCAAATTCACCTTTATTCTTCTCTGGCTTCAGCTTCTGCTCTTGAAGTGCTTTGTGCTGTTCTTTCCTCATTAATTCAAATGAAGCTGGGAGGAAATCCATCAACTTTCAAACTTGGATTTAACTGAGCAGAAATATACTGGCCCAAACTAGATACATATGAAAGACAAATAAAGGATAGAAGAAAAAAAGTAAAAAACATTTCATCAAGTACCTCTTCTCTTTCTTTCCTCTTCTGCTCTTTCCTCACTTGTCAACTCAGATGAACCAAACGTTTCATCATTAAACAAGTCAGTATCCCTCCGCGAGTGAGGTGCTGCCTACAAATTACAAGATAAGAGGAAAGAGATAATTGGAATGCTTTAGATTCACATTATACTATTCTTTGAGATAGAGAAAAATATCTTATCAAAAAGAAAACAAGAAATAAACTTATGCTGCTCCATTTTAAAAGTCGTGGATACTTAAATCCACTACTGCAGGCATTAAGCTTCGGATAATTGTTTACCAGACATGTCAACACCACAAATAAGCACAAGGTATACCTTGTAAGGACGGGGAGGGTGATATGGCTCATTGGTTCTATTCAACTGGTACGGTTCGTTAGATCGAACTTTTGGTGCTGATATCCCTCCAGTAAACCCAGCTGGTCTAGGAAAGGAGCCACTTCCGAGTAGGCCATCATGCTCAGGAACCTGCAATGGCCGCCGAGACTGGTTCCCAAAATGCCTTCCGGAATCTGATAGTGATACAGTAATTCAACCGGACAGAAAGTACAAAACTTCAGAGATTAATTTATCTAGAGAAACAGTATAGCAGGGTGGAATGTAAGATGATATTGCCACAGAAATGATTCTGACACAGAATGAGGAAAAAAAGTATTTCAATCAGAAATTAATTTCTTAATAGTTTCAAGCCAGAAAATGAACAATGGTAGGATTTTAGCAATCACCCCAAGGGCACCAGTCACCAATTCTATATGCTAATCAATGTTTTTAATAGTCAATCCTTCAATCTCCTCACAACAAATATCAGCTTCTCCACAAAGTATTTGTCTCAGATCTAAACTCCAATGGCTCTCCTAAACAGCGTAATTTGGACATCCATTAATGAATAATCCAGACATCCGTAAAAGCATAATCTGGACATCCCTCACAAGCCCTAAGTACTTTCACATAACCCTGAAAATATATCTTTTCCTCCTGCGAATGTAAAGCATAATCAATCTTTAGCCCAGTCCTTTGGAAAATTGAAATGTAATTTGCATTGCTTGGTCAACGATGAGAGGGTAGGTAGAGGTCTGGGTAAAGGCTAAAAAATTCATAAGTTTCTTCTGTCAAATGACTGCATATCAAAAAATGTAATGAAGATGCAGGGCAACAGTCCTGTTTAGCACTTATGGAAGACTACTGAAATCCCTATAAAGAACGCTGCCAACCTCTACCACAAGGAACTAACAATCATGTGGAACTTTTTTCTGAAACATGCATATTCAACTACATTTGCAGTTCTACAGAGAAAAGCATATCAACAGATTAACAAAACCGTACCAGAATCCCTATCAGATTGCGAGTCACTATCCCTGTCACTCCGTCCAGTTGAACGACCTTCCCACCTTCCATGGATTGGCCGCGAATAACCAGCTACATCCCCTCTAGTAGGTGGAGATGAACCATACTCGTTTCGCCTGAAACTATAAGCTGACAAACCACTAGTTCTCTGTCGATCTTTGAAAGCATCCTCGAATTCACTGATTTGAAAAGGGAAACATGAAAATATCAAACATAATGAACAAGGCCTAACATGGTAGATGAGTCAAACAACCATCTAAATCAGGCATCTAAAGAACAAAACTACCTTCAGAAACAGAAGCTATAGATACAGCAATCAGACCATTCAAAATAGGCATCTAACCTTATTATTGACTGGTCGAACCCACTTGGTAGTTTCTTGCAAGAATCTAATTCACTAAACGACAGTAGGAATTCTCTCCTATATGATATTTTCGACTTCCTGGATCACCGGAGAAAAAATTTGTTATAGTTCACCAATAGCAAAGCAATGAAATATGCATGAATATATATACAACAGAAACTACATCTACAAGTAAAATAAAAAATGCCAAAAACAAATCTTTTACTTTTGCTTTTCGTGATTCGTTTCAGTAGGCTGATATGGGAAGTGTGGTTCTTCATTCTCTAAGCTCATTCTGCCCGTCGATGCAAATAGTATATCCGAACTACGACCTAATCAATGTAACCTCTCAACAGTTAAAAAAAAACCACTCTTCAATTCAATAGTCACTACTCCAAGCTCAGAAGGCAAAGCCCAGAAACCACATCAACATCCAAACCAACACAAGAACTTCCACTAATTGGTACACCGATTCTAACCCGAAAAGTCAACTGGATACAGGAAGTTGTACAATTCAGTGCAAGAAAATCAGTAACCCCAGCTCACCCATCACCTGTTACCATATCCGAAATCGAATTTCGCAACTCCCCAGCAATACAGAATCAGCAAAAACATCTAACCCACTTCCCACTAGACCCTAAAAACAAAGCAGATCCATTCTCTGATCCATCCCGTTCAATCTACAACAAAATACCCAAAACACCAAATATTTCAAAAACCCACCCCCAAAACTCTCCCTAACAAAATTTGTCCTATCCAAACACCAAAGCACACACATATACATACACAAATACAAGTATGTCAACCTTTTTCTGCAAATCAAAACTCGAATACCGTGTAAATTTCAACAAAAAATCATCAAAAAATCCTCAAAATTTGGATGAAAGGGCTCCGGAATAAGCATCGAACGGGACGACGAGCCTAGGGTTCCATTCTTTAATATTTTTTAAGATCTTCCAAAAACTAAGGTATTCTTGCACGGAGGAGCTACGGGGATCCAAATGAAAAGAGATGTAGAGCGAGAGATTGACTGGAATTTGGGGGTTTGATCTTCTCTGCCTTGTTCTCCCTTCAATCGGGATGTTTAGAGAGAGAGTAATAGTGAGAGGATTTCAGAGCGCGAGAGAGTTGTTTGGAGAGAGAAAGCTGGAGAGAGAGAGAGAGAGGGGGGGGGGGGACAAGACTACCTTCACCTTTCACATCGCTGAAGGAGAAAATAATAATAGAGAGGTGTTTTGCCAATTTCCGTCTTCAATTTGTAATTCGCTGTCAATTTACCTAAACCTTTATTTAATTAAATTTAAAAAAAAAAATTAATAGCTGATTATCAATTTGACGATAGATTTCTAAATTTTCCATCCATTTTTTTGTTAAGGTTATCATGTGCCGAGCACATGCTCCACAAATAAGAGTAATGGGTGGTTTGGGAGTGAGATGCTTACAAAAAAAGCACCCATGAAAAAAAGCTGTGAGGGTTTTAGGTGTTTGGTAAACTGAAAAAAAGAGCTTATTTTGGAAGCTGCTGTGAGAATAAGCAGAAATCAAAGGAAAAAGCTGAAGCTGCTATTTGTAGCTTTGGAAAACTGGCTTTTTTTCAAAGCACACGGAGCTACAGTGCTCCTTTAATGAAAAGACCCACTATCAGACTGCTTTTTTTTTCAAAAGCACTTTTACAAAAAAGTTTACCAAACACTCTGCTGATTTTTTTCACAGCCACTTATTTTCACAGCACAGCCGCTTATTCTCACAGCAGCTTTTTTTCAAAGCACAGCAATACCAAACCAGCCCTAAAAGGTTAGAGTACACCCAAACGCTTTGCACATTCGTCTTCTTTCACCAGAAACCTTATGTTGTCTCCAAGGGGTAGTGGTAGACCTGGCATTTTGAACCCGACTCGTTAACCTAATCCGACCTGACCTGTTAATATTAGTATTTGAGTAGGTGCTTAACGGGTCAGGTCATTAACGGGTGAATCCGTTAAATAACGGGACACTTTGGGTCAACCCGTTAGCACCCGTTAGTTAAGGATGTTTTAGTAATTTTAGTAAAATCTTAATAACAAAATATAAACTCTATACAAAAAATAATAATAATAAGACCAACTCCAATTGTGGGTTAAAAGCCAAATTATCTCCCCAAAATTTCCCCCCAAACACAATCCAACCCAAGAGGAAAATTTGGACTAAATGCTAAATGCTAAACCAAGGCCAGATTCTCCCCAAAATTTAGCCCATAAATCGGAATTTAAATTTTTCAATATTTATCGGAATTTAAATTTTTTTAGATTAAAATGTTCATAAAATTAATTTACGATAGTCTACATATTTAATAATCCCGGGCTAAAATAGCCTAATTTATCCACAAAAATAGTTTAAGTTCATTTTTTAATAATCTCGGGCTAAAATTTTAGGCTAGAACGGTTGGAGTAGAAAAGTTGTTTCTGGGCTAAAAGCTAAATTTTTCAGGCTAAAATATTTGGCTTTTAGCCCAACCATTGGAGATGGTCTAATAACTATTAACGGGTGTTAACAGGTGAAACGAGTGACCCGTTAGCTTAACAGGTTGGGTTCGGGTTCGGGTGGCCTTTTAGCTTAACGGGTTAGGTTCGGATGACCTGTTAACTTAACGGGTTGGGTTAACCCGACTCGTTTATAGGTCTAGGTAGTGGGAAACAAAAAAAAAATCCAATTTTGGCCCAATATCTCTCCAAATGGTGTATTTTAGAGTCAAAATTTTGGGATTTTGGTTTGGGGATGGGAATTTGGGACTGCAACCCACCCTTGATGGATAGAGTCAAAATTTTGGGATTTTGGGTTTGGGATAGGAATCTGAGACTGCAACCCACCACCGATGGATAAGAAAAGCAATTGGCGGCATAGACCCAGCTTGTTGCTATAGCACGTGATGAGGGGGAAAGGCAAACCCTACGCAAGGCAAAATGATCGTCTACGGGCGAGTGCACCAGCAATAGCCTTTCTACGAATGGGATTGTTGTGCCGTTAGGATCCAATGGCTAGAGCGCATTCCTAGGTTATGATCCAATATGGTGCGCCTTACCCCATTAGTTTCCAACATGTTTTTATTGTGTAGGGCAATTTTTTTTACCCTTGCCCGAACGATCAATTTTGAATGATTTTTTCAACGATTCTTTTATTTTTAAATCCGGTGGCTCAAACCTATGTTAATCAATTTTAGCAGTAAAAAAAAGATCCAGCGACTCACATTTAAATTCAAAGGTCAAAATAATATTATTAATTAAAGTAAATTTAACCACACCACCTTTACATTAGTAAAAAACAACTTAAAGTAAATAAAAACACACCATGACTTAATTCCAAAAACAAAATAAAAAACAATCAAACATTACATTAATAGAAGCACTTCTGTGTTACCCATTCATCATCCACTTCATCATTTGATTCAACATCTCCTCGTCATTCTTAGGAGAGTGGTGAGCATCTACGTTTCGAATCATATTATGCTGATTATATAATCGTATGCCTAAGAGAGTTGCGTCACGTGAGTGAGTTGTGTCACGCCTGATTCCGAGATATGTTCAGGATCGACATGAGACACTATAATGTAGAGTGCGAGGAAAACGAACAAGATACAAAGGAATACTAAAACTGAAACAAAGAAAAATATGTTAATGGGGCCTCTCCTACAAATATATTTAACAACTATACAACAAAATGCACATAACCATCATTAGGGTACCATGCCCATAGGCTCAAAAAATGATAATCCAAAAGAGATGCAAAGAAAGGTACAAGTATAACCTAGTCACTTCAAGCACCCTGATCTATGCACTGCTACCCAAAAAACACCTTGTGCCTACTAAACCTTGTCACCTGCATAATCGTCATCTACATTGTGGGAAGGTACATTGGGCAAAGAAAATTCCATATAAGCTGCGAAGCTCGTGTGCTTGACAATAATTCAACATATGTGATAGCAATAATTCAACGTATGCAACTCTGAGTTTAGAAACATCATTCATACATCATACTTTATAAAATTATAACCAAAACTCGCTGAGTTCCAAAGGACTCACACAGACATCCATCAGCTTTGCTAAATTGATTCACAAAGGTCCTTAAATCTCTAGTTCATAAATACGCTGAAAACTAGAGATAGAGTGACACAATTTGGCCGAAACTTGTAATTCCTATGATTCCTCATTCTAGTCTAACTCAAGGGAACCTGACGATTATAGGGATCTAGTTCCAAACCAACTCAATGGAACTAGGAGATGCGATTCCATACCAACTCAATGGAATCCATAAGACATAGGGTGGACTAACTCAACAAAAGCGAATAGAAAGTGGGATTCCCGACCGACTTAATGGAATCTAATAGAATACAGGGTCCTGGACCAACTTAATGAAACTGAATAGGAAGTGAGATTCTAGACTAACTCAATGGAATCTAAAGGAATATAGGGTTCAACAGAACTGAATCGGAAGTGAGATTCTAGACCAAATCAATGAAATCTAGATGTTATAATGTTCTAGTCCAACGCAATGAAACCAAATAGAATTCTAGGAATCTATTTCCAGACCAACTCAATGGAACCAAATATAAATAGGATTCTAGACCAATTCAATGGGATCCACAAGATACAAGTTCGATGTCACATATCTCATAACATTGTGTTACCAGTGCTATACTAGCCTTCTTGTTTCACAATCATTTCAAATATGCATATCAAAACACATTTCATAATATAGATCGATGACTGAATTTAAAAGCAACAATTTAGTAGAAAACACATTTTGTAAATCCATGCCATATCTACTAAGGGTGCGTTTGTTGCACCGGACTATCTCGGACTAGACTAGCCTAGACTAGACTAAGCCGGATTGGTTTAGACTAGACTAAGCTAGACTAACTTAGTGAAGTATTTGGTGCAGTGTCAGACTAAAAAAACAGGATAATAAAAATAATAAAAATTAATTCACTTTTTATTTTTTTTTCGTTTTCTAGAATCTCCCTATTTTTTGGTCAAACTATTTCCCTCTTTTTCTCCCATGTCTCTTCCCTTTTCCTTATCCTGTCCAACTCTCTATCTTCCTCTCTCTCTCCCTCTTCACTTCCTCTCACAACTTCATAATCTACTGCAAATTTTCAAAATCAAACCACAGAGCAAGAAATAAAGTGAAAATTTAGGAGTTGGGGTTGTGGTGCATGTGTGATTGGCTTGAATGTGGGAGATGGAGAAGGTTTGCAATCAGGGAGTTTCATATTTTCTGGGTTCAGTTTGCCTTGAGTCAATCCCATCGTTGATTTAAGCTTATACCCACTGAATATTTGTGTGTGTGTGTTTTATAGGTTTTTGGGTTCTATTTTGTGGGTTGGATCTGGATTTGAAAAATGGAACGACTGCATATTTTTTTTTTTGAATTTTGCGGGATATGGGTTTGAAAATGGTTGTGGAAGTGAGGAAGAAGTAGATGGGATGGGCAAAGTGAGGAGAGGTGAACAGAGGAGAGGCGAAGTAGACATGGGTGGTCTTAGCAGTCCACCCGATTTCAGGGGGCCTCACTAAGCCCCTTTAACGAATCGTTTAGTCAGGGTTAGTGTAGGCGAGTCTCATTAACGCTAGTTTGTGTGTGCAACAAATACAGGATTACAGTGACATTCAGTCCAGTCTAGTCCAAGCTAATGAAAGCTAGCGAGCTCAAACAAACATACCCTAAGTATCCTACCATGAGAATTTCATAAGTACTATTATACCACATATATTAAAGTCACTCACCTAGAGTTCGCGTTATAGCACCCTAGCACAAGGATAGAAACACTCATACACGATCAACGCCTAGAACAAAACCCAAGTTTCATCTTAGAACTCGATAAATTATGTAATTCTAGATCATACAAGCCACAACATTCATGAATGATTTGGGACATGTTGACCAAAAGTCAACCCTCAATCAAAGTGGTCCCTGCTGAGGTCAACAATCCTAATCAATCCAATTTAGAAGATCCGCACATCAGATTTTCAATCCAAGAGTTCCTAAGGGTATAACATTACTTTCACAACAACATATTATAATTTCAATAACGATCCAAAAGTTGTATCTTCCCCTTCTACAAAGGTCAAGAGCAAATCATTTACAAAACTAAGTTCAAATGATCGAATCTCATCAAACGGACATAAAAACGGATTCACGACATCACAATTAGCTTAGGCAAACAAGGTAGGGTCATTTGGCCATGCGCTGCTGCATGTTACAACCGCCAACCACAACTCCCCAGAATTCGACCAATACTGAAATCGACCCATAATATATCAAATTGAAGCTCGTGAAGAGTTAAGACAATTTCTATACATAAGCCGAAGTTAAAAACTGGCTTGAGGTCATCGAATTTCACCGAGAAGTCGTCGGATCATCAGAAAATTGTGTACCTCTCCATGGACTCATTGGAACTTCAGCGTCCAATGTGAAGCTTGGGTTTTGTAGTTGGGGATATTGTGAGTCAACTGGCGGTGGTGATTAATGTTGAGGTGAACAGAGATATGAGATCACCGACGTAAAAAATTTGAAAAAAACCTGAGCGTTGCTTCGCCGCGACAAGTGGTCAACCAAAAAGATTCTTGGGTGAAAAAGGATGTTGGGGCAGCGCTAAGTCGGATTCGTGGCAGTGGGTAAGTTCGTCGTCGTCGGAATTCGCCAAAATCGGCATTAGAAAATTTGCCCAGAAAACGAGTTAAAGTCGCAAGTCAAGGAAGGCATTCGGGTCAACTCATGAGCCAGCTTGTGGGTCAAAATTTCCAAAAATGGTAAGGTTGCTTCAGTTTTGATGGAGCCTTCTATATATAGAAGTCCAAATGACGAAAATGCTTATGCCTTTGCTTGCTTATATTTCCTTCGTTCAAAATATGTTTCGTGAACAGTTTTTGCGTACGCGTTCATGGGATCGAGTTTTATTTGAAAATACTAAGTAGGACCTCGAAGGGTCTATGAATTTTTAATGGCTAGTGAAGAAAAGTTGAACTTAAATAACTAGTCAAAACCTCTAAAATTCACGAATATAAAAATAAAATCAAGAAAATACGAATTACAAAAATCAAATAGTGAAATCCGGGGACATAATTTCACAAGTTAAGTATGACATACATGAAAACCCGAAATATAAATTAAAAAGATAACATTTTTTGTGTGTTTTGTTATTTTACCATTTCTTAGACCAATCCAATGGTTGAGTTAAAACTCAACATTTGAGTTTTAAAACCCCCAAAATTTCTCCAATCATTGGGCTAAAAATGAACTTTGGGTTAAAACATATTTTTGGGCCAAATTTAGCCCCAGAAAATGAGGCTTATAAATACATTAAATGCAACATCTAAAATAATTTAAATTTTTTATTTAAATCAAAATTCACCCAAAAACTCTATAAATACCTAAGTATTTGTTAAAACATCTACAAAAATTCACTTTTGACATACAATTTTTCGTTTTTTTTTCTTTCCATCCACCCATGTATTTGTGTTTAAGAAGGGGGGTTAGATTGTGTGGTTTTCCATGTTCTTTCATGCGGTGCATATGTGTCAGAATGAGGTAAGTTTAGTGATTTTTCATTATTTATCAGAATTTAAATATTTTAGGTTATAGGTCGTTGGGCGGCCGGAAGGTTGCCACGAGTAAGTCAGTTTGGGGGACCGAAGGGTGCACCGGGCACGTAGCTTATCGAATCCAGTTGCGACACGGATGGGAATGCATGCTACGAAAGATAGAGTCGAGTCTGATACATCAAACGTCTAGTCAATATCCTTCTATGAGTCCACAATCACTACACGAGATGAACCTTGGTTTGGTGAATTGAAGTTGACCTTAGGTGTAATAGGGACTACCAGTTACTGTGCGCGATCGTATACTGAGGTGCTCCCTGTCGTTAATCTACATAAATTTTATTTTTAAAAATGCCACTAAAAATAAAACTAAAATAAATCATCTTTTAATAATCTCATGCTAAAATTTTAAGCCAAAATCGTAAGAGGAAATGGCTGTTTCTGAAATAGAACTTAAATTTTATGGGCTAAAAGTTTAAGTTTTAACTCCAACCGTTGAAGTTGGCCTTATGGTAAAAGTAGTAGTGTGAAATCCCGTCCCCAGAATTTCACTATTCATTATGTATCTCGTAATTTAATTTCGTATTTCACGTTTACGTCATTTTTATTACTTAATTTTAATTCCGTAAATTTTGGGAATTAAATCGAATAGTTATCGGGTTTGAATTTTCGTATCAATCTTTATCTTTCATTGACTTTTCGAAGTTTTAACTAGTGTTTTTAAATAGATCTCGAACCCACGAACACATAGGCAAAAACCGTTTGCGAGTCCGAGTTATAACGGTATAGTTACATACGTTTGAAGTTGTGAACTATAGATTGTGGGAATTATTTAATTATCACATGTGGGTTAAGGGTTAAGTTAGATTAAAAAGGGGAAGGTTTCTGAAAAAAAAGAGGGGAGAAAGGGAGATGGGTTGCTGCTAACCCGTTTTGGGGGTGAATTGGACCCGTTAACCCACAAATTTGACTTGCTTGTATCTTCTTCATCCGATCTCTGTTTTGGGTGATCTTGGTGTCCATGGAAATCTCTTGGCGAGCCCTACATCTCTGTAGTGTTAGATTTCCCATATTCTTATCCATTTTTCTAGTTCAAGGCAGCAAAGTTCAGTGGGTTTCTGGCGATTTTGTAATTTTTCCGGTAATTTCGGCAACCATTTCTTTCAAGTGAGGTATTAAACTTCATCTACTCTTCATAATCTTCAAGTTGGTATACTTGGTTTGTGCTTTCGTATTCGTTTTAGAATTGGGTGTTTAGAACCTTAGAAACCCGGTTTTCTCCGATGAATTTGGATGGTTTCCGGTTATAATTTGTCGTTGGCCTAGTTGTGAATAATGTTTCCCTTGTTGATCTCTAGTTACCACGTAAATTTGAGCCTTTTTGGTTAAGGTTGAAAATTTGGGTTTTGAAACCCTTCACCATAACTACCATCGCGTGTGGTGGTGCGTGGGACCGTTCACGAGTGTTGTCTAAGTACCAAATACCTTCTAGTGACCCTATGAACCTATGTCTAGCTCAGTTTCCTGAAATTCAATTGTTTGGTGTGGTGATCAAATTGGACCACCACTTGTTTGTGTGATTGATGACAATCCGATCGTTGGATCGTTGTACAATTTTGTGAGCACCATAGTTATTAGTTGTTGGACCTTTGAGAACTTTCGGATTGGAAATCCGATGGGTGGATCTTCTGGATTGAATAACCTTAGATTGTTGACCTTAATGGACCTACCTTATCGACGGTTGACGTTCTTGTCAATGTGCTCTACTCTAGAGTGTCGTTTACCTCTAGTTTTTTGTTGAGGCTTGATGGAGCTTAGTTGGCTCATCATGATGACGTGTCGTTCCCAGTTGACGTGTGTCTCAATATATGTATTAGTGGCACCATATTGAGTTATACTTGTTTATTAAATGTGTTTTCTATTGAATTTTTATTTTTATTTTTAGCATCAATCTATGTTTATTAATTGTGAATCGACTGTAGCTAGGAAACGTATATAAAAAGTGGTTAGATATGTATGATTAGTATGATGTGTATGATTGTTGTTATGACAATGTGATCCTAAAATCTTATTGGTTGTATTTATAGAACTTATATGCTTGTGTGACATATTAGTTGGTGGCCATGAGAAGTTGATGGTGTAGGTGACTACGTTGAAACTTATAGGGGTTGAGTTATGTGTCAAAATTGACTGCACCATGTAACAGAGGTACATGGATGGTCCTGCTTGGTATATCTGAGATGGGAGACCATACGCATTCTAGGAGTGATCGTGCTTGGTATATCCGCGATGGGTGATCACTACCTAGAGCTACAGAATACAGTCCTACTTGGTATAACCGCGATGGCGGACTGCTAGGGGTGATCATGTTTGGTATATCCGCGATGGGTGATCACTGCCTATGTTATTATATTATGCATATGGTTCTGCTTGGTATATCTGCGATGGGGGACCATATGTATTCAGGAGTGATCATGCTTGGTATATCCGCGATAGGCTATCACTACCTGCATGATGAGATTATGCATGTGGTTATGCTTGGTATATCCACGATAGGGGACCATACGCATTTTAGAGATGTTGATGGTTAGTTGTACTTGGTATATTTCGATAGGCGATCATAATTTAGTTTGGATTCTATTGAGAGATGGTCCAGAATCCCTCCTACTCCGTGATTCCGTTGAGTGATGGTTCAGAATCGTATCCACTCGGATTCCATTGAGAGATGGTCCGAAATCCCTCTTACTCCGCGATTCCATTGAGTGATGGTTCGGGATCGTTTCCACCTCGAGTTTCATTGAGTTTGGATTGAGATAGCTTCAAGGATGTATGCTTCGGCCGAACTGCGTCCCTCTAACCCTAGTTTTTAATGTACATATGAATGATGGATTTTGAGAATCTTGTGCTTTGAATTAGAAAAGTCATTGGATGTCTGGGTGACTCCTTCGAAGTTGTCAGCGACTTGATTATAATATCATAAAACATGATTCTATACTTGATGTTTATAGATTGTGATCGATGACACTAATTTTACATGCGAGAAACTGATTGATAATTTTGGTTCCGTAAAGTGATCCGGAACCTGATGTGGTTGGATTCCGTTGAGTGGTCCGGAATCCCTACTCTTACTCATTTCCATAAGTTAGACTTGTACCTTGGATTCGAATGAATGAGAATTACCCACAATAGATCTTGTGAATATAAATTAGAATTATCAAGTTAGTACTTGAAATCCAGGCAGGGAATAATGTAGAAGTCCTTTATTAATTTGGTGCATTGAGGTATGATTTGATTGACTGATTAACATAATTAAATGTTAATATCATGCCTCCTTGATATCATGGAATTGGTTACTTGAGATGATTGTGGAAGGACGTTGAATATAATTGTTATTAATATGACTAGATTAGTGATCCATGCGACTAGAGGATACTATTATGCTTTGTTGATTTTTTGATATATTACATGATATGAATGGCGATTTTATGTTGAAATATAATGATTTATATGATGGATGAAATAGAAACCTTGATTGTCATGCGGGTTGTTATGTAGTTTGAATCGAATAATTCATGCTTGTCAAGTCCAAATGTTTGATTGAGAAATGTTATGCATTTTGGCTTGAACAGACTGTGTTATATGTTGAGTTATAGCAAAGATGAACTATGAATGACTTGATTCCTATTGAGAGTACGTAGGCAGTCTAACGAAGAGGTTAAATGCAGCCATAAAGTATACGAAAATTTGCTATGTGAATCGATTCTTGAGTTGTGATTTGTTATATTCCGGAGGTGGGGTATATTTGAGATACGGGTATTTGGTGGTGTCACGTGTCGATCCTGGACGTATGTCGGGATTAGGGCGTGACAAGTAGGATCTTCCCCAATTTTTACTTATTTATGCTAAAAAATTAAGGCAACACAATTGTGTTAGGGTTGGTTTGAGATTGTGCTGCTTCTAGAAAAAGCAGCTTATTAAAAAAAATTTGAAATATCAAATGTGTTCGGTAAAACAAATTTTTTTTTTTAAATGCTATTAATGAAAGTAGAAAAACATAAAAAAGCAGAAGGAGGGTCCACTATGCTTCTAAAAAAATGTTTTTTTTTCTTCAAAGCATATCGAACAGTGCCCATTTAATGAAATTTTCAAATGACAAGTATGCCCTAACATATTGGAAAAAATTACAATTTTTGTCATTACATTATTCTTTTTGACAATTATTACATCACATCCAATACCATATCATTTTTAGTCATTTAACATTTTACAACCATTTGACCAAAAAGAAAACATATTAACAACAGTTTTATATAAAAATTTATCAAACACTCAACATTTTTTACAAAAAACTTAATAACTTTATTTTACAGTTATTTATTCTTACAATACAACAAAAATAGTTTTTTTAAGAAACATACCAATGCCAAACTATCTCTTACTCTTGGTTAGACGGATAATACGTCATTTTCTCCTAAAGTGCCCTACCTTATCCTATTTCATTCACAGAGAGCTATGTCCAACAACTACCCCTATGATTAGCCAAATTTACAAAAAAACCTCAACCTTCTCTCACAGGCACTATCGTAAATAAGTTCAAATACGAGCCCCTTCCACCACCTCCCTCCCTAAACCCCTTCCCTCTCAAGCTCAAAAAGCAAACGGATACTGGAAAATTTAGACACAACAATGGCCTGCCCTTCGCTCTTCCGCTCCGCCACGTCGTCGTTTCACGGCCAATTCCCAGTTGCGGTTTCACCTCCGCCTTTACGACAGTCGCACGGAAAACCGAGGACTGTGGTGGTGCCCGTTAAGGCCGCGGAGGTGGTGCTGGTGGAGAAGTCCGAGGCAGAGAAGGTCAGCCGGCTCAAAATCGCTTACCTCGAAAGAATCATCCCTAAGCTCAAAGAAGAATTCTCCTACACCAACATCCACCAGGTGAACAAAACCCACAATTATATTTCTAATTAATTTGTTTTCATTAATTTTGCTAATTTTTATTTTTCTGGGCATTGTTATTGTGATAATGAAATGGGGTTTGCTTGTTTTGGTGGGAAAATGAATTAATACCTCTAATTTTAGCATAACTTGATTCGTTTTGGGTAAGCAATCAAATTTTGGATTTAGCTGCAGTGAATTTCCTTTTACTGAAATTAACTTTGAGAGCAGACAGTGACAATGTGGTTCAATTTTGGTTTTATGATACAATTTTCTCAATCATAAAGACTTTATTTTTTGTGTTAATACCTTCCGGAAGTGGAGAATTTCGTGTTGAATTTGATAATTCAACCCCCATTGCATCATTCACTGAAGATTTGTATTATATATACTGGTCAATTGGGTTGGGTGTAAGATACATTCTTCTTTGCCTTGTCCGAAGATTTCCGGGATGCATGATCCTTGTAAGCAATGGAGAAATACTATTTTGTTGATATTCTTGTCCATATTGCTTTCGGTAGTTCTGTTATTCCGCCATGGGGTTCAGCAGTTTAATAGAGTGTTATCTTGCTTTTGTTTCTGCACCTGGGAACTTGGGTAGGTTCCAAAGATTGAGAAGATTGTGGTGAACTGCGGTATTGGAGATGCTCAACAGAATGCTAAGGGATTGGAGGCGGCAATGAATGACTTAGCACTCATTACAGGGCAGAGACCCATCAAGACACGAGCAAAGGTTTCCCTTGCTACCTTCAAGATCAGGGAAGGCCAGCCACTTGGGATTGCTGTCACACTCAGAGGAAATGTGAGTTTGCTTTTCACCCCTAAAGGTGAATCTTATCTTCTGCATAGATACTAACAAGACTGTTTCTTTTTATTGCTCTTGAGCATGTCTATTGTATACTCTTCTTGTTTCTTATCATCTCCATTTCAATACTCAAAATGTTCGTTAATGACGATTTAAGATAACACTTTAAGTTATGCGGTGCCCTTCTGGAAGTTCTGTAGATTATATGATGGTGACACAATGCTCATATCTTTTTTTCCTTCTTTGTTTGGTATCATATCAATAATGCTCAATAACAATTTAGTGCGTAAAACGTATCATTAATGATGTGGTAGTTTGGTCTATAAGGTCTGATCATAGGCAAAGAGTGCCTTTATTTACAGTGGAATTATATCCTGATGAGGTAGTATGATCAATAAGGATGTGCTGGTATAGTTGTTAGACTGCAGTCGTGGTGGCAAGTTGGCAACGGCGACCGAATTTGTAAGTTGTGTGGTAAATTGATGTTCGATGGTGAGGGTGGTTAACGGTTTCTGCAAGAGCAGCCATGGTTTGTGTGCTGAGTAAATTTTGGTGTTTGTAGCAACTCTGCATCGGTGATGGTGAGGATGAGAAATAATAAGTTGTTGCAACAGAAAGAAATAGTTTGATGAGAAGCAAAATTCTTTCCTCTTACAAAATCGTACTCAAGAACTGTTATGTGGGCGAATCTTTTCTTCTTCCTTCCGCTCAAAACATTTAATATTGCATTGTTAGTATTCATTGAAGACGCATGCACCATAATGTCTATCTGTCCTCAAAAAATTCTGAACCAGTATTTCCTATGCCAATAGTTTTGAAAATACGTCAGTTTCTCTGATACATCCCAAATGCATCCAATCTCATGCACTATGCTTACTGTTCGATTTTGTAGGTGATGTACGCATTCCTTGATCGTCTCATTAACTTGGGTCTTCCTAGGACAAGGGATTTCCAAGGTCTAAACCCGAATAGTTTTGATGGAAATGGAAATTATGCCCTTGGGATTAAGGAACAGAGTGTGTTCCCAGAGATCCGGTTTGATCTTGGCAAGGGCAGGGGAATGGATGTGTGCATCAGAACAACTGCCAAAACAGATAAAGAGGCTCAGACGCTTTTGGCTCAGATGGGGATGCCGTTCAGAGAGACCGGCCCTGCATCAGTGGTGCGCAAGAAGAAGCTCAAGTCTCACCATTTCAGTTCGAAGGGTGGAAGAGGACGACGGTGAAAGTTTGCGGGTTGGAGAGGATGACATTTTGATGCTGTTTTGTAATTTTGCCGAGTTAAAACCACCAACAGTTGTACTGTATGTTCAATGAAAATGATCTTAGTTCTTCTTGTGTAAATTATGCAGCTGTAAATCACTAGTGGCTCATTGCTTAAAACAAACTAATTGTTTGATAATTTGTGTTTAATAAAGATAAATAAAATTAATGGTGAAAAGTATAGTTCATGTCGCTATCGATTTATACAATAATTATGATGAAAGAATCGAAGTTTAACGTATCACTAAATCCTAATCAAATTTATGGGTCAAGAAATAAACAGAAAGGTGTCATCCACCGACAAATTAGATAATGACGTTGATTCCCATCAGAATAATTTTGTGTTTAGTATTATAAATTCTTAGTTTTTGGCCAACCCATCAAAAATTTTACTTTCCGACAACTAATAATGTTAATGAGAATCACTTAAAAAATGGATACGGCATGGTTAAGTTTTGAATGGTGGTATAAGAGTTTGGTCTGAAGAGTCATTTAATACTATGAACTAGTGATATTCTTGTTTATTTGTAAACTTAAGATCTTATATTTAATTCTCGATAAAGACAAAGTTGAACTCCGTTGCTATGGCCAACTCAGGCTAAGGTCTAACCAACCAACTTGATAACGGTGGGTATCAGAAAGCAGAACAGCAGTATAACATTTTTCCCATCATAATTTGACTTTAGCCAGGTGAGAAATCTGATTAGCTAGTTAAAACCCTGATTTCCTCTGCAAAGTTGGGCAAATCGGATAACCGACAGAACCAAAACCAAAGCTTAAAAAAGAAAAGATATGGGCATTAATCTGATAGCATTCGGAGGTGGTGGTGGAATAGCAGTAGGAGGAGGAGTGAGAGTTTCAATGGCGACACCATGGGCTGTGAGAGCCGAGCTCCCCAAAGCTCATGATCTGTGCGCTGACCGCTCCATTCTGCGAAGTGGGTCTTCCTCCTCTCGCCGCCGCGACCTCGTTTTCGTCGTCAATCCCAGCGGTCTCTCTCTTTCTCTCTCTCTCTGTTTCTGTGTTTTTATAAGTTTTATTGGTGTGTTTTTATGATTTTTGTGGGTTATTGAAATGGGAAATTGGAGCAGGTGCGAATGGGAGGACAGGGAATGAGTGGAAGAAGCTGCTTCCATATCTAAGGTCTCGCCTTGGCGCTGATTGCAATGTGAGTTTCTTACCCAATTTCCCTCTCTTTGGTTTTTTTACCCAATTATCCAATTTTGGTTTCACAATTCGTTAGAGGTTGGAGATTGAAACCCACTAATTTATGTTAATTTTGGCTGTAAATGCATTGCTTGTATTAATCTTTTGGATTAATTTATCTTGCTTGGCAAGAGAATTGGAAATCCTATGTTATCTTAGATCATATGTTTTTTTTGGTTGAAATCTTAAATCATATGTATATCCATGAAATTCATGCTCTTTTGTAAAGCAATTTACTATGTTATTGTTTTCACTGTAATACCTGGGAATCGTTTTCAGTGTTTGTCCCAAGTGCTCTGCGGTTTGGAATTTCTTCGCTTTTTGTTTCAATTTTTGGGTCTTGCAGTACACCACAAGTTTTAACCAATCACTTCACCAGTTACTATTCACCACGCTTGTGTACTTTTGTAAACATGTAGAACCATTAAATTAAAGGCTTGCAGTGGATTTGATGATCTCCTCTCTGTCTGTCTCCCTCACGCTTGTGTATGCAATTAAACAGATCACTCTTATCCAATTATTTATTTGAAGTCCGTGTTGTATCTGTTTTGTTTCCCCATTGAAACACACATGTTGAACTTGTCTAATTTTACTTTCTCTTCTTATCGGCAGATATGTGAATCTTTGACATCAGGTCCTTCTCATGCGATTGACATAACGAGAGAGGTGGGATTTTGTACTGTTCTTATTTGAACTTGACATAAATCTAGTTTCCTTAGGGAAGATTGGTTTAAAATGGTTTCTTATGGTATGCAGGCTATACGGGAAGGAGCTGATGCTGTAATTGTGGTGGGAGGAGATGGAACTCTGCATGAGGTAAATTTCATGGCACAATCCGTGTCGATTAGAGTCAATCAGATTTCCTCCCCTCATCCCCCTCCACACACCCCCCCCCCCCCCAAAAAAAAAACTTGGTTCTTCATATTATGCAGTGTTTTTTATTGTCTACAATCCTTGTGATGAGTAATTTTGGTTTGAACACGTGACAATTTCTAAGTGAATGCTTGGTATTAATAACCGTCAGTATTGAGCAGTGTTACTGATCTAAAAGTATCTGATAAATATTCTCACTCGTCTACATTGGCTTGTGATAAGCAGGTTGTTAATGGATTCTTTTGGGCAGGAAAACCTGTTACTAATTATGATAGGGATGCCACCCGTTCAACTGCACTCGGTGTAAGTGATTACTATGAGAATCCAGTAGTTTCAATTTCCCACTGTTTATTGTGTATGTAAAGCAAACTTCAGTTATTGCATCGGTGACATGTTCAGTTGATCCCTTTACTGCCTGGTTTGGACTTTGGATGTTTTGGATTTCTGAAGGGAAATGTAATTTATTTTTTGCATTCCACAGCTCATTCCTTTGGGGACAGGGTCAGATTTTGCCAGATCATTTGGCTGGTTAGTTCATGCGTTTCAGTCAGTTATCATTTTCTTCGAGTTTTCGTGTATGCACTTGTTTTAGATTGTTGAGTGTCTGTTATTTATCAGGAAAAATGATCCTTGTGAAGCCATTGACCGCATTGCCAAAGGTTCTCTCTCTCTCTCTCTCTCGATTTCTTAGGCTTTTTTTTTTTATTCTTTTTTTTTTCTTCTACTCTTTTTGTATTTGCATTTAGTTTGTCATTTATATTTCTAAAAAGATAAATTGTACTCTGCAGGGCGGAGATCATGGATAGATGTTGGTGTTATTAGTGGAGAAGACAGAGAACCTCATTACTTTGTTAATGTTGCTGACATTCATTTGTAAGGTTAACTTGGAAATTTTGTCAATTTAGCTTCACCAAAGGCACATTCTGATCTTAGAAAGTCTTATGGCCAATTTTTTGGGATGTGATGCAGGAGTGCAAAAGCAGGATACCATGCTTCTAGTTTCAAGAGATTTGGAAACTTGTGCTACGTTATTGGTTCTTTAAAAGCCTTTGTTGGGCACCGTAATCAGGACCTTAAAATCAAGGTCAATATTTGTAATATTGACCACTAACAGTCTGTATGTCACATGCATGCTATTTTCCCTCTTGTACCATTTCTTTTGCTTAATAAGAATGATTTTAGTTTAGGTCAATGAAGGGGAGTGGGAAGTGTACTCTCAAGTAACAGCCCTTTGTGTTGGAAACGCAAAATACTTTGGTGGTGGTATGAAAATTACACCAAATGCTGACCCTCGCAGCGGCAATTTTGAGGTGGATTTGTTTTTCTGCACATAACCTTCCTAATTATTCGCAATTATATTTTTTCGTTAAAACGAAACTTTAAAATTGCAGTGTCTTTGCCTGTACATTTGATCTTTGTTATAAACTTTCTTCGCAGGTTGTGATTCTTCAGGACTTCAGGTGGTATGACTTTGTTCTGAAGTTACATAAGCTCTATAATGGGACACATCTAACAGTGAAAAATGTATCTTCGAGAAGGTATGTCGTACTAGGTGGAGTTGCGTTACGCACAGACGTGTATACCTATTTCTCCTTTGTTTCTTTATTTGTAACCAACTGCACTCATCACATCAGTATGCATAACATCACGATTCAAATGATTTGAATTGGTTGCCCGAGAGTTAATTCATCCGCAGCCATTACATGTAGCAATTGGTCTTTGGATCTCATTTATGTATTTTCGTTCTTTTTGCAGCGTGCATTCTATTGAGGTGGAAGACATTTCAGGCAGTGGTAACATTTATGTTCAATCTGATGGCGAACATTTAGGATTCCTGCCAAGGAAGTTTAGTATATTACCTTCTGCGGTTGAGATGATATGCTGAAACGAACCATGGAACTTGTACTGCGCACCTTATCAAAGAAATTGACAAGTCTGCAGAGAATGCGAAGCATCAGTATTACTCCTCGAATGAAAATGAAGCGGAAAGTTTTTTCTCATCGAATAATTAATCAGACGGAGAGTTACAGCTTTTGTTTATAAATACAAGCAACTAACATAACTGAAACTCACAAGCTGTAATAGAAGTGTAGCTCATCAAAACTGATCACTAACTTCTAATCTTGCGGTGTGGTCAAACCGAAGCAGCTGCATCTTGCTGGTGTTTTGTATGTAACTACACTCTGTTTTGCTCCATTCTCGAATAATGTTCATTTTCCGGCTTTGGTAGTTTCTCCGTATGTCTCGACTCCTCCCTTAATTTGAAGTAAGAGGATTTTAGGCACTATTTGTTTGCATCAACTTCGATTGAGAGGATTTTTGACATCCTTTGATTGCATCAACTTCGATTGATTAATTGTAACAGAACAAAGGTAGCCTCAAAGGAGACTAAAAACTTAGTGCATCAATGTACATTTACCTTTGTGCTTGTCTGTGTGAAGCAAGGCGGGAGATAGGCACGAAGGGTTGTATGCCTTGTTGCACCCAAAACTCTCGGTGAGGAAATCCGGCTTCAGTAAACTTCGGAGTGATGTAAACATGCT
Organism: Malus sylvestris; assembly: GCF_916048215.2. Classification (NCBI taxonomy): domain Eukaryota; kingdom Viridiplantae; phylum Streptophyta; class Magnoliopsida; order Rosales; family Rosaceae; genus Malus; species Malus sylvestris. Next base: position 19,113,858 of record NC_062266.1, read on the forward strand.
TATTTTTAGCTACACTCTCTAGAACTCGATTTTGCTCTCATTTTGTCTCTTGTAATTCAAAAGTCACTATTTTACTCCTTGAAACTCAACATTCCCATGTTTCTGATTTTCTGTCAACTAGCCGTTAAAGTTGCTGATGTGGATGGGTAAAATTGTAATGTCATAGGCTTATTTTTAGCTACGCCCCTTGAAACTAGATTTTGATCTCACTTTATTCCATAGAACTCGAGTTTGATCCCATTTTGCCCCCTGAAGTTCAATATATGCTCCACTTTGTCTCGTGGACTTTCTCTCCTCCTTGAAACATATGTGAGACCCACTATCTTATAAGACTATACTACATGTGCCGATGAATTTTTTATAGATCTAAGTCGCCATCTGGAACATATGCAGGACCCACTATCCAATAAGACTATGCCACATGTGCCGATGGATTTGATTATAAATCTTCATTATGTGTTAACATTCAACAATTAGAAAATATTAAGTTTAAAAAAAAAAAAAATTCTCCATTATGTTTTAGATGCCTAATTGACGGTAAATAAAGAGATAAATGAAAAACAATACAAATAGAGAAAATGGAATATAAAATCACAACCTAATTGACCATACCGAATTAATCAAACCTACACTATATAGTACCTAACTGACCGTACCGAATGGATAGAACCTAATTGACAGTACCTAAATGAACAATTCTGTATGTAGAACAATATAGTGTACCTATATTCTCAATGCATTCTTTTTTGTTTTTATTGTTTTGGATTCAATAAATTAAAAATTAATCCTGAGATAAGTGAAAAGAACAATTTTGTTTGTAGAAAAAATGGAATGTGAAATCACAACCTAATTGACTGTATAGGATTGATCGGACCTAAACTATATAACATACCTAATTTATTGGACCTAATTTATCAGACCTAGTGAACTAAAGTAGAAAAAATACAAATTGTAACAAATTGACTGTACCTATCTATCGTACCTAAACTATATAACGTACTTAATTGACCATACTGAAACTATTGAACATAAATTAGTGCATTCCCTACACAATATAAAATTTGAATATATATAAAAAGAAACAAAACAAAAATAAAAAAATAGATAGTTGTTGTAGGCATAATTTACTGAACAATTATGGAGGCCAGAGAGAGAGGGAAGGTGTGACAATAGTCGAGAGAAGAGAGAGATGCGTAATTATGAGATGTGTTATATTCCACCCCGTTTTACCTTTATTTATAGTAGTAGGATAGGTAAAATCCTTACCCTTTCAGGATCACAATTCTTAATAGGTAATCAACTCCTAATAGTAATATAAGAGATATTCCTAGATCTACTAGGATATACACAATCACATTCCTAATCTAATAGGACTGCAACAACAGTTATAGACAATAAAGGTGCCATTTTTCACATAATGAAGATGAAGATTACTTTTATGGATGATAATGATGTAACCGTTACATTTTTCAATTTTTTATGGTGGAGGTTACATTGTAGACAATAGTGAAGGCATTCTTGTAAATAGTAGTAAAACTTATGGTTTTATTATAAGTGACATATCATGATGCATTAAAATGAAGGATCTTATTTAGACATTGAAAACCTTCCAGGTTATATTTTAAAAATCATCTTTGACAAGCAGCTCTTATCTACGAAAACATACTAAAATGGAGCGAATTTTGAATTTTAGTGAGGATAGTGGCGAATTTTAAGTTACAGTGGTAGCTAAAAAAAAGCCCTGTAACCATGCAAAACTACAAAATAATTGAAGATAGAACTAAGAGCACTAAATAGACAATAAGCTGTACTTATACAACACCATTTTATTTTGTATTATTACTGTTTAGTGTCGATATAGTTTTGTTTTTATTAAACTCTATTTGTTTGGAAATTTTTTATATTCCAAAATATTAAACACTTCGCCCAATTATCTGGAGCGTCGTAGAATTTTTATCGTTGAACGTTCTCTTTTTGTAATTATAGATGGCTCCCATTCACTATAGTCTTTAGGCCTGGGCAAAAACCTACCTAGAACTGAACCGAACCTGGTCTGTTCGGTTAAGTGCTTAGTCGGTTCGATTTCAGTTCTAGGTTCGGTATCGAATCGTACTGAGTCAGTTTTTTAATTTGAAAAATTATAGTCCATGTGGCTTGTTTCCGTTGGTGCTTATCCGAGTTCCTTATTTTATAAAATAATAAAAAAATAATTTACTTGTAATTTCGGATAGGATTTTTAGCCGATCTCGTCACATTATGTGTCATTATCCGAAAGTACAATTTTTGGTGATAGATTTTGAAAAGATTTTTATCCAATTCCATCTTGCCACATGTCGTTACCTGTTTAGAATAATTGAGGATAGATTTTTGATAAGATTTTTATCCAATCCCGTTGCGCCACGTGTCAGTCTGTTTAGAGTCTTCAAGGATAGATTTCAATAAGATTTTTAATGAATTACGGTGTGCCACATGAAATTATCTACAACCTAATCCTTTCTTTTTTTCTTCATATAACCCGCATTCCATCCTAAGAAATCACACATTAAAATCAAAATCTCTATCCTTCTTCATAGTTTATAAATCTTGAATTCTTACAATGTCTTCTTCAATTACTTACAATGACTTCTTCAATTATCTTGTGAGAAATCGATGAGCAAGAGAAAGAACTGTTCAAGCAAGAGGAACAAATGTTCAACCTCTAGGAGGGAGAAAATGAGATGGAAGAGGAAGAGGAAGAGGAAGAGGAAGAGGATGAGGAGCGTAGAAGGAGAGACGACAAAGCAAAAAGCGAGAGAGCCTCACATGAGTCATTCAAGCTATGACTGACATCTCCAGGCCTAGGCGTTCCACAAACATTAATAGAAGCAGGCAACGACGAGGTAAAGATCTCTTGGATGATTATTTTGACTATAACAGTGCATTCCCTGCTGCGTACTTTTGTCATGCCCCGGCCCGCTAATAAGGACTATTCACTAGTTAGGGTTTAAGCCATATTTTAGTTATAGAAATAAATTCTACACCCAACATATGTGAGAAAATAAAATTATAACGATTACACCATACATTATATAACAAATTCTTACATAAAATTTATCGTATACATAGCGGAATAACTATAGTGCAACCGAAACTACTAACAAAATAATAATTAAAATGTAACAATTCTTTCAAATGTATAAAGTAAATGAGATGCATGGATGTACTCACTCTCTTCTAACCCTGCTAACACATACCTAAGGTACCCAAGCCTGCACGTCACATACCATGCTTATACCACTTGGCTTCGAATACCTTAGAATATGAGTTAACTCCCGTTCATCCCTTAAACCCAATTTTTATAATTAAATTCCCAATTTCACTTTGTTATATAGGCATTTCCCCCAATGCCCAATTGTATCTTCAAGCCCTTCCCCCGACACCTGACATATACAAGATTTCGTTATTTTATATTCAAGGCATTCTCCAGCCCTTGAATATCTTCACAACTCAAACACTTTACACAAGTGAGCACTTGACACAACACAACTTTTTTTCTTGCTTTGCAATGCATATGTATATGTACTGCACATAAAGATTAATAATCACTTACTCACCATATATAAATATGAGCATAGATCAAACTAATTAGTAACCAATGTAATAATATTTGATGCTATCATTCAAAATATTGATCATTTACCACTCTATAGAATTACCATCATCTTGTTCACTCTCGTCTGGTCGGTACCTGTTATTATTTAGACAAGAACTAGATGTCCATGTTAGTGAAGACAATCGAAAGTGAAATAAATGTCTCAAAAGCAACAAGGCATGAAACCCCGTTTCTAGCTTTTCCCTTTCCAAACCTCATCATTTATTTTTATTTCAACCCACCACTTCTACTTCGTCTCATCTCATTTCCCTTATTTTCTCACCCACAAACCTGATCATTTTCTTCCACCCGACTCTCCTCTTCCTTCCACACAACACTCTACCCTTTAGTGTCTTTTTATCATCTTTTTGCTTCTCCTTTTTATTCCGTCAAGAACCACTGCTTAATCATTTTCTTTCAAATTTCTATATCTTTTCTTTTCTACAAATCAACCCCCCCTCCTCTCACAAAACATCCTTCATTAACTCTCTCTGTCAACTCCATAGTTAAGGGTGTGGTAATCGACACTTTGGCTGGAACGAATGATGCACATGGAGTGGTTCTCATGAGTGCTTAGCCACGACATTGTCGTCGTCCTTCATGGCTGCCATTGATGAGCTTGATTGGCCAAGGGCAGCGTTGTTTGTAGCGTTCGAACACCGGTGAGGAGACAGAGACAGACGGTTGGTTACCTTGATCATTTTGGTGTGAAGTTATTATTGCATCTAATTTAAAAATTCAGTTTTCTATGAATAATAGTTTACGTAATTGAATTTGATGTGGGGTTCTAGTGAGAGAGGAAATATAGATTCATGGTGAATATTGGGATTTCATTTCTTTGGCTGTAGGTTTTTTCTGAGGAGATTTCCTTTGTTCGTTGAAGGTGATTTTCATGGCAATGGTCTCAAATATAAGTATAAAAACACGGGATTGAAGTGGTTTGCCAATTTGGCTACATCCATTAGGACTGTGTTTTGTATTTGTAATTCACTAAAAATGAGTTTTACAAAATACAATGAAAGTAGCTTGAAAAGCCATTACATAATCTACACAAATTGGATGACAAAGGAGGGATATGAGAAAAGGAGGAGTCTTCTTTGCTGGCTTGGTGTTCTTCTTCCCCATACCTTCTCCTTCATTTATAGAGAATGTAATCATATCTCTTGTTGCTACTTGGCCACTTACGTCCCCATTGACGTCTGAAACTCATTTGTTATCATATCATTGGAACATTTGGAAGCTTGATAGAGTTGCATTGGAGTGAGAATATTGCCCAAATGATTAAGATTCCTTTAGATTGATGAGTAAACATTTCTAATACCTAAGTGTTACCACTTGCATGCAAATAGACTAACATATACATGCTATAGAGTCCACATCTGCACCCTAATCATTAGCTTCTATTAAATACCAACTTCCACATCATCCTTTCGAGAAAAACGAATCAAGCAAAAACACTAAAATAATAGCAATGATAATTGCCATTAACAAATAAAAACAACTTTAAGGCCTACTAAAAACAATCTAATACATATATAAGTTACGTACAAAATTACAAAACTACAATGAGGATGGAAAACACTGGAAACCTCTCTAGTTGGAGAAATTTGAGTTTAAAAGTACTAGCTAGGCTTTTAGATATATTCTTGCAGTGAAAGAATCTCTACTAACTTACATGGTAAAAATATGAGTTTTTTGTACTCATAGCGTATATAAAAGAACCCAATAAAATCATTACATTTGAAATAAAAATAGTTACTTATACACGCATATATATATATATATATATATGTATGTATGTATGTATATATACAGTCCGCTTGATTTTCATTAACAAATTTTGTTGTGTTTTAATAAAAACGCTTTCAGCAAAAGCGGCTATGAGTAGTTTTTTCTATAAAAACATTCCGAACGAGCACATACTAATGCCTTTGTAATTTGCTTAGCACTTCCTAGTACCAACGGTAAAGCGTGTGCAATCTTTCTATGTGACTGACCAAGCTTATTGAACCCATATCTTTACAATCCCAGTAATTTTCTATAAATTTTCCATTAAGCTTATTGGTGTATCTGATACTTTGCAGGTAATACTGGTGCGAGAATTACTTGACACACAAATTAAACCCTCTTTTTGACAATTGTAGTATAGATGTAAGTAGGGTATCGTTCTAGGCCGGGGATTAGGAGGGATTGCTAATCTATTCTAAATTAATTTAAAAATATTAAACAAGACTCAAGGACACAAAACTAGGCTAAAAACTCTAATAACTTGAAACACACTTAGAATGACTCAAAATAATGAAAACAATCAAATTAGACACTAGGAACTGAAATGGACGGAAATTGAATTAAAAGACTAACAACAATGAAAACTAACTAAATAATATAATTTAATAATGGGGGGGGGATTTGGTTTTGACGAGAAGTAAATTAAACTTAAATAAATTACAGAATTGACAAAAGCATGAAATTAAGGTGAAAGGATAGGTGACGGACTAGCTAGAGGATTCTTCTCCACACATGACACATATGCAACCTAAATTGATTTTCAGTTGTTCTTTCAATAAATTGTGAATGACAATGTTCCAAGTTAATTAGGTCCGTTTAAATTAACTCTTAGATTTCCCTAAATTCATTGGATTGAATGGAATACGCATTACAACCAAATTATTCCTCATCAAAGTCCCTAACTATGGAATACGCATGATAGAGACATTCAACAAAGATCATTAAGTTCAACGGAAATCATAAACATTGACTAGGCATTCATAACTATGGAATACGCATGTTAATCCCGCCTAGAATTCACTTAACACGATTGTGGATAACAACCTTCACTACTTGTGAATATAAGTTCATAACGATTAGGTGAAATTCACTTATATTCTAGCATCAAGTTTAGGCATGCAAATTAAGTGTCGACCCTCAACCCACATACATAAACAAGTTATCAATCAAGCAGTTAAGCAAATTAAATCACAACTCAGAAATCACAACTGAAGGTAATCAATTCATATTACAAATATATTCATGGTTTCGAATTAACCTCTAGCCAAAATAAATTTAGTTACACATTATTTTCAAATTAAACCAGAAATTAAACATGAGTTTGAAAAAATATACGACCCTTTTGTTTTTCTTCTGCTGCCGTCTCCCTCTGACCTGCTTCTCCCTGCCAGTCTTCTCCGTGCTGCTCTCTGACCTCTCTTTTTATTCTTTACGCCAGTTGACCTGCACTCTCTTTTTTTCTCACGCTGCCAAAGCCTTCTGACTGACCTCCACGCTGCCAAAGGCAGCTCCTCCCCCTTTCTTTATTCAATTTCTGTTTTCTCCCCCTTCCCTTCCTGTGCTTCCCCTTCTTTTATTTTATTTCTTTCCCTCACCTCTCTGACCTCCTGGTCTCTTTCACCTACCACGCTGCAAAGGCAGCTGTCATTCCCCGAGGCTAATGCCTCATCTCACCCTCCAACAGCTTTGTTTATTCTTTTTTTTTTCTTTACCCACCGCACAAGGCTTCAGTGCGTTTATTCTTTTTCGCTGCCCTTTTTCTTCAGTTGAAATACCTTGTCCACTAGATTCAACAGAGGCATGCTAACATTGGGTGGAGTCCACTGCTCTTCAACGACAGCATGTACAGCGGCATTTGTCACCACTGGCTTTCCAATGTACGTACTTGTTTTAGTCCCCACCAGCAACACTTTGTTGAGAACAATATTTCTATAGGGTTAAAAGTACACCCGTGCTGGAAGGGGCGTAGGTGAGGAACCGCTGAGCTTGGATGAACTAAATCCTTATTCAAGTGATTGATAATTTGAAATCAGAATCACAAGAATATTATTACAAAATAAATTCCTTCTAAATCAGCAAAACCATGATGCAATTTTTTGACGAATTTATTATTTAAAACTCATTTGTGCCATTTTTATTTTCTTTGCATAACAAATCCTATAAACACAAAAATAACGTAAATAGCTAAAAAATATAAGGAATTAACTAAGAAAAGACAAGTGAATTTGAAGTAAAAATATATATAAATATGATCCGATCAAATACCCTCTCAAGTCGCTTTTTCATGACTTCCATCAGTTTGTCCAACTTAATAGCCATTGCTTTTTGAGTTTGAGGCAGCATGCTGCAACTCTTGATTTCTTCCTTAAGACATTCCACCATTTTTACACGTGTATTTATTTCTTGTAGATCACATTGAATAACATCCACTCTAACCGTGATTAACTCAATGTCATTCCTCATTTCATCTAGATATGTAATAACTCCTAGAGAGATGGCATCAGATGATGATGATGCATAAATGATTTCTTTCTTCTTGAAGGTTTGCAAATCGACTTTCAACTCAGCAAGGCACTACATAAAGTCATCTGGCAGAGTAGGAGTTTGAAGAGGAGCCTGAGATCCGGCACTGTGTTGTTTTGCCTTTAAGGTCTGAATGTGACATTTCATCTCTTGCACCAAAGTAATGATCTTAGTTGGAATTTGCTAAAAAGTGGAAGCTTCAGGTCTAAGAGTAAGGTTCTTCAAGAGAGGTTGGTCCTTTTCTTCATTAACTTCCCTATCAACTATAGCCCTCTTAGTCTTAGACTTAGGTAGCCACTGATTATTCTTCAACTTATAACCATGCATTTTTTTATTAGAAAAATTACTATGCTTGTTATTCACACTACTATGTTTAACATTTAGCGTGACGAACATAAATTGGTCGCGCAAAGCTTATTATAGTCGCACAAACATATGCGCGACGAAAATTTCGTCACGCCGAATCCGTCGCGCAAAGATCATGAAGAAAGAATTTGCATGATGAACTAAAACGTTGGTTGTGGAAAATAAGGCGCGACGGTTCCTCATTCGTCGCACAAAATGCCAGGATACAAACATGGGACGACTAATCTTCGTCTCTAAAAACTTTGCGTGATGACATGTTATTCTTGTGTGACGAAAGTGGGTCATCACAAAAAAATGTGCACGATGAAGCTATTTGTTGTGCAAAAAAAAAAATATATATATACATATATTTTAAAATTATATTTTTTGTTCTAGATTTAATTTTGTAATAAAATAATAAAATTAAATTGGAATAAAAAAATGTAATGAAGAGAAAAAAATGATTGATTTAAAATAAAAATAAAATGTATGTACAAGGAAAAAGTTTTAAAAGTAAGGGAGTAAACGACTAAGAAAAAAAGGTGGAATAATCTATGGGGTTGTTGTTCGCATATGGCTGGAAAGATTAAGGCAAGAAGGGCTCAGGGTTGAGGACGGGCTTAAAGGTCGAAGGGGTGGAGTTCTGGCATGCTTGGGTTGGAGGGGCTTGGACTTTGACGGAGGACGAATATCCGGGTGACGAATGCTGGATTGACTGAGGGTCTGTATGATCAGTGATATCTGGCTCTTATACAAGGTGAGCTCAGTCCTAAGGCCGGCCACCTCTGCTGTCAAAGCTGTCACCTTGCCCTTCGACTGCGAGGATGAAGATGCTCTAGGTTCCTCCCGTCTGGCATTCCCCATCCCCTTACAATACGTCCCCGACCTCCGCCCGAGAGTCTGATCCAAGGAGTCTGTAAGGATTTGAAACCCCGCATCCTCGTGAGGATCCATATACTTGATCGGGGTCTCGGAAGGAAGCTGGGTGACGAACTCTTGAAGAACCAACTGCCTCTTCTCCATCATTGTTGCATGTGTAATATAACATGAAATATTAATAATAACATTAAAATAATAACCATGATACTTGAATGCATAAGATAGTAATTACAATTGAAGAATACTTACATGAAGGGACTCGACCAACTCATCCCCGAGTTGAACATAAACGTTTGCAAAGACATCGATCTCCAGGAATTTTGAAACCCCATGAATAGAACAAGATAAGAAAAATGTTAGTACGAAAAAAAATTAATATTACTGACTTATTAAAAATTGAATATGAAAAGCTTTATTATTACCTACCGTCGCTCCTCCATCCTATATGAGAAGGGCCTCGAACCTGAATGCTGGAGAAGAGTCTTCTTCTCCCGATTGATCTTGTTGGCTTTCACCTTCTTTTGTTATACACATAATAAACTTATTAGTTGTAATTTAAATGAAATAAAAATAATAATAAACATTAGTAAGAAACGTATAATACTTTTAGACTTAATAAAAAAAAAACGTACCACATAGCCAGGTTCCTGAAAATGACTGCAAAGCCACACCCAATTTTCTTCTCGGTCCTTAAATTCCTTCGGGTAACCCTCCTCAAGAGCAACTTGCGGATCATCAAATGTCTGAAGATATTGGTGCAAGTCGCTATTCCACTGCTTGTACCGTTCAACGAAGAGCCTGTTGATGTACGCCAACATATTGTCGTTGATGCTGTCGAAATTGTAGTTCGTCTGCAATGTAACAAATTAATTACATACATTAATTAATATGAATATATAAAATTTAAAGGAAAAACAATAAAAAGTCAGGTTACTTAACTATAAATAATCGTGCACCTTTGTCCTCACCTCGTCTGGCATCGCCTTCCAAGACTTCCATCATATAGGGCAATAGGTCCGAACGACGTGACCAATGTCATGGGCCAATGCGCTATGCTACTCCGGCGTTGGTGCAGCCCGATGCCGATCATTGTATCTGATCTTGATACGTTTGTTGGTCACCCGGGTGACCTTCGTTGTCTTCAACTGGCAATAAGGTCCCTAGGTATTTTTCTTTGCTGAAAAAAATAAAAAACAGTCAAACAAACACTACAAATTATACCGAAGTTTCGGCAGAACCACCCCAAAAGTTATAACATTTCCCAAACCCTGTATATTGTAATTAATAATATATGATATCCAACAACAATCACAACAGTTGATGCCAAGTGAAATATTACATAGTAGAACCTGGGAATTTAAGCAGCAAATTCAAATGCTATTATGAATTGCTTCAATACTTGAAGACTAATGGCCTAATGCTTACCATGATCATTCATATGAGAATACTTTATACAAAGACATGCAAAGAAAACTAAATTACCAGCTTTACACCTTTTCCTTCTACTTACCTAACTAACAAACAGCAGTTTCCTTCCTCATATAATCAAATGTAGTTTTCTCAAGGGTATCAATCAATGAAAAAATGCCAGAACTATGATAAAAATGATCATTCAGCCAAAAATTGCTTTCAACGTGGATGTCAGATTGTCATTGAGTGGGGCGCTGCCACTTGTTTTGACAGAAATCAGCAGTCTCCACAAGGTTATTCCATTTCTTCACCACAGTATCCACAGATTCCACAGGGTTATTACTCATCCCCATAATATTATAATCATACTCAGAATGCAAGAATGTCTATAGCTCCATATCCAATCTCTCATATGGTGCAGTCTTCACAATATTCTCCATAAGAGGTGCCTACTCCACCTGTTGCTATGAATGCTAGAACAAACACCAGTCCCATATCACCTGCATAAGAATTTTGGCTTTTAGATTCTGGAGCCATGAATCATATGACGTCTGATTTGTCAAATCTGAACATTGCAGCACCTTATCCTTTTACTGAAATAGTTACTGGAGCTAGTGGCGAAGGTTTGTATATTGCTCACTTTGACAATTCTACTCTTCCAAATCCAAATTATAATTTTAGATTAAATTTTGTCCTGCATGTTCCAAGATTGTCTCAACATCTTTTGTCTATGCATCAGTTATGTAAAGACAACAATTGTCGATGCATTGTTGATGACATATCTATTTCTATACAGAACAAGGTCACCGAGAAAACATTGTTCCATGGACTGAGTAATAATGCAGTGTATCCTTTTCCTATCATCAAACCTACAACAACCTCACTAGCAGCATTCCTTGGACAGAAAGTCTCTTTTACACAATAACATTGTAGGTAGGGACATCCTACCAACTTCATTGTTCAAGCAGCTTTAAGTAAAGCTTCTATTCCATTTAGTGACAAATCTAGTCCACACACATGTATTCCTTGTCTCAAAGGCAAGTTCACCAAGTTACCATTTTCTTTAGAAGGATATAAGTACTATGTGTCCTTTATCGACGAGTGTACTAGATATACTTGGATCTTTCCTCTTATTAATAAAGCTGTTGTGTTTGATATTTTTGTTCAATTTCAAGCTTATGCTTTTAACTTCTTTGCTGCAACTGTTAAGATTTTACGAAGTGATGGTGGTGGGGAGTATGTGAGTGCTAAATTTCAAAGATTTCTTAGCTTAAAAGGTATTATGCATCAATTGTCTTGTCCCTATACCCCTGAACAAAATGGTTTGGCCGAGAGAAAAAATCGACACATTATTGAAACAACCATTACCCGTCTTCAACAAGCTTCCTTGTCTTCCAAGTTTTGGTATCATGCATATGCTACAGCCACCTATCTTATAAATAGGATGCCTACATCTATTCTTGGTATGAAGTCTCCATTTGAGGTTCTCTATCACACTCCACCAAGACTTGATCATTTAAAAGTCTTTGGTTGCCTATGTTATCCCTTCATGAAACCTTATAGATCCAATAAGCTTGAACCAAAAACCATGGAGTGCATTTTCTTAGGGTATGCTGCCAAATACAAGGGGTATATATGCTATGATGTGCATCACCACAAGTTTATTGTTTCTAGACATGTATTATTTGATGAAACCCAATTTTCTTCTTTGTCACATACCATATCTCATTTATCTAAGTCTTTTGGTCCTAAGTCCTCGAAGTTGTCTTCTCATTCTGTGGTTCATAACAATACTATTCACCACACTTCATTTATTCCCATTCCTTTCCCACATGTTTTTGTTCCATCATTGGATGCTGCTACACAACCTATTACTGAGTCCCTTACTTTTAATACTGGTGATCTTGTGTCTGATTCATCTAATGCAACATTAAGCTCCACTTCAGCTTCTTCAAGTTCTTCTACATTATATACAGACACAAGTGATTTACATCAAGATACAACAATCTCTCAAGCTTCAGATTTACAGTGTGAATCTTCCTTCAACCAATAGTCATCCCATGCAGACAAGATCTAAGTCTAGAATTGTAAAAAAGAAACAAGCTTTTCATACTGTGTTACATTTAGATTTAGATATTGAACCAACTTCGTTCACTGCAGCATCAAAGTCAGGTTAGTGGTAAAAGGCTATGTGTGAGGAGAGGTATGCTCTCTTTCAACAACATACATGGTCCTTGGTTCCCTTACCTCCCAATAAGAACTTGGTAAGCTGCAAGTGGATCTACAAGATCAAAAGAAATACCAATGGTACCATTGCAAGGCGTAAGGCTTGATTAGTAGCCAAAGGTTACTCTCAAGGGGCCGGTATAGACTATCATGAAACCTTTAGTCTGGTAGTTAAGCCAACCACAATCAGAGTAATATTGTCTCTTGTTGTAACCAAAGGATGGAAACTTAAACAACTTGATGTCAAGAACACGTTCTTACATGGATTTCTTGACGAAGAGGTCTATATGTCACAACCACAGGGTTTCATTGACAAAGACCATCCTGAGTACGTATGCAAATTGGAAAGATCCCTCTATGGCCTCAAACAAGCTCTTCGAGCTTGGAATGACAGGTTTATCTCCTTCCTACTATCATTAGGGTTTAAATCATCCTTTGCTGACCCTTCCTTATTTGTTAAATATGATGGCAAGTCTATTATTGTGTTGTTGCTTTATGTGGACAATATTATTCTAACTGGTGATAATAATGAGTGTATCCAAACTGTGGTGTCTCAATTGACAAGGGACTTTGACATGAAAGATTTAGGGCTTCTTCACTATTTTTTGGGGTTGCAAATTGACTATCAATCTCGGGGCATGTTTGTTCACCAGATCAAGTATGTCCAAGATCTTCTAACTAAGACATATATGTTCCATTGCAAACCGTGTATAACCCCCTATCATCCTAATAAAAAACTATTGAATCATGGCAATTCATCATTCTCCAATCCTACTATATACAGAAGCATTGTTGGTGCAATACAATATCTGACTTTCACCCGTCCAGATATTGCATATTAAGTCAACGAAGTCTGTTAATATATGCACTCTCATTTGGAATCTCATTTTGTTGCTGTAAAGAGGATACTGAGATATCTCTGAGGTACCTTAGGCTGGGGAGTATTTTTGCGTCCTGGTTTCTTGAATATTAAGGCTTACGCAAATGCTGACTGGGCTAGGGACCCTAATGATAGGTATTCCATAATAGGTTTTGCGGTCTTTCTTGGATCTAATCCTGTTTCATGGAGTTCTAAAAAGCAACATATAGTCAACCGGTCTTCCATTGAAGCTGAATATAGAGCAATGGCTACTACAACAGCTGAAATTGTTTGGATCCAACAATTGCTCAAAGATCTTCATGTTCACAGTTCATTCCCTCATCTTCTTCATTCTGACAATATCTCTGCTATGGCTTTGACAAAATTATCTTAGCTAGTATCTTTCTTCATTGTGATAATATTATGTAATACTTTAACATACTTCTCCTGATTCACAAACAAGCCTTGTTGATAATGGACTTGTAAGCTTAGGAAATAAGAAAGAGATCCAAGATCCTTTGAAATCAAACTTCTTTCCTATTGTGGAAATCAAAGACTTAATTGTATTAGTGCTGGTGATTGTGAATCATTGACATAGAAAAGTACATAGAAACCATGACTACTAACAATCGTGACGAGAGAGTGCATGAGTGAACCCTTAGTGATTGAGAGATTAAAATTAGCCAGAATACCACAATAACTTGCAAGAAAAGTACATAGAGACTTCCATATCAAAGAAGAACCACTAACTTTACACGAATATATGTTCAATTCTACAACAAAAGACACTATTTGTATTCATAAATAATTAGAATTATGTACTTCACAAAATTGGAATAAAGGCGGATAACTTCCATCAAAATTTCCAAAATTGGCTCATAAACAGTTGAAATTGAATAAAAGAATATCCAGATTAGAACCCTAATCTAGGTCAATAATCATTCCCATGTTGTGCATATACAAAATCAAAGAAGATTAGAACCTAAAATAATTCAAAAATTGTTCATATACCTTGGCTGTCGGAGGAGGAAGAGAGAGTCTGAGGTGGCGAGCGACCGAGAGGGTGACAGAGATTTAGTGAGAGAGAGGGTTGTTGGAGGGAGAGAAGGTTTATAGAGAAGAAGAGCTGAGGGGAAAGTGTTTGCGATTTCAGTTAAATCTCGAGGTTCTTGCGTCACGAATAGAATGATATTTGTCATGCAAAAAATTCAAATTTTCACGAAATTATTTTCGTGCTTGCCCAGAAAGTCAAATTTTCAGCTTCTTGCGTGACGAAAAGGAATTTAATCGTCGCGCAATAAGTATAATTTACCCGTGTCAATTTTTTTTTAAATTTATATTTATTCAAATAAAAACAATTTATTTATAACATAAGATAAATAAATTACAAAAAAATTCATTTAATATGTTTTACAGAGCAAGTCACAAATAAATTGCATTATTCATCATCCGAACTATAATAACTTTCACTATCGTCATTGTTATCACTTTCCGACTCCCATTCCTCCTCCTCGATAGGTACATCACTATCGTCGTTCGGGCCCACTGCACCATTGTATCACGGAAGATTACCGAGGTCAATTGTAATTGACTGAATCGGTATTTCGATTGAAGCCATTCATTGTATCTGAAATGGTTCTTGGATAAGATTTGTATCTCGAAGTGTTTCCGCATCATTTTCCATTGAAGATTCTAACTGTTAGTCAATGACATTGTCGATGTCGTTGTTAGTAGGGTCTTGTTCTGGTATAGCATACACATTCCTCTGATCCATCTTCTGAACAACTTTCCAACCTCTCCGGACATTAGGGTCATTTAGATACACAATTTGTTTTGCCATGTTTGCCAAAATGTAAGGGTCATCATCGTACCAAGTTTTGTTAATGTTCATAGATAGTACGCCATGGTCAATTTTAACACTTTCTTGCCTATTTGGATTTATATCAAACCATCCACACTTAAACATGATCACTTGGCATTGGTCTTTGTAAAGCAATTGCATGACACTTGTTAGTTTGCCATAGAAATCAATGTCTATACTTTCGCCTCCACCTGGGACATGGACACCGTTGTTTGGCGTACATAACTTGTCATCTCGTGCAGCCGTAAAAAACTTGACGCCATTAAGATGGCAACCCGAGAACAATTCAGCGAGAATCGGTCCGAACGCCAAGTTATATAACTCTTCACTGTAAGTGGGGGAATTTGATGCTTTCAATTGATTCACCTAACATTATACAAAAACACACACCTGTTAGTTTTAGAAAATTAAAAACTACAATACATATGTCAAATACAAAACACTTATAACTTACATATTCGAGAAACCAATGTGGAAACAATTCACGGTGTTTATTGGCATACAAATGTGATGGATGTTCTCGCTTCATCATCTCTTCATGCTCATCTAGAAATTCCACTGTCTCATCACAATTGTTCAGTACGAACCAATGCGCTACCTCCATGTCATTTTTGGAAAACGATTCCCCTCGTACAAGATCTCCAAAGGGTTGTGCATTTTGGGCAAAAACATAAAGTTTCTCCTTTCTCACACTCCCATCATTATTGCGTTTAGGATGAATGAAAGTTATCTCCACATCTTTTAAATACATTCTACAAAATGTAAGCGACTTATATTAAACCCAAGTCTCTATAATAGATCATCATTTAGGCTTCGCCCTGTTGCGTACACTTTTTTTTCAACTCCCCGAGAAGCCTGCCAAAATAAAACAATAAGATACAAATTAGTAAGCATCAGTTAATGATGAATAAACAAATGATGAGGATTATATACCGTTCTATTGGATACATCCAGTGATAGTTGAAAGGACCCGCAAGCAATGCCTCTTCCGACAAATGAACCATCACCTGTATCATACTTATGAAGAAAGCTGGAGGAAATATCATCTCAAACTTGCATAGGATGGTGAAACTAATTAACGTCTATCTTTCGCAATGTTCTTGACGTCAGCTGGGAAAAAAATCTGGACAACAACATGATTGGCTTCACTACTTCTTCTGGCAATAGGTGTCGAATACCTATAGGAAGCAGGCGCTGTATAATCACATGGTAGTCATGGCTTTTTAGTCCAACAAATTTACCCTTGTGAATATTCATGCAATGCGCAATATTAGAAGCATACCTATCGGGAAACTTTACAGACTATACAAACTTTAAAAACTCTTTTTTGTCATTCGGTTTCATGGAAAAAAACACAAGATCCCTTTTGGCTTTATCACTGTCCCTATTCATCCATAAACCCCTTTGTATTCCTATTCATTCCAAATCAAGACGAGCTTTGATCGTGTTCTTTGTCTTGCCCTTGATATCTATAATTGTGCCCACCAATGTGTCAAATACATTTTTCTCAACATGCATAACGTCGATGTTGTGTCTCAATTTTAGTTTCGATCAATACGAGAGCTCAAAAAACATAGACTTGTGCATCCAGTTCATATGGTTTAGTCCTACTCATTATTTTCCCAAACAAAGCAAAATCCAAATGGTTAAGCTGTTCCAAAATCTGATCACGGGACCATTCTTTGGGTCTGAGGCGATGCTCTGTTTTCCTGTCAAACTCTTTATCATTTTCCCCCTACTCGTGGTCCCATGGCAACCATCTCCGATGACCAAGGTAACAAACTTTTCCGGCGTGCCAACCAAATGTTACATCATCTTTGTATACAGGGAATGCCATATAACCTTTAGTGCTCCACCCAGAAACCATTGCATATGCGGAAAAATCGTTCACAGTCCACATAACTGCTGCCCTCAAAGTGAGCATATTCCCAGTACACTTATCATACTTGCGCACACCGTTTGTCCATAAATCATTTAGCTCATCAACCAACACCTTAAGTAAACATCGATTGACCTACCAGGATCCTCAGTTATCAAAAGAGTCACCATGATGTATTTTTTTTTCATGCATTTCCAAGGTGGCAAATTATATGGAAATGTGAAAATCGGCTAAGTGTTGTGGTGTAGGTTAGAACCCCGAATGGATTGAATCCATCAGTGGCAAGTCCTAATCTAACATTCTGGGGATCAGCAGCAAACTCGGGGAATGTTCGATCGAACTCTTTCCATGCCTCCCCATATGCAGGATGCCTCATCACATCGTCATCTACCCGTTTTTTCTTATGCCATCGTATGTCGGTGGCAGTATGTGTCAACACATACAATCACTGCAACCTAGGTTTCAAAGGCAAATAACACATGACTTTTTGTGGGATCTTAGTCGTTCTATTTTAAGATGTCATTTTGAACCTCGACTCATTGCATATAGGGAATTTATCCAATGCTTTATTCTCTTTGTAGAATAAAATACAATTGTTTTTGCGAGCGTGAATTTTTTCATAACCCAATTCGAGACCATTCAACACCTTTTGTGCATGTTTATGGTCTTTCGAGAAACAATTGCCCTTTGGAAGCATTCTCTTGAAAACACCCAAAAAGTAATCGAAACATTGGTTCGACATACGATACTTTATTTTTCCGTGCATTAGTTCCACAATGGCAGTAAGAATCGAAAAGCTCTCGCACCCCGGGTATAACTCTTGGTTGACATTTTTTAATAGTTTTTCATATAGTTCGAACTCTGCACTGTCCATTGGTGCAGACACGTCATCTTCGCCTTCCTGATTGGTGTGGTTTGTCAATGCAAATAGAAAAGCATAATTTATAATATCCATGACTTGTTCATTAGGATCCACATTAGGTTCAACATTGCCCACTCTTGTGGCGTTTGAAGACGAAGCATTGTCTAATTGTTCCCCATGATGGTTCCAAGTATTATAGGTCTCTACCATTCCATTCCTTACTAAATTAAATCGAACATTTTCAATTGTGTCCCTTAACGTGTTGTTACACCTCCTACATGGACACCGAATTCTAGTTGCACTCGGGTTGTGTGTACGTGCAAATTCAATAAAATCCTCGATTCCATCCAAGTATTCATCCACGCATCTATTCGGGTTATGTATCCACGTTCTGTCCATAATTCTTACAACCACAATAAAAGTACAACAATCACAACAACTTCATACAAATGATATTGTCACCTTATGCCTCCGGAAAAGGGCCTTATCCCATTCAGGAATGCAAAGTTATGTCACGTAATTTACGACTACATTAGATTCGATTTCGATGTGGAGGAATTTCGGAAGCATCTCGGTACAATTCTTCAGATGGACAACGTAGATATGAAATACCTATGTGCCACCCGAAGAAGGTACAGAGATGACACCGAAATCCCCATAATCGAAACCTAATCATTCAACCATAAACTATGTGCCATAAATGTGCATTCCCAAATTGTCCAACTAATGCGACAATTCAAGAATCAATTGGACCGCAATCATGCTTTCACATCCATGCGTGAAATCCAACTAATCCTCAAACGGGAAAGTAAGTTTTACTAAAAAAACAAAACAAGTACGAAGTTAATTGCAATTAACTTCGTACATCACAACACATATTTGTACGTCACGTACAAATTTAACAAAGTAATATAAATATAATTTCACAACTCAATATAATAACATAATTTCAACATAATTTAATTAATTATATATTTTTTAAAAATACAATGAAGAAAATACCGTCTAAATCGTTCTCCACCAATCGCTAATCACACACAATATCCCTATAGGCAACGAATTTCATGGCGTTAATATGAATTTACATTAATACTTTTACCCTACCAATCGCTTACCAGACATATCGAGGTAACTCAATCAACCTAGAGAAGAAGATGAAGGGAGTATTAGATGATGAAATTGAGAGAAAACGAAAGTGATGGATGCTAGATTGAAGAAAAATGAAGGGGAGGAGGTGCATAGGTTGAATCTGTAGTTTTGCCTTTGAAGCTAAATCCAGATTATAAACTTTACTTTTGGACTATTGATTTTGCGTGACGAATACTGTGTTCATTGCGCAAATATACTTTGCGCGACTACCGTATCATTCGTCGCACAAGTTCACATTTTTTTTTAATTTTTTCGTTTACTTTATAATTTATTAATGTAAATAAGTTGCGCAATGAATACTATTTTGGTCGCGCAAAATGCATATATTTTATTTTATTTTAATTTTTTTTTTGCATTTTCTTTTTAACTAATGTAAATTTTTATTTTAATCTCAATAAAAAAACTCAAACCTAATTAAACATTACCAAAATAATTAATAAAACTAATTTCTTATCCCAAATACATATTATAATTAATGTAAATATTAATAGTCATCCATGTAACATAAATTTATTAATTAAAGTCAAATATAACGTCCTAAAAATCTTATTTCATAAAAATTAAAAAAAAAACCAATTCAACTTCAATCCTCCTCCTCCGGGGCAACATCACCTCGCTCCACATCCCGCAACACATCAAACTTCCATTGCCGGAAATGCTTCTTGAAAAGGTCATCCAGATTAGACTTGGCATTTTAGACCCGACCCGTTAACTCGACTCGTTAATATTAGTATTTGGGGGGATGCTTAACGAGTCGGGTTGTTAACGGGTGAAACCGTTAACAACCCGTTAAATAACGGGTCACTTTGGGTCTACCCGTTAGACCCGTCAGCACCCGTTATAAATTATAACCACAACTTATCGGCAGGGGCCTTCATATCGCCCTCATCCACTCTCTCCGCCATCTTTCCCAAGAAATCTCCCCCGCTCCATGATCCGGATGTCAACCCTCATCTCCATCCTCTTCGAAGACATCATCCACAGCTCCATTCACGGCTTGAATGGATACTTATATTGTTTGGTACTGCAGAAGGGGTGCGAGCTCTCTATTCTTTCGTTCAACTTACACGATGAGGTTTTCCATATGATGCGTCTGCCAGGAGAATTGCAGGATTTCAAGCACTTGGTACCATTATTCTCATGGAATAATTCAGTTTCAATTCTAACAACTACGTCTTCATTAGATGATGAATATTATGACCAAGTGCTTTGGGTGATGAGTAGTAGCACTACTACTGCGACGACGAAGCCAGCTTGGGTTCAACAATTGATAAGTAGATCCAAAGCATTTGCGGCATGAGCGACCGATATTTTCACGCAATTAGGGATTCGCGACACTTCAAATTGAAGAGAGGAGCTTGAGAGCCTTCAGGAAGAGTTCCAGAACCAAAGAAATCCAAGTCGTAGCTCTTTGTTTGTTTACTATATATCCAAGTCAGTACCTTTTTCACTGTTCGCACCAGTTTTGTAATTGTATTGGAAAAAATAAAAAAAAAATAAAAAATTGTTAACGGGTGAAATGGATGACCCAATAGATTAACGGGTCAGGTTCGGGTGACTCGTTGACTTAACGGGTCAGGTTTGGGTGACCCGTTAGCTTAACGGGTCAGATTGAACCCGACACAAACCCGATAAACCCGACCCGTTTACAGGTCTAATCCAGATACTTCTACTGCTTCTCATCAGTTTCATCAACATCCCAATGAACCTATATTCATGCCAATAACAATAAATTAGTAATTTAAAAAATACTACTTTTTAACAAAAATAATTATACATTATTGGGATTGGTTAACGGGTGAACCCGTTAACAACCTGTTAAATAACAAAAATGCTTAACGGGTCGGGTTGTTAATGGGTGAACCTGTTAAATAACGGGTCACTTTGGGTCAACCCATTAGACCCGTCAGCACCTGTTATAAATTATAACCACAACTTATCGGCAGGGGCCTTCATATTGCCCTGCTGCGCTCCCTCCACCATCTTTCCCAAGAAATCTCCCCTGCTCCATGATCCGCAGGTCAACCCTCATCTCCATCCTCTTCGAAGACATCATCAGCAGCTCCATTCAAGGCTTGAATATATTCTTGTATTGTTTGGTACTGTAGACAGGGTGCGAGCTCGCTATTCTTTCGTTCAACTTACACGATGAGGTTTTCCATGTGATGCGTCTGCCAGGAGAATTGCAGGATTTCAAGCACCTGGTACCATTATTCTCATGGAATAATTCAGTTGCAATTATAACAACTACGTCTTCATTAGATGATGAATATTATGACCAAGTGCTTTGGGTGATGAGTAGTAGCACTACTACTGCGATGACGAAGCCAGCTTGGGTTCGACAATTGATAAGCAAATCCAAAGCATTTGCGGCAGGAGTGACCGATATTTTCACGCAATTAGGAATTCGCGACACTTCAAATTGCAGAGAGAAGCTCGAGAGCCTCCAGGAAGAGTTCCAGAACCAGAGAAATCCAAGTCGCAGCTCCTTGTTTGTTTACTATATATCCAAGTTAGTACCTTTTTCACTGTCAGCACCAGTTTTGAAATTGTTTTGGAAAAAATAAAAAAAATAAAAAATTGTTAACGGGTGAAACGAATGACTCGATAGATTAACAGGTCGGATTCGGGTGACCCGTTAGCTTAATAGGTCGGATTGAACCCGACCTAAACCCGATAAACCCGACCCGTTTACAGGTCTAATCCAGATACTTCCGCTGCTTCTTATCGGTTTTATCAACATCCCAATGAACCTATATTCATGCCAATAACAATAAACAACAACAACAACAACAAAGCCTTTTCCCACTAAGTGGGGTCGGCTATATGAATCCTAGAACGCCATTGCGCTCGGTTTTGTGTCATGTCCTCCGTTAGATCCAAGTACTCTAAGTCTTTTCTTAGAGTCTCTTCCAAAGTTTTCCTAGGTCTTCCTCTACCCCTTTGGCCCTGAACCTCTGTCCCGTAGTCACATCTTCGAACCGGAGCGTCAGTCGGCCTTCTTTGCACATGTCCAAATCATCGGAGCCGATTTTCTCTCATCTTTCCTACAATTTCGGCTACTCCTACTTTACCTCGGATATCCTCATTCCCAATCTTATCCTTTCTCGTGTGCCCACACATCCCACGAAGCATCCTCATCTCCGCTACACCCATTTTGTGTACGTGTTGATGCTTCACCGCCCAACATTCTGTGCCATACAACATCGCTGGCCTTATTGCCGTCCTATAAAATTTTCCCTTGAGCTTCAGTGGCCTACGACGGTCACACAACACGCCGGATGCACTCTTACACTTCATCCATCCAGCTCGTATTCTATGGTTGAGATCTCCATCTAATTCTCCGTTCTCTTGCAAGATAGATCCTAGGTAGCGAAAACGGTCGCTTTTTGTGATCTTCGCTAGATTGCTCCGGTCATTAGTGTGGATAAGTATATAAATGGATAGAGATAGGAAAGCAAACACAAGATGTACGTGGTTCACCCAGATTGGCTACGTCCACGGAATAGAAGAGTTCTCATTAATTGTGAAGGGTTTACACAAGTACATAGGTTCAAGCTTTCCTTTAGTGAGTACAAGTGAATGATTTAGTACAAATGACATTAGGAAATATTGTGGGAGAATGATCTCGTAATCACGAAACTTCTAAGTATCGGAGTGTGGTGTCGTCTTGACTTGCCTTATCTGTCTCATAGGTAGATGTGGCATCTTCTCTGGAAGTACTCTTCCTCCATCCAGGGGTGGTATCTTTAACTGGTAGAGATGCACAAGGTAATGTATCAATTTCACTTGAAGCTTACTTGTAGTCTCAGGCTTGGTCAAGCGCGATACAAACCATGTAGTAGGAGTCTCCCAAGTCGCTGAGCTAGGGGGTCTGCTGAAAGAGGTGACAGACAAGGTAAGCAATCAGAGCTCCGACTGATTGTTCACCTTCTCCCCATCTTGCAGCAGCATGAAGGATAAAAAGAAGAAAAATGAGAAGAGATGATATGAGATACTTTTGCTTTTGAAGAAGTAACTTTCCACAGGCTTATTCTTGAACTGAGCTGGAGGGTTTTCTGGTTTCCTCCAGAGTATAAGGCCGACTGAAGAATTTGAGGGTCAAAACAAGTCCATCAAATCTAGAGTACGTTCCACCCTGCTGATATGGGATACTTTTGCTTTTGACAGAGTAATGGGTGTATCGGCACGTGTGCTGTTACGCTTGTCTCCACATGCTTCCTTGTATCCTTCGCACTTGCCCTATCTGTTCCTCAAGTAGATGCGGAATCTTCCCTGGAAACATAAGATGTTGAAGATGAGTACTCGAGAGCAATGCCAGGTAAGTAATCAGGTAAGGGGTTCCAGGCAGTCAGTTCCTGGCTGGAAGCTTGATCCAAGTGCTGACTGATTGCTCTCTTTCTCCTTGTCTTGCAGGTAAAAACAAGGCCAAAGGAAAAGACAGGGAAAAAGCATGATATGGGATACTCTTGCTTTTAACCCTGATGATATGAGATATTCTTGCTCTAGTATAGCTTGTTTGCAGAGGTATTATCGGGGGGAAAGAAAGCTGAATATTTCGAAAGGCTTCGTTGGGAGTGCCCTCTCAGATATGATGAAGGGTTGAGCATTTTTGCAGGTCTGCCTGTCCGTTGGGGATGGAGGTCGACATATATAGGAGTCTCCCTAACAACAAGTAGTAATGCTATTCCTTTACCCTGCTTGGTCATAGCAGGGTAGTGGGAGCTGCCAGTTTCACATGTTTTAACTCTGTCAGAGCACTTTGAAAAAGTGGTTTGTGGTATCTGGCTCTCGAGATTCGGAGAACGATGCCTCTTCGATTTTTGAGAAAGCAATCATGCTGGGGGTCTGGCTCTCGAGATTCGTAGAGCAGTGTCTCTTCGATTTTTGAGGAAGTAATCATGTTGGGAGTCTGGCTCTCGAGATTCGGAGGGCGGTGCCTCTTCGATTTTGTAGCAAGCAATCCTGTTGGGAGTGTTGTCTCGAATGTGAGTAAAGGTTGGGCATGTTTGCTAGTCTACCTTGCCACGAAGCACAAAGGTTGACACACAGAGACTTTCCAATTATCCAGCAATGGTACTGTTCCTTTACCCTCTCTTCGCTTTTGAGAAAGTAGTCATGTTGGGAGTCTGGCTCTCGAGATTCGGAGGACGGTGCCTCTTCGATTTTGGAGCAAGCAATCTTGTTGGGAGTGTTTTCTCGAAAGTGAGTAAAGGTTGGGCATGTTTGCTAGTCTACATTGCCACGAAGCACAGAGGTTGACACACAGGGACTTTCCAATTATCCAGCAGTGGTACTGTTCCTTTACCCTTGTGGGTAATAATATGGTAGCTAGACCTTCAAAATTTATGTGTCTAAACTTTGTTAGTGCTGTTTCTTTGCTATTCTTTTACCTTTCTTGGTCAGAGCGATGTAGTGGGAGCTGCAAGCTTCACGTGCTCAACTTTGGCAGAGAACTTTGGCAAAGTTATCTGTGGTACCCATGAGCTATTGTTGCGTGTGGGAAGTGGGTGATTGAACAGTAAGATTCATGTGCTTTCTACTTCACCAGAAGTCTTCGACAGAATTCCCATAATTTCTGCAAAGCTGAGTGCGTGTGACAGGTGCTGACAAGGCTAGAAAAGTAGGTGCCTCTTCGATTTCTGAGATCGGCCCTCGTGGTCTCTGAGCAGCCCAGCTTTTGAGAAAGCGAGCGCCTCTTCGATTGATTCGGAGAACGATGCCTCATCGATTTTTGAGAAAGCAATCATGCTGGGGGTCTGGCTCTCGAAGATTCGGGGAGCAGTGTCTCTTCGATTTTTGAGAAAGTAATCACGTTGGGAGTCTGGCTCTCGAGATTCGGAGGGCGGTGCCTCTTCGATTTTGGAGCAAGCAATCTTGTTGGGAGTGTTTTCTTGAATGTGAGTAAAGGTTGGGCATGTTTGCTAGTCTACCTTGCCACGAAGCACAGAGGTTGACACACAGGGACTTTCCAATTATCCAGCAATGGTACTGTTCCTTTACCTTCTCTTTGATTTTTAAGAAAGTAGTCATGTTGGGAGTCTGGCTCTCGAGATTCGGAGGACGGTGCCTCTTCGATTTTGGAGCAAGCAATCTTATTGGGAGTGTTTTCTCGAATGTGAGTAAAGGTTGGGCATGTTTGCTAGTCTACCTTGCCACGAAGCACAGAGGTTGACACACAGGGACTTTCCAATTATCCAGCAGTGGTACTGTTCCTTTACCCTTGTGGGTAATAATATGGTAGCTAGACCTTCAAAATTTATGGGTCTAAACTTTGTTAATGCTGTTTCTTTGCTATTCTTTTACCCTTCTTGGTCAGAGCGATGTAGTGGGAGCTGCAAGCTTCACGTGCTCAACTTTGGCAGAGAACTTTGGCAAAGTTATCTGTGGTACCCATGAGCTATTGTTGCGTGTGGGAAGTGGGTGATTGAACAGTAAGATTCATGTGTTTTCTACTTCCCCAGAAGTCTTCGACAGAATGCCCATAATTTCTGCAAAGCTGAGTGTGCGTGTGACGGGTGCTGACAAGGCTGGAAAAGTAGGTGCCTCTTCGATTTCTGAGATCGGCCCTCGTGGTCTCTGGGGAGCCCAGCTTTTGAGAAAGCGAGCGCCTCTTCGATTTCTGAGATCGGCCTTCGTGGTCTTTGAGCAGCCCAACTTTTGAGAAAGCAAACGCCTCTTCGATTTCTGAGATCAACCCTCGTGATCTCTAAGCAGCCCAGCTTTTGAGAAAGCAAACGCCTCTTCGATTTCTGAGCAGGCGCCTCTTCGATTTCCGAAGCTCCGTCGAGTGCAGATTTTTATAGAGGCTGACATTAAGTTCCAAAGCACACTTGAATCTCCACCAGTAGAAGCTTCATTCTTGCACTTCTAAGATCTTGATTTGTCCGACCTCTTCTCTCTTCAACACCTTTGAAAATGTCTGGCCCCTCCGACCGTCGTTTTGACTTGAACCTTGTTGAAGAGGCAGCCCCGCCTTCTCCAGACAACATATGGCGCCCATCCTTCGTCTCTCCTACTGGTCCTCTTACCGTTGGGGATTCCGTGATGAAGAATGATATGACCGCTGCGGTGGTGGCCAGGAACCTTCTCACTCCCAAAGATAACAGACTACTTTCCAAACGGTCTGATGAGTTAGCTGTTAAGGATTCGCTGGCTCTCAGTGTTCAGTGTGCAGGTTCTGTGTCTAATATGGCCCAACGCCTATTTGCTCGAACCCGCCAAGTTGAATCCTTGGCGGCTGAAGTGATGAGTCTCAAACAGGAGATTAGAGGGCTCAAGCATGAGAATAAACAGTTGCACCGGCTCGCACATGACTATGCTACAAACATGAAGAGGAAGCTTGACCAGATGAAGGAAACTGATGGTCAGGTTTTACTTGATCATCAGAGATTTGTGGGTTTGTTCCAAAGGCATTTATTGCCTTCGTCTTCTGGGGCTGTACCGCGTAATGAAGCTCCGAATGATCAACCTCTGATGCCTCCTCCTTCTAGGGTTCTGTCCAGTACTGAGGCTCCAAATGATCCCCCTCCGGTGCCTTCTCTTTCTGGGGCTCTACCGACTGCTGAGACTTCTCCTAAGCAACCTTTGTGAAGGCTCCGTCTTGTGTGTTTATTTTGACTCATGTATATGTACATATTTGTAGCTGATCGGGGATATCAATAAATAAGCTTTCCTTCATTTCAACGTATTGTGTTAAATACACCAAAGCCTTCTTCGCTAAGTTCTTTGAATTTTCTTTTGTTGAAGCTTGTATGTTGAAGCTTTCTGAGTGGAGCATGTAGGTTGGGGTAGTGTTCCCTTAATTTCCCGAGTGAGGAAAACTTCTCGATTGGAGACTTGGAAAATCCAAGTCACTGAGTGGGATCGGCTATATGAATCTTAGAACGCCATTGTGCTCGATCCTGTGTCATGTCCTCCGTTAGATCCAAGTACTCTAAGTCTTTTCTTAGAGTCTCTTCCAAAGTTTTCCTAGGTCTTCCTCTACCCCTTCGGCCCTGAACCTCTGTCCCATAGTCGCATCTTCTAATCGGAGCGTCAGTAGGCCTTCTTTGCACATGTCCAAACCACCGTAACCGATTTTCTCTCATCTTTCCTTCAATTTCGGCTACTCCTACTTTACCCCGGATATCCTCATTCCTAATCTTATCCTTTCTCGTGTGCCCACACATCCAACGAAGCATCCTCATCTCCGCTACACCCATTTTGTGTACGTGTTGATGTTTCACCGCCCAACATTCTGTGCCATACAGCATCGCCGGCCTTATTGCCGTCCTATAAAATTTTCCCTTGAGCTTCAATGGCATACGGCGGTCACACAACACACCGGATGCACTCTTCCACTTCATCCATCCAGCTTGTATTCTATGGTTGAGATCTCCATCTAATTCTCCGTTCTTTTGCAAGATAGATCCTAGGTAACGAAAACGGTCGCTTTTTGGTATTTCTTGATCTCCGATCCTCACCCCTAACTCGTTTTGGCCTCCATTTGCACTGAACTTGCACTCCATATATTCTGTCTTTGATCGGCTTAGGCGAAGACCTTTTGATTCCAACACTTCTCTCCAAAGGTTAAGCTTTGCATTTACCCCTTCCTGAGTTTCATCTATCAACACTATATCGTCTGCGAAAAGCATACACCAAGGAATATCATCTTGAATATGTCCTGTTAACTCATCCATTACCAACGCAAAAAGGTAAGGACTTAAGGATGAGCCTTGATGTAATCCTACAGTTATGGGGAAGCTTTCGGTTTGTCCTTCATGAGTTCTTACGGCAGTCTTTGCTCCTTCATACATATCCTTTATAGCTTGGATATATGCTACTCGTACTCCTTTCTTCTCTAAAATCCTCCAAAGAATGTCTCTTGGGACCCTATCATACGCTTTTTCCAAATCTATAAAGACCATGTGTAAATCCTTTTTCCCATCTCTATATCTTTCCATCAATCTTCGTAAGAGATAGATTGCCTCCATGGTTGAGCGCCCTGGCATGAACCCGAATTGGTTGTCCGAAACCCGTGTCTCTTGCCTCAATCTATGCTCAATGACTCTCTCCCAGAGCTTCATTGTATGACTCATTAGCTTAATACCCCTATAATTCATGCCAATAACAATAAATTAGTAATTTAAAAAAATACTACTTTTTAACAAAAATAATTATACATTATTTAATACAAACTCCCCCACCATGGACTTCTTCAACTCCTCAGACACCATTTTCCAAGACTCAAACTCGGCAGAACATTGCCTCTGCACCAAACCTCCAATATCAAACCTAAGTTCGGCATAAACATTAGCCCTACTTTTGTCTTCAAAGTAGGGCACTTACTTACGTTGGTACCTCTTTATTCGCAATACACCTTTCCTTTCGCGAGAGCCTTCTCTTGAATTGGCCATTACATTTGAAACAAAATGTTGGAGTAAATATGTTTTTATTTAAAATATATTTATATTTTGACTTATTACAAACATTGAATATAAAATGCAAATTGTAATAAATTATCATTAACCTATGATTTGATAAGAGAACTTATTATTAACCTATGATTTGACAAGGAGCACTCTCCTCCACAAAAATGAAACGTTTCTCACCTTAAAGATGGGATTCCTCTCTAAAGACAAAGATCAAGTCTATATAAATAATTTTGTTATGTTATGATCCGTACGTTTTGTTTTCTTCAACTTTAATTCCTTGCAATTTTGAATGATTTGTATGTTTTGATTTCTTTTGCTTTAATTTCTTGCAGTTTTCAATGATTTATTATTTAGCCCTGCAACGGTTACTTCATCTACCTATATATATTGATCCCCTGTACGAAGGAAGGTACTGAATAGAAAAACAACAGCTTATATTTTTAAAAATTGAGTTCTGACAGCAACATATTGAGAGGGTGTGAGTTCGAGGGTTTTTTCCATTGTGCAAGGAAGAACTTTATTAGAAGAAGAGGGTTCTGGGCTATTTTATCATGGGGACGACGTGGTGTTTGTGAACTGCTTGCACACTTTGGGCAGAGCCGCGAAACGTCTTAAAGAGAGTGACTTAGTCCGCGACTCATCCCAAGAATCATTCACCACTCAAGGCTTCTACATTTTTCGGGTAACTTCTTCCTTTCTATTTCAGTTTACAACAATTTTAAGATGTTTTCAATCTGCCACGCATTATATGGCAAACTCTGTTTCTCAGGCAAATCTTGTTGAAAAGCAAATGATTGCAATGATATCAGAAATCAACGTAGTTAATGGATCCGAGGGATGGTGGGTGGACACTAGTGCTTCTCGCCATGTTTGCTATGATCGTTCCTTTTTCAAGACCTATTTTGTGGCTGAGGGAAGGGTGTTGTTGGGTGATTCACACTCAACTGATGTTGTTGGTACTGGAGAGGTAGAGCTGAGGTTCACCTCTAGAAAAACCATGATACTAAAAGATGTGATGCACGCTTCAGCGATAAGGAAGAATCTGGTATCAGGCTTTCTTCTCGACAAGGTTGGATTCACTGATGCGAAAATTAACTTAACACACAAATTAAACCCTCTTTTGACAATTGTAGTATATATGTAAGTAGGGATCATTCTTAAACCGGGGATTATGAGGGATTTAAACTGACTCAAATAGATAAAACTAAGCTTTAAAACACTTAACACTTAACTAGACTTAAAAGACTCAACACAAGTTCACAAGACTCAAAATAAGCTAAAAACACTCAAAACTGCCTAAAAACACAAACTGGGCAGATTTGGACTCTAAACACAATTTTGGACGAATTTTAGTTTTTCCTTGACTCAAAACACTTAAAAACACAATCTAAACAGATTCTAACTAGTTAGACACTCTAAAGTAAAGGGGGATTTGGTTTTGGACGAAAATAAAGTAAACAAAACAAGAACTAAAACTAGGCAGATTTGCACGAATTTGGTGGAATGAGATGGATGATGGACTAGCTAGGAGGTCTTTCTCCACACATGACATACTTGCATAGAAAACAATATCCAATTGCTTTTTCAATGAACCATGAACCTCAACACCCCAAGTTAATTAGGTACGCTTAAATTAACCCTCAGATTTTCCTTAAGTCATTGAATTGAATGGAAATAGCGCATCACAATCAAATTATTCCTTAAAAGTTCCCTACATGAAAGCGCATAATAGAGAAACAATCAAAGATCATTAAGTTCTATGAAAATCATAAGTGTTGACAAAGCATTCATAACTATGAAAGCGCATGATGCTTATGCCAGGAATTTACTTAACATGATTGCGACTAACAACCTTTACTACTTATGAATATAAGTTCATAACGATTAGGTGAAACTCCCTTATATCTTAGCATTAGATTTATGCATGCAAATTAAGTGTGCACTCTCAACTTACATACATAAACAAGTTTTAATTCAAAAAGATAAATAAATTGAATTCACAATTCATGAAATCACAACTAGATGTAATCAAATCATATTGCAAATATAGCCATGGTTTTGAAATTCCCCCTAGCTAAGAGCGGTTTAATTCCTCATACTCACAAAACAAAGATTATTGAATTTAAACATTGAAAACAAAAGAAAGATTACACCAAAACGTTCCAGCAACTCCAATTCGAATGGCAGGCACATCCAAGGCTCTCCTCCTTCTTCCTTGCTACGGCACAAGGTGTGGTTGGTGGTTTTGGGGGTGATGGATGATGTATTCTTGCTTAGGATGATGAATGATGGCTGATGAGCGTGAAAAGTTACGGCAGATTGTATGTAGAAGTGAATGGATTGAATGAATGATGTAGAATGGTGTCTAGGGTTGCGGCAAAGGTGTTTCTGAATGGCATGAAGGGTGGTCACGAATTTGTGGCTGAAAAAATTATATTTATAAGCTAGGGTTTTCACAAAATCTGATGGGAAAAGGTTAGGGTTTTGCAGATAAAAGGCTTGGCCCATCCAAGGGAGAAAAGAGTTAGGGTTTGTGCAGATTTTTAGGCTTCTAGAAGTATTAGGTGAGGCACAACCCTAGGGGAGATAGATTAGGGTTTAAACTTAGCAGAAATAAAGGATTAGGCCATAGGGTTTGCGGCAAAGATGTATAAATCCACTAAGGAAAGGGTTTGGCCGAATTAATTTCAGAAAAGGATTTGTATAACCCAAATCCATAAGGAATAAGGCTAACAAAATCAGAATCCAAAGGGAATTGGATGAGGGAAGGCACGACAAGGGTTGAATGGAATGGAAATTACTTGCAAGGCAAGAATAGAAACTTTCAAGAATGGAAACTTCCAACTTTAGAAACTTTGGCTTCCAATTCTAAACTCTTTGTTCTTCATTTTCATTTCTTCATTTCTTTCATCTCATTATTCATTCCTAGCCTCCTTTGATCTTCAATTTCGTCCATCTACTTAGCTCCAAGCATGTGACATCCATTTATGCCCAAAATTGCTCCAAAATGCACCTCTTTGCATACTTTGTCCTTAGAACCTGAAATTGCACGAAAATGACTCTAAACACTAAAATAACTAAGGAATAACAAAATAAATGCATAAGAACAAGCTAACTAAGTCGCATAAATATGCTCATATCATTCACTCAAACCATTGGAGCAGATACGTATACTCTCACTAAAAATGGGGTTTTTGTGGGAAAAGGGATATGCTACTGATGGGATGTTTAAATTAAATGTTGATGAAATGTCTACTTCTACTTACATGTTGTCTTCTTTTAATACTTGGCATGCTAGACTTTGTCATGTTAACAAACACTTGGTTAAGAACATGAGTAATTTAGGTTTTTTTACCTAACTTATCATTGAATAATTTGAAAAATGTGAATATTGTAGTCAAGCTAAAATCACTAGAACTTCACATAAATCTGTCAATAGAGAATCTGAACCACTTGATTTAATTCATTCTGATATATGCGAATTTGATAGAGTGCTAACTAGAAATGGAAAACGTTATTTTATTACCTTTATTGATGACTGTTCGAATTACTGTTTTGTCTATCTTATGAAAAATAAAGTGACGCTATTGACATGTTCAAAATTTTCTTGACTGAAGTTGAAAATCAATTTAATTGTAAGATTAAAAGATTTCGTAGTGATAGAGGACAAGAATATAAATCTACTGAATTTGTTAATTTGTTTAAGTCTCATGGAATTATTCATGAAACTACTGGCTCCTTATTCTCCTGAAATGAATGGTAAAGCGGAAAGAAAAAATCGAACTCTTTGTGAATTGACTGTTGCTACTTTGCTTAGTTATGGAGCTACTTCTTATTGGTGGGGTGAAATTGTGTTGATTATATGTTATGTGTTAAATAGAATCCCTAACTCAAAAAGAAATATTTCTCCTTACGAAATTTGGAAAAATAAGAAACCAAATGTGTTGTTTTTTAGAACTTGGGGCTGTTTAGCTTATGTTCGTAAACCTAATCCAAAAAGATCGAAATTGACTAGTAGAGCATATGAATGTGTTTTTATTGGTTATGCATGTAATAGAAAAGCATATAGATTTTATAATTTGAAAAACCATGTCATAATTGAGTCACTTGATGCTGATTTTTATGAGAATAAATTTCCTTTTAATCTTCGAAATAGTGGGGGTT
Source organism: Malus sylvestris (assembly GCF_916048215.2). Classification (NCBI taxonomy): domain Eukaryota; kingdom Viridiplantae; phylum Streptophyta; class Magnoliopsida; order Rosales; family Rosaceae; genus Malus; species Malus sylvestris. The sequence continues at coordinate 19,146,850 of NC_062266.1, forward strand.
ATAATTCTTCTAAAATTTATGAACCTACTATTGTAGAACATAGTCAATCTGCATTAGAACCTAGGAAAAGTAAAACAGCTCGAATAGCTAAAGATTTTGAGCCTGATTTTCATGTATATAACTTACAAGAAGATCCTAATACAATTCAAGAAGCTTTAACTTCTTTAGATGCAGATTTGTGGCAAGAAGCTATAAATGATGAAATGGACTCCTTAGAGTCAAATCAAACTTGGCATTTGGTGAATCTTCCACCTGGTTGCAAAACAATAGGTTGCAAATGGATTCTTAAAAGAAAATTAAAACCTGATGGTTCAGTTGAAAAATTTAAAGCCCGACTTGTTGCCAAAGGCTATAGACAAAGAGAAAATATCGATTTCTTTGATACTTATTCACTTGTGACTAGAATAACTTCTATTCGTGTATTGTTTGCTTTAGCTTCTATTCATGATCTTGTTGTGCACCAAATGGATGTTAAAATAGCTTTATTAAATGGTGAATTAGAGGAAGCAATATATATGGATCAACCAGAGGGTTTTATTATTCCAGGACAAGAAAATAAAGTTCGCAAGTTAGATAAGTCACTTTATGGATTGAAACAGGCTCCTAAACAATGGCGTGCGAAATTTGATAGTTTGGTTACTTCGAATGGTTTTAAAATAAATGAAAGTGAATGCATCTATTATAAGTCTGAAAATAATATATGCACTATAATATGCCTATATGTGGATGATCTGCTTATTTTTGGTTCAAATATTTATGTTGTAAATAATGTCAAAACTTTGTTATGTGCTAATTTTGATATGAAAGACTTGGGTGAAGCTAGTGTAATACTTGGTATGAAAATAACTAGGTCCAAACATGGGTTCTCTTTAGATCAATCTCACTACATAGAATTTTTTTTAAGAAAATATAATTATTTTGATTGTAAACCAGCATGTATTCCTTATGATCCTAGTGTAAAATTGTTCAAGAACACTGGTGACAGTGTTAAACAATTTGAGTATGCGAGCATCATCGGTAGTCTTTGTTATACTACTAATTGCACTAGGCCTGATATATCTTATGTCGTAGGAGTTTTATGTAGGTTTACTAGTAGATCCAGTTTGGAGCATTGTCATGCTATAGAGAGGCTTATGAGATACCTTAAAAGGACGATGACTTTCAGATTACACTATGAGAAGTTTCCTGCTGTCCTAGAAGGTTACAGCGACGCTGATTAAAATACCCTTTCAGATAACTCTAAAGCCACTAGTGGATATATTTTTAGTATTGGTGGCGGGGCTGTGTCATGGAAGTCAAAGAAATAGACTATCTTGGCTCAGTCTACTATGGAATCAGAATTAATAGCGCTAGCTACGACAAGCGAAGAAGCAAGATGGTTAAGAAACCTACTGTCAGATACCCTTTCATGGGAGAAACCGATTCCAGTAGTTTTGATCCATTGTGATAGCACAAAGACAATAGCTAAAGTGCAAAACCGTTATTATAAAGGGAAAAGGCGACAAATACGCCGTAAGCATAGCACTGTAAGAGATTACCTCTCTAAAGGAGCTGTAAAAGTGGATCATATACGATCTGAAGAAAACGTGGCTGATCCTTTGACAAAAACCAACATATAGACTGGAGATCCCAAGAAATAGGTTCAAAGGGTAATAACAAGTCACAAGTGATGTGAGTGAAGTCTTGGTAATTTTAATTTGGAATATTATTCCATGTCCATCCCTAAGAAGCATGACATCCTGAAGCGTTTTCTAGGTTGAGATATTTTTTCTCTTAGTAAGGTCTACACTCTATGTTGAGTGGGATATCTAGCTGTAGGAATATCCTTGATAGTCTTACCTATGTGAATGTGGAAGTGAGGCCGCTTCCTATGAAATCTTAGGCAAGTTTCTAGAGCGTTCACTATACTGGGATACAAGCACATGGCTGTAAGGTGCTGGCTTTTTGAACTTCACCTTAATAAAGTTATGTGTGTGGTGTTGTCAGAGATAGAGTTCAAAACTACAAGTTACTCTAGTATAATTTGGATCACTAACACTATGTACATGTTCAAGATGAGAAACACCTTTACTTATGCATAGCTTTATAATATGTTGCTTGATTTACGGTTTTAAACAAAAAGAAGTGGGGAATTGTTGGAGTAAATATGTTTTTATTTAAAATATATTTATATTTTGACTTATTACAAACATTGAATATAAAATGCAAATTGTAATAAATTATTATTAACCTATAATTTGATAAGAGAACTTATTATTAACCTATGATTTGACAAGGATCACTCTCCACAAAAAGGAAACGTGAGAAAGCTTCTCACCTTCAAGATGGGATTCCTCTCTAAAGACAAAGATCAAGTCTATATAAATAATTTTGTTTTGTTATGATCCGTACGCTTTGTTTTCTTCAGCTTTAATTCCTTGCAATTTTGAATGATTTGTACGTTTTGATTTATTTTGCTTTAATTTCTTGCAGTTTTCAATGATTTATTATTTAGCCCTGCAACGGTTATTTCATCCACCTATATATATTGATCCCATGTACGAAGGAAAGTACTGAATAGAAAAACAACATCTTATATTTTAAAAAATTGAGTTCTGACAGCAACATATTGAGAGGGTGTGAGTTCGAAGGTTCTTTCACTGTGCAAGGAAGAACTTTATCAGAAGAAAAAGGTTATGGGCTGTTTTATCCTGGGGACGACGTGGTGTTTGTGAATTGCTTGCACACTTTGGGCAAAGCTGCGAAACGTCTTAAAGAGAGCGACTTATTCCGTGACTCATCCCAAGAATCATTCACCGATCAAGGCTTCTACATTTTTCGGGTAACTTTGTTCCTTTCTATTTCAGTTTACAACACAAAACCTTTGAAAATTAGGGTTCTGAAATTGTGTTTATATAGCACTCGGAACACTTTGCGCGACGAACAAATCCGTCGCACAAACTGCATTGTTCTTCGCGAACGTGTTATAAATGCGCTCCAAATGGGAGCATTTGAAGGGCATTTGATAGTTTCAGTGAAACATTGCGTGACGAATATGTGGAAATATTTGTTGCGCAAACATTTGGCGGCAATTTGTTTTCCGCATTTTCTTGCGCAACGACAACAAGTGTTTGTTGCACAAAGTATATACATTTTTTTTTCCTTTCCTGCCATTTTTGTGCGATGAATATTTTTTTTGTCGCACAAGTGCCTCTTAGGCGACGAAATTTGTTTCGTCGTGCAAAATCTTTTCGCTCAAGCTGTCTTTTCTACTAGTGTTAGTTTTTCAGTATCATCATCTAACTTGACTTCAAAATACTAGTACAACTTAGCGAAAGCCATTCCATAAGGTAATGATTTTTTTTTTCCTTTTGGGCACATCATTCATTTAATGAAACACTATGAATGGAAAGTTCAACTTTTTTTCCGTTTGTAATAGCCCACATCACATACACATCAAGATAAGAAACATTGTATCTTCCGCCAAATCGGGGCATAAGAATGTTTATGATCATATGGTTCAAAAGTCTAAATTCTGAGGTGAAATCACATGCCTCAGGTCGCTACAAAAAAATATCTTCCCTTCCAGTAAACTTTTCAACTCTTCATCGAAGTTAAAATCCTCAATAGACATTCCTTTGTGAGTTTGGCAATGTTGCATACCAAACTCATGAATTGAATAAATCATAGCCAACACAGAGGGATTAACAACAATATCAACACCATTTACTTTAGAAGTTAGTGTTGTACCTTCAACATTTATCTGTAAGTTAGCAAAGAACATCCTCAACAACTGTGTATACAACTTCCTCTATTTGCACAAAATCGCTTAGTAATTGATTGTTGAACCAAACTTGAATTTCTCAAAGAATGAGTATTGAACAATCCTACCTAGCACAAAAGGCTAAATGCTGATAGGGTTGGTGTATTTCACGCTGCAATAAGCATTTCTAAACAAAATCTCGTAAAAAACAACCACTTGCTCACCAACCATTGTGAGGAGTGAGAATGGGGATTGGGTCACCTAATCTGCCCTACCCAATCTTCATTCTCGTTCCTCACATATCTCAACCCCTTCAATTTCCCTTATTCTCAAATTTTGAATCCTTCAGTCAACCTAATATGTCTTTATATCAGTCGACCTAATCTACCTTGACCCAATCCTTATTCTCGCTTCTCACAATGGCTAGTGAGCAAGTGGTAGTTTTTTATGATATTCCGTTCAGAAATGCTAACTGCAACCTAAAGTACACCAACCATTTCAACAATCAGCCTATTGTGCTAGGTAGGATCATTTAATACCCATTCTTCAAAAATTTAAGTTTGGTTACAAGAATTGGTTCAACAATTAGTTACTATGCAATTTTGTGCAACTGGAGGAAGTTGTATACACATGGTTAGTGAGGATGTTCTCTACTAACTTGCAGATAAATGTTGAAGGTACAACTTTAATTTTGAGAGTAAATGGTGTTGATATTGCTGTTAATCCCTACGTGCTGGCCATGATTGATTCGATTCCCTAAGTCTGGTATGTAACATTATCAAACTCACAAAGGAACCTCTGTTAAGGGTTTAATTGTCATGGAGATTTGAAAAAGTTTACGAGAAGGGAAGAAATTTCTCAGTATTGGCCTGAGGTTTTTGATTTCACCTTAAAATTAAGACTCTTACATCATATGATTATAAACATTTTTCTGCCCTGATATGGCAGAAGAAAAAATGTTTCTTATCTTCATGTGTTTGTGATGTGTGCTATTGCAAATTGGAAGGAGAACTTTCCATTCATGATGTTCATCACATGAATTATGTGCTCAAAAGGAAGAAAACATCTTTGCCTTATGGAATGCCATTGACCAAGTTGTTCTAGTGTTTTGAAGTCAAGTTGGATGAGGAAACTAAAAAGAAGACTGCCAAGCGTAGTGATTTTTATATTAAAGCAACAATGCATAGGCTTGGATATAAGTTGAAGAATAATCAATGGGTACCTAAGTCTAAGACTAAGAGAGCTATAGCTAATAGGGAAGTAGATGAAGAAGAGGACTAGCCTAAAGAGACATACTCTTACAACTGAAGCTTCCACTTCTCAACAAATTCCAACTGAGTTGTATTGTTTTGCTACAAAAGATGAAAGTTGACATTTAGACCTTAAATGCAAATAAACCCATTGGAGTATCTTAGTGTCCTTATTAAACTCCTGCTTTCATTTCCCAGCAAATTTCAACTAAGATCATTGCTTTGTTGCAAGAGATGAAAGATTTCATTCAGACCTTGAAGGCCGATCAACCCATTTCTACACCATCATCATCTCTTGCTATCTCTCCAGAAGTTATTTTATATTTAGATGAAATAAGGAATGACATTGAGTTAATCAAGGTTAGAGTGGATGTTTTTCAACGTGATTTGGAAGAAATTAAAAGTGATGGCGTGTCTTAAAGTAGAAGTCAAGAGTTGCAGCATTCTACCTAAAATGGTAATCAAGTTGTTCAGGCTGGATTTCTGGACCTGGTTCATTGCACAGCTCCTCGAGGAAATGGCTCTTTCTTGCTTGTCGGGCAAGATCTTGTTGCTTGGTGTACTATCTTGCTACTTGGTGTACTGTAAGACGAGTTTATAGTTAGTCTGAAGGGTGCCTTTATGGGGCCTTTGGTGTAGGCCTTGAGGCTCACAAACCAAACTAACAAGGATTTGAGCGTGCCACTGTTATCTTTATATAACATATTGTAGAATAGAAGTGAATTAAGTTGGTTACTTGTGTCCCAAATTACTTAGATTTCTTGTTTATCAAAGGATTGTCACAGATGAGTTAAGTCTGCATTAAATTCTTTTCTTGCCTTGTAAATAAGGATTTTTAATTCATAGTTTTGTATGTCTAAAATGAAAGGGGTTCAAGGCCCTTCCAACTGTCTCCTCAATCAAAGTTTATTTTAATGAAAACATACTTAACAATTTAACTAGATTCAAATATAAAGGAAACTCTTAAGTAGAAAACAGTTGAAAGTGACTTAAATACATGAAGAAAAGTACATTAAACGACATCTCTACTAAATGTAAGTACAATGAAGAGAGACTTGGGCAAGATTTAACCTTATTGGGCAAGGTTCAACTTCTTACAGTCACTTCTCTTTATGTTTATAGAGGTTTGTATGTGATGAAGGATGAAAAGTAAATAGGTTTTACAGAGGGAATCGATACTACAACACTAAGGGAAGGTAGTAGAGCTTCTAATATCGACAAAAGATGACTTTCTATGAGGGAACTACAGCTAAAGGGACTGGATATGGACAAAATTTAGCTTTCTGGGTACGAACTGGCTTGAGAGCAGAGTTTGTATGTCTTTTGGTTGGTTGGTTGTCCTTGTCTCTAGTGTCTCTTTTTCCTTTTATAGACAAAATTTGGCCTGACTGTCTCCACTTTGACTTCAGTTAATGGCTTTCAAAGGGCAGTGAGTCATCACTTATTTATTTGTTATGCCCTTGAAAAGGGCTTTTTGGTTGGAGGTGAGTTGGTCTCTGTCACCCATCATCTAAATCATAGGCATGTAGCCTATACTTTGGTTTAAATGGCTCCAATTTACTTCGGCCTATTGATTGGGCTCGGGCAAGTCTTCATTTACTTTGGCGCCTTTGGGCCTTTATTACTACAAAGCCCTTGCCTATTCCAAGAGTCAGAATTTATGAAATTCCCAAGAAACTTCTTATTCTGGATGTTAAGTTCTTAGGCATACAATGTAGGCAAATTTTTGTCCACTTGCATCTCTTCAAGGAGTAGAATACAAGATTGGAGAGATACAAGCGAGTATTTATTAATATTACTGCTAATTTTGTACTATTATTTAACATAAATATTAATCAACTTTCTTTGTTCAATTTTCAAGAGGCCTAAGCTTAGGGGTGCAACTTGGGTTGGGCCAATCCGAACCCACCCATGTCCATCCTGACTTTAAACCCGAACAAGCGGGGTTTTTTGAGTTATAACCTGCTCGAACCCAACCCAATTTCAACCCGTTCATTGATTGGGTTAAGTTGGGTTAATCATTTGCCCGTCCATCCCCAACCCAACCTAACCTAACTAACCAAACCCAATCTAATCAGATTGTAACCCATATCAATTAATGCTCATACTACACCCAAGTGTGCCAAGTCCAAAGACCAATGCCCTTTCTAATATTTTTTTAATAAATTACCCTTTATAATTACTTAAGCTTCTAGGGAATAAGAGGATGTGATTAGTCAACTCATATTTGTAGTTTCTAAATCCTAAAGCTTTATAGTAGATTGATTTATGAAATTAGAGTAAGCTAGCTTTGATGCTACTTTTCTTAATTTTTTTAGGAATTCTTGGAAATTAAGTTGTTACGAGATTAAACTTGAAAAAGTTGGGCAACCCAAACCCAACCCAAGTAAACCCTAACCTATTTAAACCCAAGCCTAAATGAACCCAAATAAAACCCAACCTGAACCCGAATTGTAAAAGTTAGGTTAGGATTGGATTGATCTTCCAACCCGCCCGAGTTGCACCCCTACCCAAGCTTGGTGAATTTCTTGAGTTTGGCTTCACGAATTTCAAAATGGCCGGGTGCTCTTCAATAGAAGAGTAACTCTCTATTATTTTTTCTTTATTTATTTTATGTGGAATTACATTTTACGTATAAATTTAGGAAGCATTGTTATATTTATTGCATCCTTTTTATTTTATTTTTTATATCTATATGTCCAATCGTATTAGGAACAATTGTAGACTGCTTATTATAGGAAAAGTTTGGCATTGGTGCTAAATTTTGTGATGGATATTTGCGGGATGAGTTGCTTTTTATTTGAGTAAGTAATTCTGTCAAATTGTTTATTCTTTTGTGGTTTTGATTTGACAGTGAATTTATATTGGTTAATCTCTCGAATAGGTGGAATATTTGCATGGTGTATAGACAAGTTTAACATTTATGGAAATCTCGATGGAAATATAATGGTTTATTTTGTAGGGCCGATCCAAGTGCACCATAACAAATTTGGAAAATTAACCAAAACATCCTCCAAAGTTTCACTTTAATCATCAGGACAAAACTTAGCAAAAATGCCAATTATGCCCTTCACACATCCATACAAGATTGCTCAGTAATGAAGATGACATTTTCAGAAAAATTTTGCATGCCAAAGATAAGGTGGCAAACTTTGCAGCAACCAAGACAATATGGATTCACGTGGCCTTCAGCAGCTTTCAGAAACAGGGCTGACAACTTTCAGAAACAGTGTGTTGTCACTATCAAAAAGTTGTAAATATTGAAAAATTATTTTGTTGTTTAGGAATCAGCTTTTGTATATAAGGGAGCCTTTCCTCCCATACAGAACACACCTGAATACCACACACATCTCTCAATATCTGAAAACACCATACACTCAAGCATTCGTAGCCTTCATAGCATCCTTGTAAACACTTCTTTGTAATCACTTTCTTGTAAACAACCATCTCTGTAAACATTCCATATATCAATAAAAGTTCAAGTGTACATATTCAAGCAATCTCCAAGTCTTAAGTAAGTTTTCTTTTCCTTCTTTAGTGTGTTTGTTTAACTAGACTTCTAGTCCAAAATAGGGAAACACTATTGTGGTTATATTATTAACCTGCTAAACTGACGATCATACTTTGTTCGAGCACTCTGTTATAGTTGAATGTTTGCCATACAAATAACTGGACATCAACCAGGGTACCTCTGAGTTCTTCGTACCTCTGAGTTCAGTCGTTAAGGCCTTATACTTGTACTGTGAGTGGCCGTCATGCTGAAACATGTCGAGTTCCATGTGCAAGGTTCTATGTCTAGTTGTTATAATGGTCATCCGACTATTTAACCGAGCATGCGTTGCGAATTTGGTATCCGAGCCTAGTTTAACATTTTAATAGTATAATTATAATAGTAAAGTACCTTGAGGATAGAAGTCGTAGATACAACTGAAATCATATTTGTTTATTGTATATGAACAACAGATATTATTGTCCCTGTAGACCCTGTCAACCACAATTACCAGGTATTTATTGTCCCAGACATCCAACTATAACTAGCATAAAGAGAAGATTAGTATATATATCCAAAATAATTATTAGTACTTTGAAGAAGCAAAAGTTTTATCTTGGATATCTTGAACATCCTTCATTTATTCGTAAATATAATAACACAGAATTGCAGCATAAAGTTTTAAAAGCAAAAAGAACAACAGATCAAGTTTTAGAGACATTGAGAGAAGAAAGAGAGTTTTTAAGAAACCAGTTAGCCGTAACCCTAGAGAAAGGTAGACTATAGTTTATGATAGATTATCTTAATTTAGAAATTAGTGAACCTCAAAAAAGAAAAATAACTTTAGACCAAAATAGTTTAGTTTGTTATTTTCCATCAAGAAAGCATAATCATATTTTGCACAGTCAAGAAAATTCACAAGCCAATAATATTGTAGATCTTATTATTAGTCAAGTAGAAAATATAAAATTAGAAAATAATAAGCATAATCATTTGTTAAACCAGTTGTTAGAACATTTCCAGAAAAACTCCATAAAAATAATTAGACAAAATTTAGACTATATTACATCTCAGTTAGAAGATAATAATAGAAATATTCAAAGGTTTCCTAGCAAAAGAGAGATAAAAGAGCTTGTTGATCTTATAGATAGTAAGCCGAAGCAAGTAGAACTTAGATAATTAGAAATAGTTGAACAACTAAAATCAGAAGTTCAAAAAATTCAATTAGTACAAAAAGAGTTAAGTGAACAAGTAGATAAGTTGCATAATAAAATAGATAAATTATTAGTTTAATGACAGATTCTAGAACTAGCAGAAAATATATTCAAGCTTTGAAAGAAATTAGTAAATTCGATAAAGAACCAGTAGGATTAACAGATTTTTCAATACAAGTATCCAGTAGTAATATTCTCATTAGGCAAAATAATTTGATTATCCAATTAGTTTTAAGTTTAGCTGAAAAATTAGATCAAGTTGAAGAACAAATAGCAGAAATAAACCAAGTTTTACATAATGCATCTTCATCACTTCCACCATCCTTGCTAGATAAATTAGAAAATTTAACTTTGAGTGCAAATAATAATAGAAGACCTAAGCTAAATCCTTTTGATAATAGAAAATGGAACTCTTTAGGAAAAAAGGAAAAGAAGTAGTTAGAGCGGAATATATTTATCCAAATGAAGAAGAAGCACAAGAATTCATTCGAAGAGGTTTTGAGAGAACACAGAAAAATAAATATAACTTGTATCAATTAGGTTTATTTGAAAACAGAAGTAGAATTGTAAGCAGCATCAGTCAACATGAAGTTAGCTGTATTGATAAAGAAGTCACACTTAATCTAATTAGTAAAGAAGCATTTACTCATTTGAGAAAATCACATTTTAGTCAGATTCATATAGGAACGATATTAATTGGAATAGCAGGATTAACCAGAGCACAAGTAGGTACAAAAGCTTTAGTATACATATATGATGATAGATGAGATAATCACCAACATGCAGCAATAGCAACAGCTGAAGTAGACTTAAGTTCAAACTTAGCAGTTATATGTTGTATTCCGAATTATGTTATGACGATTAATGAATTTAGTAAATATATTAAAGTGAGCATAAGAACAAAAAATTATAATATGAAAGGAGAGTATAAAAATTTGTGTATTAGCTTAATGTATATAGGTAAAGTGTCTGATAGATATAATCATAAGTTTAATTTAGAGTTTCAAAATTTAGTTCAAACATTTGGCAGTAAACATGTAAATATGATAGAAGCAAAACCCGTAGATAATAGCTTTTTAGAAGGAACTCAGTGGACATTACCTAATTTACAAGTAGCACCAAATAGACAACCAGATAAAGTACAAATATATGAAACCAGTACAGGTCAAGCAACAATTAGGTTTAGTAATTATAAGCAACTAGAAAAAATAGAAGAGGATGAGAGTGAAATTGAAAATGAGAGTATACATATGGCTTTTGATAATTTAGATATTAATTTAGTTGAACAATTTGATCATATTGTAGATAAACTTATAGAAGATATTGATCATTTAGATGAAGAACAATATTTGGAAAAATATAAGACATATGATTTAGGACTACATAAAATTTCAGACGAAGAAATGAAAATTTTAATCTTAGAAATAGGAGTAGAACACATTTTAGGATCAAAAGAATATAATAATTTATTAGAATTGAAAGCAGAATGTAATCCAGCAGAAGAAAGTAGTACATCAGGAGTAGAAAATCCAGGACACGCAAGCAGAACCGATCAACAATTTTTAAGACCAACAAATGAACAATATAATGAAAAAGCAAAAGTAGACTATATGGAAGAAAGTATGATAAAACCTAGAAAAAATAGGATTCCATATTTGAGAGGGTTAGAACAAATTAATATAGCTGGTAATATATTAAATTTAGATAATGTAGCTCCACAAGATTGGGAAAGAACGATTGAGAGATGGGAAAAAGGCTGCGTACATGCAGCATTAATGTTAGATTTTAGTAATTCAAAAAACATGTTAGATTACTTTGAACATACTTTGGATGGTTTAGTTTTTGATTATTTCCAGTCATGGAAAGTTCAAAATCCAGAACAACATCAGGCAGCTAAAACATATTTTAATATTGATGGTTTTGTTACTTTGATTAAACAAGAGTTTTTAGATCATAATAGGTTAGATGACAGAAGTGAACAAGAACAAATAAGAGCAATCAGAAATTTAGAACAATTACAAATTTGCGATTTACAGTATATAGCTGAGTATACCACAGATTTCTTTAAATATTTAGGAAGAACAGGTAGAATTAGTGATATTAATTTATTAGATACTTATATGACAAAAATAAAAGGACCAATAGGTGAAAAGATTTGGAATGAATGGCAAAAGCATTCGAAGAAAAATGATATTGCTATAGGACCTAGAATTCAACATGTATATGATATACGTAGACAAGAGTGTAGTCAAATAAAGGCTAAGAGACAAATTAGGAAGCAATTTTACATGAGTTGTAAAAATATAGATTTACCACAACAGTATGGTTGTCATAAGAAAAATAAGCATAAGAAAATATACAAAAAGAAATATAAGTCATATAAACCCTACAAACAACATAAGAATTTCAGGATAAGACCTTCAAGAACATATAAGAAAAGAAAATATATTCCAAAACAATTTAGAAAAAGAAGTGGCAGACCTTGGATTAGGAAATATAAAGCACCAAAAGATAAGAATAGTTGTAAATGTTATTCATGTGGAGAAGTTGGACATATTAGACCTAAATGTCCAAAATTAGGTAAACAATCGAAAGAAAAAGTACATTTGATGGAGTTGTTTAAGTCAGAAGAAGATGAGGATATTCAGTCAATATACAGTTTAGATAATTTAAGTGATAATGAGAGTATTTATAGTATAGAGAGTATTAACATGATAGATTCAGACTCGGAAGATTCAAGTAGCACAAATAGTGATCTAGAAGAATATATGTGTGCATTCATAGAAGAACAGCATGAAGAAGAATATAAATACATTAATTTAGGTTGGCCAGAAAAATGTCATAAGTGTAATAAATTAGTTGCAAATATATACTACAATACTTACTCAATATTATGTGAAAAATGTTATAGTAATAGGTTATTAGAAGTTAATTCAGCAGAATTTGAAATATTAGGAAATATTGTTCATAGTATAGAAAAACCAAAAAATAGTTCTTTAATCACTATAAATTGCGAAATAGAATTAGCAAAATAACATAAGATAAAACTATAGCTATGATAGATACAGGGAGTACAAAGAGTGTCATAAGAGAAGAGTTAGTACCAGAAAAATATAGACAAAAATTAGCAAAAGCAGTAAGAATAACACAATTTGATGAGAGACCAGTTTACTTAACACATTGTATAAATAATGAGTTTATTAAAGTAGAAAAACAACAATTTAATTTACCATTAACATTTGTTTCACTAGTAGGATCATATCCATTTATTTTAGGATTAAACTTTTTGAAAAGTTTGCAAGGTTTTTTATTTATGAACCCTAACATAACATTTTTCAAAAGAGGCATTACAATAACTGATCAAAGTAATACTGTAGAAGCATACAAAAACATAAGTATAGAAAAGACTAGTGGCCAATATAGTTATCATTTAGAAAACTCAAAAGAAAATGATGAGCATAATAATGTAGAAGAGTTTGATGAAGACATTTTTGAACATGAATACCCGATTTTAGAAGAAGGAACCTGTATAGAAATATTACAGTTAGATAGACCAAAGAGTTTAGAAGAATTGTTACAATTAGCAGAACAAACTAGGATTATAGGAGAAGACCCACAGTTACATTGGAGCAAAAATAAAATACTAGCAAAATTAGATATAATTAACCCAGATTTAACCATTAAGACGGCTGATATGCCTTATAGTCTAATAGATAAACAAGAGTTTGAGCAGCAAATAAAAGAGTTGTTAAATTTAAAAGTAATTAGACCATCTAAGTCTAGACATAGATCAACAACATTTATTGTAAGAAAACATTCGGAATTAAAAAGAGGTAAGGCTAGAATAGTTTATAATTATAAGAGATTAAGTGATAATACATACGAAGATAGTTATAAATTACCAAATAAGGATGAGCTTATAAACAAAATTCAAGAGAGTAAATATTTTAGCAAATTTGATTGTAAATCAGGTTTTTGGCAAATAAGATTAGCAGAAGAATCAATTGAGTGGACAGCCTTTACTTGTCCAGAAGGACATTTTGAGTGGCTTGTTATGCTATTTGGACTTAAAAATGCTCCATCGATCTTTCAAAGAAAGATGGACCAAATTTTCAAGAAATATGATAATTTTTGTAGTGTTTATGTAGATGATATTTTAGTACATAGTAAAAATAAAAATGAACATAGGAAGCATTTAGAAATAGTATTACAAGAATTTATCAATAATGGAATTGTAATTAGCAAAATAAAATAACATTAGAAAAGCAAGATATAGAATTTTTAGGAATGTATATCAAGTCAGGTACAATCCCATTACAAGATCATATAGCTAAAAAGGTGTTAGAATTTCCAGATAAATTAGAAGATAAGAAACAGTTACAAGCATTTTTAGGATTGCTAAATTATGCAAGAAATTTTATCCCTGATTTAGGAAGAAAAATAGTAGTATTACATAGTAAAACTAGCAAAATTGGACAAAAATATTTTAATAGTGAAGATATTAAATTAGTTCAAAAAATAAAAGAAGAAATTACTAAACTTAAGCCATTAACATTACCATTAGATGATAGTTACAAGATAGTTGAAACAGATACTTCATCATTAGGATGGGCAGATATACTATACCAGAAAAGGCATAGGGAGTCTCCAAAGTCTGACGAACAAGTTTGTAGATATTCCTCAGGAAAGTTTAGTGATGTACAGTCAAGATTACCATCAACAGATTTAGAAATTTTAGGGATAATTAATTCACTTGAAGCATTTTCTTTATTTTTACATAATGAAGTATTTATGATTAGAACAGATTGTCAAAATATAGTTTCTCATTATAATAAGATACATGCTAATAAACAGGCAGCCTGAAGATGGGTTAATTTTGTTGATTCAATTACAGGAAATGGTTTTAAACCAATTTTTGAACATATAAAAGGTAATGACAATACATTAGCTGATATCTTATCAAGATTAATTTGTTGAACAGGTATGGAATATCGTGGACCATCATCAGCAAATAGCACAAGGCAGTAAGGCAGAAGAGTTTCTTTCAATGGCATGATAATGCACCATCAACCTCCACCATTCAGTGGATTTCAAAATAGCATGAGCAGACCAGCATCACCACCAGTACCCACGTTCAACTTTAATGGCAATATTGTTGAAGGAATCAGAAATCCAACTCTGAGAAACAGGTCAAGGGTACTAGAGCTTTCTGATAGGCAGCAAGTTCTCTTAGATAATTTTTGAAATATCCAAATTAAACAGCCAAGCATGAGGTTAGGTCATAAAAAATTAATTAGAGCCTTAGAACAAGAGTTTGATAGCTTTAATTTTAATTTCCACCAAAACCAGCAACATATTCATTCTCTTGAGCACAACTTTCAAGTCATCTCTAGGGACCATGAGTCATTACTTGGTAAGTTTACCAAAATGAACCAAGAACTCCAATCTCTTAGAATGCAGCAAAAGGCAAGTGACACATTGAAAAGAGAATTAAAAATAGGTTTAGAAATTGATCAGCATAAGAATAAAGGAAAAGAGGTTATTGAACCCATAGAACAAGAGGCTAATGAGCCCATAAAAGAAATTAAGATTGAGCTATTAGAAGAAGACGTTGAAATGAAGCAACATCAAAGTAATGAGCAGCATCAGGTTCTGAGTGACAAAGAAAAACAAGAAAAATATGAAAGTTTTCTTAGGAATATATCTTCAGACTTAATATTAGACGATATTTTATTAGAAGAAATTTCAAAGGCAAAACTAAGAATAATGCCAACAGATATGCAAAATGAGATCCTGAGCAGAGCATCACAGTCCATGAAAGAGTTACAATTACAATTACAATGCGCCTTGTATCAGTCCATCTTTGATCCAAAACCAGGGATGGATATTATTACAAAGATGTATCCTTCATGTCTTTGTGATAGTACAGAAAATTGTATTTGTAAACCAGAGGTTAGCATAGCTATGGCCAGGATTGACATGAGAGATTTTAAATCATGGCATTTTAGTTATGAGCATCAGAAAAAGCATAATGAGGTAGAAGTTGCCCCTGCCTTACTATTAGAGTTTGGTTATCTCGATAAAATATTTATTAACCGTATTTCTCAACTAGAATCATTTCCTTAAAAGCTTATTAAAGTAGCAGAAGATTATCTAGAAAGGTGGAAAGAAATTTGCATAAGTTTTATTAGTAGTCCTCCAGATTGGTATGTACACATGCATAAGGAGAAAGCAAGGCATATAGCCATGATCAATGAAGAGTCCTTTAGACTAAACCCTATCTCCTCACATAGGTGGACTCCTTCATACAAAGATATTTTAAAATTTAGAGGGATCCAAATGTTTGCTTTAGATGAGTTTGAAGATTTTAGGTATGATATGGTACTAGTAGCAGAAGAAGAAGAGATGTATATTTATAGCAAGACAAGAATCAGTCATCAGCCTTATTGGAAGCCCCAAAATTTCAAAGAAGAAACAGCGGAAATATATTACAAGGTGAAAGAAGATAGAGAAAGAGATGCGGAGCTTGTAGAAGGCGATGAACAGTATTGGAATAATTTGTCAGAAGAAGAGCTGCATAACATCGACAACATGATGGAAGCCTAAAGAACTAGCTGTAAATTAGCATAAGATGAATAGCCTCATAATGTATTTCCAGACAGAAATGTCAACATCGTTGTGGTCCGCATGTAATGGCATAAGAGTAAATAAAGAGAAGAGTTTGATCTATTATAGACTTTTTATACATAAAATGTCCTTATGGTTAAGAATGAATAGTACCAAACCCTTTTCGTTAAAACTCCCTAACAAATTCTCCACTTTGGAAAGTCCAAACAAACCATTGGTTTTGAAAGACCTGAGGAAATGTTGGGATGATTCAGTGGTGAAGGGGAATTATAATAAATCTATATGCAATGCTGAAGGGGGAACTACAATAAATCTAGGGTTAATTAATATCAGTTTACTAGCCTAAAGTTTCATGGTTTTCAACATTTGGTATATGAAGTTTTTTTTTTTTATCCCAGAGTGGTACTTGAAGTCATAATTTTTGGACACTTTCATACATTCGTTAAAGTTGCTGTTAAATCAACCGTTGACTAGTGATGTGGTACCTATATGGACAATGACTGGTGCTACATGGATATTAAAAAATTTAAAAAAAAAATATGGGCCTCTCCTACTGATTTGGATCCTCGCTGGATCCCCTCCTTGGGGATCCTAGGAATTAATGCACGTGGATCGTTGATGTGAAAAATAAGTTAACACACAAAATTAAACCCTCTTTTTATCAATTGTAGCAAAGTATGTAAGTAGGGATCGTTCTAAACCGGGGATTAGGAGGGATTGCTAAACACTTGAAAACTGACTTAGAAATGTAAAAACAAAGCTTAAAACACTAGATTAGACTCAAAGAATGCAAAACTCACGTTTAAAATACTAAAATAAACCAATAACTCAAAACAGCAACTAAAAGACTCAAAACTGCCTTAAAAACACTTTCTGGGCAGTTTTGAACATAAAGCACCAATTTGGACGAATTTGGGTTTTAACTTGTACCAAAACACTTAAAAACATAAACCAACACACTTTCTAACTAATCTAGGACTTCAAAATAAATGGGGAATTGATTTGGACGAAAATGAACTGAATGGACAGATTGCAAGGAAAACAGATTGTAATAGAAACAGATTGTAACACAAAGTTATGAATAATCAATGGATGATGGAATGGCTAAGGGGTTCTTCTCCACACATGAAATATATGCAACCTAAATCAATTTTCAGTTATCAATTTAATAAGTTATGAATCTCGACACTCCAAGTTAATTAGGTTCGCTTAAATTAACCTTCAGATTTCCCTAGAATCATTGAATTGGATGAATATGCATCGCAAACAAATTATTCCCAACAAGTTCTTTATATGAACAGCATGATAAAGACACAAGTTAGAATCATTACGTTCTTTGGAAATCATAAGCATCGACAAGGCATTCGTAACTATGAAAAGCATGATACTCTTGCCAGGAATCTACTTAACACGATCGTGACTAGCGACCTTCACTACTTACGAATATAAATTCATAACGATTAGGTGAAACAAACTTATATCCTAGCATCAAATTCAGGCATGCAAATTAAGCGTGCACTCTCAACCAACATACAAGAATAAGTTCTAAATCAAACGGTTAAGCAAATTGTATTCACGACTTATACAACGATAACTGAAAGTAATCAACTTATTTCACATATATAATCATGGTTTTGAATCCAGCCTTACCCAAAACGAAATTAGCCAATCATACTTAAAGCAAAACAAAGATTACATGAATTAGACATTAAAATCCAAAGAAAGAAAACACCTAGAATGCTCCAACTTGGCAGCAAGTGCATCCAAGATTCCTCCTTTCCCTTGCTTGTGGCAGATTGGTTTGTGGACAGGTTTTGGGTAGTTCTATGGTGCAGAAAGGTTTATGGTGAGTGTAGAGGAGTGTTTGATGGTGGAAGGGTGGTGGAGAACTTCGGCAAAGAGGGTGGAAGAAGGTGGAGTGGCTGTGATATTTTCTGGGCACTACAATGGTGTTTTTGGGGTGTTTTGCTGCCTAGGGTGAGTATGGACGAATTTCTGTGATGAATGGTGAATATGAGAGTGTGAACCCTTTGCCAAGGGGTGTAAACATGTATATATAGGCCCCAAAAACCCTAGAGAATCAGATTGGGCAGTGGGGAAAATGCATAGCAAGGAGGGTGGATTTGTGGTGTGCAATGGTCCAAGGATGAAAATGGAGCAATGATGCAAAGTATGGAGGGTAAAATGGAGTGGTATTTCAGCTAGGGAGCATGAATGATTGTGTTCATTGCATGGAAATGAAAAGGGGAGGTGAAATGTTTCAGAAATTAGTCAAAGGTGCAGCAACATGTGTTGCACACAGCATTGGATCCCAAATGTGGATGATGGAGCATCAATTGGTGCATGGAATGGTTGTGAAAGTTGTGTGAAATCTGATGGGTGAAGGGAACAAGAGGTATGCAGCAATTGAGTGTCATAATTGAGTGAATTGAGGCATGAAATCAGAAATATTTTAGGGGACAAGGATGATTAAGCATGCATGGGAATCCAAAGGGAATGCTATGTGGTTACACGGCAAGGAGTGCGTGTTCTTTTGTGGCTGAATTCTTGATCCTTTGTACATTAATTCTTCACATTCTTAGCCTCTTTAATTCTTCAATTTCGTCCAAACCTTGGTTCCAAATATGTGACATGCATTCCAAGCTCCATTTTGCTCCAAAATGCTCCAAAATGCATCTTCTTGCCTACTTTGTCCTTAAAATCTGAAAACACACGAAAATGACTTTAAACACTAAAATAACTAAAGAGACACGACATAAATGCACAAGAACAAGCCAACTAAGTCGCATAAATATGCTCCTATCAAATTCCCCCACACTTAGCTTTTGCTAGTCCTCGAGCAAAACAAAATAACTAAACAAAACCAAACCAACAAAATGAACAAAATCCAACCTAAGCCTTCCAACGTTTGCCTCAGGGATTTCCAATGCACATGTCATGTTAAAAATTGTCATCCCCACAGATTTTAGTTGTCTTCACACTTAAGCACATACTTAATCATAGTCATCACTTACTTGTTCGCAATTAATCGATTAAAACAATGTTTTTGATGTAGTAACATGCCTTAGAGAATTTAGTCAAGTCCTTACAAAGTATGCACTCAATTTTCACTCAGATTTTCTAACTACACACACTATACTAGTCATATGTGAGAAGATTGATGTAAACATGAAAACGAACGCTCACATATATGTATTACAAAGAAAGCGATTTCTGGAGCATGTTTAGATATGATCTCATGAATGGAATGCTACTACTTAGATGCGAGAACCAGTGACACCATATGCTCATATCAATTTCAAACTCCACATATTGAACCGCATGACACTCAAGATGAAGTTAAGGGTTGTAACGGGGCTTGGGGTGATGGCTAACAAATGAAGGATAAGGATAACAATCGTTCTTAAAGCAATAGCAAGCAAAGTAATGAAATTGAAACTTAGAATTCACTTAGATTGCAGAAATCAGCTTTTAGACACGAAGGGAAAATTCAAGCAATATTTAGGGCCGAATTCTATGTTTTGGACCTTTTCTTCAACAAGCAGCACTTTAAAACTTTTTTTTTTTTTTCAACTCTTCTTTTCTTTTCAACAAGCATAATAACTCACACTTCCCCCACACTTGTTTTCTGCCATACATTAATCAAAAGAAATTCAATTTGAATCATGCTTTACTATGCTTCAAGAACAAGGGTATGGATGGTCCTAAACTAGGCTAGGTAAGGATAATGTGGTTTAACAAAGAATGTAGGCTATCAAGGCTCAATGGGGTTAACTTAAACATATAACGTTATGGGATACATGGCAGTTTGGCTTTGGTGGTGGTAACTACACAACTTCATCTTGAATATGTGTTATGCAAATCAATAGCATGCTTTGAATGAAATAGGCATGAGTTCTAGCATTTGGAACTAAATGATGAAACGCCTTCTAAGTAATAACCAAGCAAAGAATAATGAGATCATGCAACGACTTTAGAAAACAATAATGCACAGATTTTAACTCTCCAAATAAACATTTAGGCTCAAGTCTCACAAGGTTGTAGCGTTAGTTTGAGTTCCTTCCTTCAAGCATGTTACAAAAACTAATTTTTTTTTTCTTTTATAATTACATGTGATTTCATAAGTTATAACCACAACCAAGCATAAATAAAGAGTAAATCAAACTTTCATCCATGTTTATAACTCTCTTTAACAGTCATGCAATTACAAACCGAATCCTCATCATTGTGTTGGAAGGTACCCTAAGACACAAATAAGCACACAAAAACAACTCTTTTTGGGATTTTCAAAACAATTTTTCAAATTTTTATGAATTTTCGGATTTTTATGTCAAAACACACTGAAACACTCCAAAACAGCTTAAAAATACTTAAAACAGCAAGGAACAACACTAGAAGTAATGGGTGATAATTTTCTACGAATTTTATGCAAAACACTAGTTACCCCCCCACACTTAAATCAAACATTGTCCTCAATGTTTCAAGCATATACTCACACAAAAACAAGCAACGAATAACAGAACAAATATAGCAAAGTAAAAAAAAAAAAAATTAGACAGAGTAGAGGTTAAGAACACAAATCTGGTTTTTGAGATAGATGATCTTGGTGACTTTCCACAGCTTTGATCTTGAACTGGTTTGGAATTCTGAGCGAGGAATATCAGAGTGCAGTCTGCATTCTTCTCTGCTTGTTTCTTCTGCACGGCGGGCAGGCACGAGGTAAAGGTGTTGGTCTGTTTCTTTCTTCAATCTTTCCAAGTGCCCACCTCTTGCTCTCTTTCTCCTTGTCCTTAGTTGAGGATGAATCAGCACGTTGTCTCTGATCGGATCATTTTTATATATATTTTTACTTCGAATTCACTCGTCTTTTCTTAGTTAGTTCCTTATATTTTTGAGCTATTTACGTTATTTTTGTGTTTATAGGATTTGTTATGAAAAGAAAATAAAAATAGAACAAGTGAAATTTTATGTAATAAATTCGTCAAAACTGTCTGTGTAGATCAGCTTTTAAATAAAAATAGAAAATTATTAGATCCCATAATTTTAGTTTATATTTTTGCTGAATTGGATCCCATGTCCAAAATAAATCTACGACCCTCCTAGGTGGTGGAGACCTGATTATTATTTAATGGTGCTAAGTACTTAGCCAAATGAAGGTTATTAAAGATTCATACTTTTTGGTGGAGTTTGGTAAAACCAGGTGTAAAGATGGAAAGCACTTGAGACTTGAGTGAGGAGAGAAATGGCAGACAAAACATAGCACGGAGGAAGGCAGAGATAAGTGGAAGAATAAAAGAAAGAACAGTGGAGTGCACACTGAAAAAGAGAATATAGAAGTCAGAGGGGGATTGGAGGGCGGGGAGAATAAAGAGAGAAGGCTGCTTTGAGCAGCGAAAAAGACGGTCAGAGAGAGAAGCAGCTTAGCTGCGGGGAGAAAACCAACGAAGAGAAGCGGAAAGAAAGAAAGCTGCCCTTGGCAGCGTGAGAGAAGACAAGCTGCCTTTGGCAGCGTGAAAGACAAGTGGCGGGAGAGAGCAGTAAGGGCAGAGGGGAGGTCAGAGGACAGAGGCATAGCACGGACTGGAGGAATAAATAAATAAAGAGTGGACTGATTGGGAGAGACGTGGGCTTTGCAGAGAGAGAAGAGGAGCAAAGCTGCCTTGGGCAGTTTTAATCAGAAAAGGCACGGACAGACAGAAGCAGCAAGCTGCCTTCTCTCTCGGTTAAATCTTTCCAAACTTATATTTTATTTCTGTTTTAATAATGTGTAACTAAATTTATTTTGGCTAGAGGTTAATTCAAAGCCATGAATATATTTGTAATATGAATTGATTACCTTCAATTGTGATTTCTGAGTTGTGATTTAATTTGCTTAACTGCTTGATTGATAACTAATTTGTGTATGTTGGTTGAGAGTGCACGCTTAATTTTCATGCATGAATTTGATGCTAGAATATAAGGGAGTTTCACCTAATCGTTATGAACTTATATTCACAAGTAGTGAAGGTTGTTATCCACAATCGTGTTAAGTGAATTCTAGGCTGGATTAACATGCGTATTCCATAGTTATGAATGCCTAGTCAATGTTTATGATTTCCGTTGAACTTAATGATCTTTGTTGAATGTCTCTATCATGCGTATTCCATAGTTAGGGATTTTGATGAGGAATAATTTGGTTGTAATGCGTATTCCATTCAATCCAATGAATCTAGGGAAATCTAAGAGTTAATTTAAGCGGACCTAATTAACTTGGAACATTGTCATTCATAATTTATTGAAAGAACAACTGAAAATCAATTTAGGTTGCATATGTGTCATGTGTGGAGAAAAACCCTCTAGCTAGTCCGTCATCTATCCTTTCACCTTAATTTCATGCTTTTGTCAATTCTGTAATTTATTTAAGTTTAATTTACTTCTCGTCAAAACCAAACCCCCCCATTATTAAATTATATTATTTAGTTAGTTTTCATTGTTGTTAGTCTTTTAATTCAATTTCCGTCCATTTCAGTTTCTAGTGTCTAAATTGATTGTTTTCATTATGTTGAGTCATTCTAAGTGTGTTTCGAGTTATTAGAGTTTTTAGCCTAGTTTTGTGTCCTTGAGTCTTGTTTAATATTTTTAAATTAATTTAGAATAGATTAGCAATCCCTCCTAATCCCCGGCCTAGAACGATACCCTACTTACATCTATACTACAATTGTCAAAAAGAGGGTTTAATTTGTGTGTCAAGTAATTCTCACATCAGTCTCCACATGCTTCGAGGTATCATCTTCACTTCCCTTATAAGTGAGAGACAAAGCGAAAGCATAAGATGATGAGTACTCGAGAGCAAGAGCTGGCTGGAGAAAGGACAGGGAGAAAGCATGATATGAGATACTCTTGCTCTCAACCCTTATGATATGAAATACTTGTGCTCTGGATGGGTTGTTTGCAGGGGTATCCCAGGGGATGAAAAATACAGAGTGACTCGAGAGGGTTTGTTGGAAAGCCATTTCAGAGAGGATGAAGGGTTAAGTGAGGCTGAAAGTTGGGTGAGACTGCTTCACTTTGAAGTTTAACATTTATAGAATTTTCTTAATGGCTGGGAAGGCATTGTTCCATTACTCGTGTCGGCAAGCCTGGGATAATTTAACAGTAGTTTTCACGTGCATTCCGCTTCTCCAAAAATTTTCGACAGATTGCGCGTGATTTACGTAATGCAGATGTGCAAATTGACAGATGCTGACACGTCTCGATAAAGCAGAGGCCTCTTTAATATCTGGAATTTACGCTTCGAGTTCTGAGCTTCGTTGAGGGCAGAGATTGCATGTGACAAGTGCTGACGAGGCTGAGAGAGATAGATGGTTGGAATCGGTGCTTCGACAGACTGCCCGTGATTTTCGCAAAGCTGAGTTGCGTGTGATGGGTGCTGACGAGGCTGAGACAGTTGACACTCTTCGGTATCTGGAATTGGTGGTTTGTGAGCAAGCCCAACTTTTGAGAAAGCTGGCACCTCTTCGATCTCTGAATGGCTTCTTCGATTTCTGAGCTCACCTCTTCGATCTCTGAAATCCCATCGCGTGCTGATTTTTATAGAGGTATGCAGGACGTTCAAAGCACTCTTGAATTTCTGTCTGTAAAAACTCCCGTTTTGCATTTTTACGATCTTGACTTGTCCGATCTCCTCTTTCTTTAACACCTCTGAAAAATGTATGGCCCTTCCGACCGTCGTTTTGACTTGAACCTTGGTGAAGGAGCAGCCCCTCCTTCTCCAGACAACATATGGCGTCCGTCCTTCATATCCCCTACTGGTCCTCTCACCGTTGGGGATTCGGTGATGAAAAATGACATAACCGCTGCGGTGGTGGCCCGGAACCTTGTCACCCCTAAAGATAACAGATTGCTCACTAGACGGTCTGATGAATTGGCGGTTAAGGAGTCTCTGGCTCTTAGCGTGCAGTGTGCGGGTTCTGTGTCCAACATGGCCCAACGCCTATTTGCTCGAACCCGTCACGTTGAATCGTTGGCGGCTGAAATACAGAGTCTCAAAGAGGAGATTAGAGGACTCAAGCATGAAAATAAACAATTGCACAAACTTGCACACAATTATGCCACAAACATAAAGAGGAAAATTGACCAGCTGCAGGAAACTGATGGTCAGATTTTACTTGATCACCGGAGGTTTGTGGGTTTGTTCCAACAGCATCTGCCTTCTTCTTCTAGGGCGGCACCGCGTAGTGAAGCTTCAACTGATCAACCTCCGATACCTCCTCCTTCCGTGGCCCCACCGACTGCTGAGACTCCGCCGACTACTGCAACTCTGCCGACTACTGCGACCTCTCCCAAGCAGCCTTTGTGAAGGCTCCCTCTTGCATTATGCTATGTTTCTTTATTTCCCAGTTTCCTGTTCATTTCCATGAAGTTTAATGTTAAAATCCTTTGCATATTTGTTAATGTTTCAAAATAGAAAGTCACAACCAAAAATAATTAAACAAGTAATAAAATTGACAATCAAGCAGAATAAATGGGTTGCCTCCCTTAAAGCGCTTGCTTTAACGTCTTCCAGCCGGACGATGAACACCTTCACTTCTCCTTGGAACCCACGGCATGCAGTGGGATCTCCTCCACAACATGCTCCACAAAGTGCTCGTAGTATGGCTTCAAGCGATGTCCATTCACCTTGAATTCTTGCCCGGTTCTCAAGCTCTTAATTTGGACTGCACCATGCACAAAAAGATTAGTAACAACAAACGGGCCAACCCATTTGGAACGTAACTTACCAGGGAATAGACGAAGGCGGGAGTTGAACAACAACACTTTCTGCCCAATTTCGAAAGTTTTGCCTCGAAGCATCTTATCATGGAATGCCGTGGTCTTCTCTTTGTAAATTCTAGCATTCTCATAAGCTTCATGCCTTATCTCATCAAGTTCACTCAATTGAAGCTTTCGATGAATTCCGGCTTGGTCCACATTCAAATTGAAGGTCTTGATGGCCCAATGTGCTCTATGTTCTAATTCCACGGGAAGATGACATGGCTTGCCATACACAAGCCGAAAAGGAGACATACCAATAGGGGTTTTGTAAGCCGTTCGGTACGCCCATAATGCATCATCCAACCGTAAGCTCCAATCTTTTCTATTTGGCCCAACGGTCTTCTCCAAAATCTGTTTGATCTCACGATTTGACACCTCGGCTTGGCCATTGGTTTGGGGGTGGTAAGGTGTGGAGACCTTATGCGTCACATGGTACTTCTTGAGTAATGCCTTAATGGTACGGTTGCAAAAATGAGACCCGCCATCACTGATTAGCACCCTAGGCATCCCAAACCTAGAAAAGATATTAGTTTTCACAAAATCTGCCACAACTTTAGAATCGTTAGTTCGAGTGGCTTTCGCTTCCACCCACTTGGAAACATAATCAACGGCAAGTAATATGTAAGTGAAACCAAAAGATGAAGGAAAAGGACCCATAAAATCGATAGCCCAAACATCAAAGATTTCAACAACAAAGATGGGTACCTGCGGCATTTGATCTTTTTGGCCAATATTACCTGTCCTTTGGCATCGATCACATGTTAAACAAAAGGTTCTAGCATCTTTAAACAAAGTAGGCCAATAAAAACCACATTCAAGAACCTTAAAAGTTGTCCTTTGTGTGCCAAAGTGACCCCCACATGCATATGTGTGACAAAAACTTAAAATTGAGTGAAAATCTGATTCATGCACACATCTTCTTATAACCTGATCTGAACAATATTTCCACAAGTATGGGTCATCCCAAACATAAAATCTAGCATCCTTTTTAAGTTTATCACGTTGGAATTTGTTTAGGGTGCTAGGAAGTTGTTTAGTCACCAAATAATTCACCAAATCTGCGTACCAAGGAGCACTTACCTGAACGGACAAGAGTTGTTCATCCGGAAATGTTTCGGAGATGGGAAAATCCTCTTCTTCACGCACCAACCTGCTTAGGTGGTCGGCAACAACATTATCACTCTCCTTCTTGTCCTTGATTTCGATGTCAAACTCTTGAAGTAGAAGCATCCAACGAATGAGTCTAGGTTTAGCTTCTTTCTTGGTGAACAAGTACTTCAAGGCTGCATGGTCAGTGAAAACAATAACTTTAGTACCAATTAGATATGATCTAAATTTATCTAAAGCAAATACAACCGCCAAGAGTTCTTTTTCGGTTGTAGAATAATTCAACTGAGCATCATTCAAAGTGCGTGAAGCATAATAAATAACATGTGGCTGTTTATTTTTTCTTTGACCCAAAACAGCGCCAAGTGCATAATCCGATGCATCACACATCAATTCAAAGGGAATGGACCAATCAGGGGGAGTTATGATGGGTGCCGTGGTGAGGAGGTCCTTGAGATGCTTGAATGCTTGCTCGCACGCCTCGTTGAACTCGAAAGGCACTTCCTTTTGTAGGAGACGGCATAGGGGTTGTGCAATCTTGGAAAAGTCCTTGATAAATCGTCGGTAGAATCCTGCATGACCAAGGAAAGAACGAACCTCTCTCACCGAAGTGGGAGAGGGTAAGTAGCATACAAGATCTATTTTAGACTTATCAACTTCAATTCCACGTTCAGAGATAATATGACCCAAAACAATACCTTGTTTAACCATAAAATGGCATTTCTCCCAATTTAACACAAGGTTTGTTTCAACACAACGTTTCAAGATTAAAGTGAGATTATCCAAGCAATTATCAAATGAATTACCAAATACACTAAAATCATCCATGAATATCTCAATAATTCTCTCAACATAATCAGAAAAGATGCTAACCATACACCTTTGAAACGTGGCAGGAGCATTGCACAAACCGAATGGCATGCGTCGATATGCAAACGTTCCAAAGGGACAAGTAAAAGTGGTATTTTCTTGATCATCTGGGGCAATAACAATTTGATTATAACTGGAGTATCCATCAAGAAAGCAATAAAAGGAATGACCTGCTAACCTTTCTAGCATTTGATCTAGGAACGGCAATGGGAAGTGATCTTTCCTTGTGGTTGCATTTAGCTTCCTATAATCAATGCACACTCGCCAACCGGTTTGAATTCGGGTGGGCACAAGCTCATTCTCCGCATTCTCGACAACCGTCACTCTAGATTTCTTGGGCACACATTGGATAGGTGAAACCCAACGGCTATCGGAGATGGGATAAATCACCCCACAATCTAGAAGTTTGATTATCTCCTTTTTCACAACTTCCATCATCAGAGGGTTAAGACGGCGTTGAGCCTCTCTAGTTGGTTTGGCCCCCTCCTCAAGAAATATGTGATGCATACAAGTCGTAGGGCTTATACCTTTAATATCGGCCAATGTCCATCCTAGGGCAGATTTGAATTCCTTCAACACACGCACTAGCTTCTCCTCCTCTTGTGCCGTGAGGGATGAGGAGATGATGGCAGGTAGTGTCTCATTTTCCCCCAAAAAGATGTATTTCAAATGGCTTGGTAGGGGTTTGAGATCAAGTATGGGTGCCTGAACGATGGATGGAAGCAACTTGTTAGTCGAAATTGGA
This sequence comes from Malus sylvestris, assembly GCF_916048215.2. Classification (NCBI taxonomy): domain Eukaryota; kingdom Viridiplantae; phylum Streptophyta; class Magnoliopsida; order Rosales; family Rosaceae; genus Malus; species Malus sylvestris. Next base: position 19,174,688 of record NC_062266.1, read on the forward strand.
ATGGAATTAAAGTTATGAGACTTACCACCATGCTTAGGTAGTGACTCAAGGGCAGCAACCAACTCAAAAATTTCATCACTAGGAGGCACGACATGGCCTAGTCCATGTATGCCGTGGGTTACACTAGAATCTGCCCCCTTTGTTGTGAGTTCCATTCCTCGTGTAATGACTTTTTCAAGCGCATCGTCATTCAAATCTTCAAGATATCCCTGCGCCAAAGAGTCAATTATATCAATAGAGAAACATGAATGGTCCTCACTAGGGTACTTAATGGAATCAGAAAGATTAAAATTAACAACTTCCCCATCAAATTCCATGGACAACGTTCCACTATACACGTCAATCTTCGTTCGGGCCGTCTTCATGAATGGCCTTCCAAGGAGGATGGGCAATGAAGAAGCATGATCCGATTCATCCATTTCGAGCACATAAAAATCTGCTGGGAAGACTAAATGATCAACCTGCACCAAAACGTCTTCCAACACTCCATTTGGATAAGCGTTAGATCTATCGGCCAATTGTATGATTACACCATCATATTTCAACTCACCTAAGTTCATAGATACATAAATGGAGTATGGCATAACATTTATAGAGGCTCCTAAATCTAGCATGGCAGATTTGAAACGAGTGTTACCAATGACGCACGGAATTGTAAAGCTACCCGGATCTTTGCATTTGGGGGGTAGTTTACGTTGCAAGATGGCAGAGACATTTTCACCTACCTTCACAACCTCTTTGGTTGAAATCCTCTTCCTAGTGGTGCATAGCTCCTTTAAAAACTTAGCGTATCTCGGGACTTGCTTAATGGCATCCAACAAGGGTATGTTGACTTGAACTTTCCTAAGTGTCTCAAGGATGTCCTTTTCAGCTTCTTCCTTCTTTGTTTGCACAAACCTGCTAGGAAAAGGAGCATTCGAAGGCACAACATTAGTAGAAACCGAATTTGACACATTCTTACCTTTATTGGATGAATTGGACAGATTTGGAGCCATGGGGGCTTGCGGCATAGGTGTGTCCACCTTTGCTGTGGGTGGGCATGCTTCCTCCTCCTCAAATTGAAGTTTTTCATCCTCTTTGTGACCTGTTTTTTGATGAAGAACCTGCCCCAATCTCTTTTCCACTTCTCAAGAGTATGGCATTTGCACTTTCAAAGCTTCCCTTCGGGTTTGGAATGGTAGAACTAGGAAGCCTTCCTTGGTCTTTAATCTGCCCAACAACCTCGGCAATTTGCCCCATTTATTTCTCTAGTTGGTCCACTCTTTTGTTTTGATTTTCCTGCCCATTAGTCAAAGTGGTTAGTAACTTAACAAGTGTATCATTATCCAAAGCATTACCTGAATTATTTGGGGCAGATTGTGGTTGGACTTGAGGGGGTGCGTATGGTTTGTTGTAGAAGCCCGGGGGTTGTTGCTTAAAGCCTCCTTGTGGTTGGGCTGGTTGTGGCTCTCTCCATTTGAAGTTTGGATGGTCTCTCCACCCCGGATTATACGTGTTGGAATATGGATCATGTCTTGGCTGATTTTGGCTTTGAAACCCAATGGCATTAGCGCTCTCCCATCCACCATTCTCAATGAGTTGAGGACACTTTTCGGATGCATGTCCTTGGATAGAACATACGCCACACACCATGGGTCCTTGAATCTTCATTCCCTCGGCCATCTGTGAAACAAGAGAAGTAAGATTAGCTAACTGAGATTGAATATTGGAAGTGGAACTTACCTCATGCACTTGTTGCGTGGGGGTCCTCTTTGGCCTACACCCTCGTATTGTTGAGCGTTCAATGCTCGATTAGCAATCAAGATTTTTGCAGCCATGGGCGTTTTGTCTACCAATGCTCCACCCGCCGAGGCATCGAGCATTTGACGTTCTAGTGGTAGGAGCCCTTCGTAGAAGTATTGGAAAAGCAATTCCTCCTTCATCTGATGCTGTGGACAAGAAGCAACAAGTGATTTAAATCGTTCATAATATGTAGGAAAAGACTCACCTTCATCTTGTTGAATTCCACTTATTTTTTTACGAAGAAGAATGATGCGAGAAGTTGGGAAAAACTTCTCCAGAAACGCCCTCTTCATACTCTCCCAAGATGTAACTGTACTGGGAGCCAACTCGTATAACCAATCCTTGGCTTTGTCCATTAAAGAGAATGGAAAAGCCTTCATCTTTAAAATACTTTCGTCAACGGTAACCAGAGTCATACTTAAGCACACCACTTCAAATTCTTTCAAATGTTTGTTCGGATCCTCCATGGACAGCCCATGGAACTTTGGAATGTGGTGGAGCAAACTTGACTTTAACTCGAACTCTTCGGCTTTACCTTGAGCAGCCATGGGATATTGGATACACAATGGTGCGGCATTATCCAAACCCGAGGCGGCAAGCTCCTTGAGCGTACGGTTGTCCATGGCTATACCTTGCTCTTCTCCACCCACTTGTGCCGTGGGATCCTCCTTGTGCTGTTGTTTCCTCCTTCTCAAAGTTCTCTCGAAGTCGTCGTCAAAGTCTAAGATATGCTCATGAACAGGTCGGGAGCTTCGAGTTATGCACTAGTACCTAAAAACAAAGAAAACAAAACAAATCAGCAACTTAAACAGAAACTTAAACAAAATACAATAATTCGAAAGAAAACAATCCAAGAGATTAGCAAAGTTGCTAATCCCCGGCAACGGCGCCAAAAATTTGATGTGAAAAATAAGTTAACACACAAAATTAAACCCTCTTTTTATCAATTGTAGCAAAGTATGTAAGTAGGGATCGTTCTAAACCGGGGATTAGGAGGGATTGCTAAACACTTGAAAACTGACTTAGAAATGTAAAAACAAAGTTTAAAACACTAGATTAGACTCAAAGAATGCAAAACTCACGTTTAAAATACTAAAATAAACCAATAACTCAAAACAACAACTAAAAGACTCAAAACTGCCTTAAAAACACTTTCTGGGTAGTTTTGAACATAAAGCACCAATTTGGACGAATTTGGGTTTTAACTTGTACCAAAACACTTAAAAACATAAACCAACACACTTTCTAACTAATCTAGGACTTCAAAATAAATGGGGAATTGATTTGGACGAAAATGAACTTAATGGACAGATTGCAAGGAAAACAGATTGTAATAGAAACAGATTGTAACACAAAGTTATGAATAATCAATGGATGATGGAATGGCTAAGGGGTTCTTCTCCACACATGAAATATATGCAACCTAAATCAATTTTCAGTTATCAATTTAATAAGTTATGAATCTCGACACTCCAAGTTAATTAGGTCCGCTTAAATTAACCTTCAGATTTCCCTAGAATCATTGAATTGGATGAATATGCATCGTAAACAAATTATTCCCAACAAGTTCTTTATATGAACAGCATGATAAAGACACAAGTTAGAATCATTACGTTCTTTGGAAATCATAAGCATCGACAAGGCATTCGTAACTATGAAAAGCATGATACTCTTGCCAGGAATCTACTTAACACGATCGTGACTAGCGACCTTCACTACTTACGAATATAAATTCATAACGATTAGGTGAAATAAACTTATATCCTAGCATCAAATTCAGGCATGCAAATTAAGCGTGTACTCTCAACCAACATACAAGAATAAGTTCTAAATCAAACAGTTAAGCAAATTGTATTCACGACTTATACAACGATAACTGAAAGTAATCAACTTATTTCACATATATAATCATGGTTTTGAATCCACCCTTACCCAAAACGAAATTAGCCAATCATACTTAAAGCAAAACAAAGATTACATGAATTAGACATTAAAATCCAAAGAAAGAAAACACCTAGAATGCTCCAACTTGGCAGCAAGTGCATCCAAGATTCCTCCTTTCCCTTGCTTGTGGCAGATTGGTTTGTGGACAGGTTTTGGGTAGTTCTATGGTGCAGAAAGGTTTATGGTGAGTGTAGAGGAGTGTTTGATGGTGGAAGGGTGGTGGAGAACTTCGGCAAAGAGGGTGGAAGAAGGTGGAGTGGCTGTGATATTTTCTGGGCACTAGAATGGTGTTTTTGGGGTGTTTTGCTGCCTAGGGTGAGTATGGACGAATTTCTGTGATGAATGGTGAATATGAGAGTGTGAACCCTTTGCCAAGAGGTGTAAACATGTATATATAGGCCCCAAAAACCCTAGAGAATCAGATTGGGCAGTGGGGAAAATGCACAGCAAGGAGGGTGGATTTGTGGTGTGCAATGGTCCAAGGATGAAAATGGAGCAATGATGCAAAGTATGGAGGGTAAAATGGAGTGGTATTTCAGCTAGGGAGCATGAATGATTGTGTTCATTGCATGGAAATGAAAAGGGGAGGTGAAATGTTTCAGAAATTAGTCAAAGGTGCAGCAACATGTGTTGCACACAGCATTGGATCCCAAATGTGGATGATGGAACATCAATTGGTGCATGGAATGGTTGTGAAAGTTGTGTGAAATCTGATGGGTGAAGGGAACAAGAGGTATGCAGCAATTGAGTGTCATAATTGAGTGAATTGAGGCATGAAATCAGAAATATTTTAGGGGACAAGGATGATTAAGCATGCATGGGAATCCAAAGGGAATGCTATGTGGTTACACGGCAAGGAGTGCGTGTTCTTTTGTGGCTGAATTCTTGATCCTTTGTACATTAATTCTTCACATTCTTAGCCTCTTTAATTCTTCAATTTCGTCCAAACCTTGGTTCCAAATATGTGACATGCATTCCAAGCTCCATTTTGCTCCAAAATGCTCCAAAATGCATCTTCTTGCCTACTTTGTCCTTAAAATCTGAAAACACACGAAAATGACTTTAAACACTAAAATAACTAAAGAGACACGACATAAATGCACAAGAACAAGCCAACTAAGTCGCATAAATATGCTCCTATCAATCGTTGATAAAAAATCATGCGGTCCCAATTAAATGCTTTGTATATTTTTAAAAGTAAATCAGTTTTGTTTTGCGTGAAAAATATAAAAAAAGAAAAAATTGTGGCCACATGATTTTTTATCAACGGTCCACATGTGTTGATCCCTAGGATTAGGGAAGGGATCTGACGAGGATCCAATTCCCTCTCCTACCTCAACCCCCGCTCCCACCCAACCCTTTATCCTTTGTCTCCCCCGTGCCCACCCCACCCCACCCAACCCTCTTTCCCTTCTCTCTTCATGGCTACAGCCGACATCACCTCTTGTCAGCCCTAGCAACCTAATTACCTCTAAAGCTTCCCCAGCTAGCTCTGTGTTGGCAGTGTTGTTGCTTTGGCACCTAGAAAACCCGATTATCTAAAAAAAAACCCATATGAAATTAGAAATAAAAAATGGGGTCAGTTGTTGGCTAGGATGTCTTGTATCATAGTGGGTAATTAATAACAATATCCAAGACGGATAATTCATTGTAATTACGAAAAACCCATATAAAATATACAATCTTGAACAACAATTCATAGAAATTCAAACCCAATTTAAAAGAAAATGATAACCCATTTCTTAAATTTTGAATTTGAGCACCAAAACCCCATCAAAAGTAGATTGAAGAAGAACCTATATGGGGAAGCTGTTCAATTGCTCGAAACGAGTGTGAATTTGAAATTGGTTTACCTAAAGTTGTTCGACGGGGACAGGACCATGGTGCATTTCTTGGAGTTCATTTTGTTGATGGGTAGTCTTCTGATCGCTTTGTTGTTCCATGGCTTCGCTGATTATAGTTCTAACCATGACAGTGTCGACTGACATAAAGACACAGAAGGAGAAGCAGGAGACGAACAAAGAGGATGGGGAAGAAGGAGAGGGAATCAGTATTTTTAGAAGTTTTTTAGTGGAGCCAAAGCAGCAACACAGAGCTTTCTGGGGAAGCTTTGGAGGTAATCGGGTTGCCGGGGCCGGCAGGAAGTGATGCCGGCAGCGACTGTGAAGAGAGAAGGGAGGGAGGGTTGGGTGGGCGCAAAGGAGAGAAGGGATGGAGGGTTGGGTGGGAGCGGGAGTTGAGGTAGGAGAGGCCTAATTTTTTTTTTAATTTTTTAACATCCACATGGCGCCCGGTCATTGTCCACATGGGTGCCACATCATTAGTTAACGGTTGATTTAACAACAACTTTAACAGATGTATGAAAGTGTCATAAAATTATGACTTCAGGTACCACTCTGGAATGAAAAAAACTTTATGTACCAAATGTTGCTTTGGATGATTCTCCCTACAAACAACTGTTTGTTGTAAATAATGGGTATGTTTGCCCACATGTGTATAGTAATGTGTATAGTAAAGTACCACATGTGTATAGTAATGTGTATAGTAAAGTATCACATGTGTATAGTATAGACTCACAAGTTTAATAGTGTCATTTGTTTGTTTCCTATGAGGTTGCTCTATAAATAGAGCACTACATTTGATCAAGAAGAGTCTTGGAAGAGAAAAACATCTAATAGCAATAATATACATTACTTCCTCTGCAACATCTTGTATTGGTATAATAATCTGCAACTGCTTCATTCCTGTCTAGAGTAAAGGTTATGTCTCTAAATTTTGCCTATTTATAACACGTTATCAGCACGATTCTCTAATCATTTCTCTTTTCCCTTCATCGAAAGAAAAAAAAAATGTTTCCTCTAAGGTTTTTACTGTTCTTCTTCTTCCTCTACCTGAATTGCTGGGTATACCCTCGCGAAGAACTATTTGCACCATGTTTACTTCTAGTTCTCCAACTAACAATCACTTATATCTTTGATTTCTTGTTTGGTGTAGATATTGACTACTAACCCACTGATTATTTATGCAATCCAAGATTGTACGGTTCTATCGCCTATCTTAGACTGTAGATCTAATTTTACTGCAAATTTTAAGTGGAGCGGTATAATCGCCCGCCCTATCCTGCATATTTAAATTTGCGTGTTATTTAATTTATCGCAATTTTAGGTGGTGTGAAATAATCACCCACCCTACTTTACATATTTAAATTTTATCGCAATTTAAATTTTATTGCAATTTTAGGTGGTGTGAAATAATCACCCACCCTGCTTTACACATTTAATTTTATCGCAATTTTAGGTGGTGTGAAATAATCACCCACCCTGCTTTACATATTTAATTTTATCGCAATTTCAGGTGGTGTGAAATAATCACCCACCCTGCTTTACATATTTAAATTTTATTGCAATTTTAGGTGGTGTGGTATAATCGTCCACCTAACTCTACATATTTAAATTTTCCTGCTGTTTAAAGTAGTGCAGAATAATCGCCCATCCTGTACTTGTTTCGATGAGAATGGTGCGGTACAATTGTCCTTCTCATTAATTATGTAAATGTTGAGCCTTAAGTTTCGAGTACTTATCATTTTGGCTTGAAGATCAAAATTTGTAAGAACCAGAAGTTCTAACAATATATTCCTCCAGAACACATATTATTGCAAGTTCTTATACACCTCATTTTTCTTTCAGAAAAGAAAATGGCAAACTTGGCAAAGCTTGATTTCGCTGCCTTGGACATTACTGGAAATAATTACCTTACCTGGGTACTGGATACCAAGATCCATTTGGAAACAGCGAATCTTGGAGATACCATCAAGGAAGAGAGCAGCTCATCCTCTTAAGATCAGGTAAAGGCCATGATTTTTATTCGTTGTCATCTTGATGAGGCACTAAAGAGTGAGTACTTAACGGTTGATGATCTGTTAGCCCTTTAGAATGCCTTGAGAAGCAGATACAATCACCAGACAACGGTGATTCTTGCAAGAGCTTGCTATGACTAGACTCACCTAAGGATCCAGGATTTCAAGTCAGTGGCTGAGTACAATTCGCCGTTGTTCAGAATTACCTCTCAGATGAAGCTCTGTGGGGATACTATTACTGAGGAGATGTTATTGGAAAAGACTTTCAGCACATTCCACGCCTCTAACATGGTACTGCAGCAGCAGTATAAAGCGCGAGCCTTCACTGAATACAACCAACTGATATCTGTGCTCCTGGTAGCTGAACAGAACAATGAGCTCCTGATGAAAAACCATAATTCTCGACCTACTAGATCAGCACCGTTCCTAGAATTGTATGCTGCTTCCCTTGAAAGGAATACCATATCCTCTCGTGGCAGTAATTACAAACGAGGACGTGGCCACAAGCAAGGCCGGTGGAAAGGGAAAGGCAAGAACCATGGTGTCCAGTTTCGTAACCAGTTTCACAACCAGGTTCCAAGGCATAATCTAGACTCAAGCTTTAAAAATGCAAATCGCCAGAAAGGAAAAGCTCATGTGAACACTCCTAGAAATCATGAAGGAGGTTACCATAGGTGTGGTGGCAACTGACATTGGGCGCGTATTTGTCGCACCCCAAAGTATCTGGTGTAGCTATATCAAGCCTCTTTCAAGGAGAAGGGTGTCGAGATCAATTTCTTCGACCAGGCTCAACCAATGGAAACCCCTGATCCAGTGACCAATTTATCAGGACAGTTAAACACAACCCACCTGGATGCTACAAACTTTATTAATGAAAGAGGGAATGAAGTTTATGGGTCCGATTGAATTATTTATGTTTAATGTACTCCTGTTATTTGTACTTGTGGTTTAATGCTCGCATTTTCAATTCAATAAAAATAGTATTCTAGTATGAATAAACAACTTTTTCTTTACTCAGAGAACATGGATAAAAATTATGGTTATTCTCAAAACAAGAGTAATGGCGGAGAATTTTGTCTTGCAGACAGCGCAACCACGCATTCAATACTTCGAGATCGAAAGTATTTCTCGAATATGGTACTTGCAAAAGTAAAGGTAACAACAATATCATGGGAATCAGATGTAATTGAAGGCTCAGGAAAAGCCCAGATTATGTTACCAAATGGAACAATATTGTCTATAAAGAATGCATTATATGCTACTCGATCCATTCGAAATTTGTTGAGTTTTAAAGACATACGTCTAAATGGATACCACATTGAAACGAAAAGTGTAGAAAATGTGGAATATTTATGCATTACCTCCAATGATACCCATAAGCGTATATTGGAGAAGTTGCATGGTTTATCGAGTGGATTGTATTATACATACATAAGGACAGTTGTGGCATATACTGTCATGAACCAGAAGTTCATTGATTCAAAAGTTTACATGTTTTGGCATGATCGTCTAGGTCATCCAGGATCTACCATGATGCGTAGAATCATTACCAACTGTAATGGACATCCATTATTGAGAAGACACATTGATGTCTCAAATGATAACCCTTGCAAGGCTTGTTCCCAAGGGAAGTTGATAATTAGACCATCATAACTAAAGGTTGATGATGAATCCCCACCATTTTTGCAAAGAATTCAAGGGGATATTTGTGGACCTATTCAACCACCTTGTTGACCATTTCAATATTTTATGGTTTTGGTTTATACATCTACCCGATGGTCACATGTTTGCCTATTGTCTACTCGAAATGTAGCTTTTGCGAGACTTCTTACTCAGATAATTAAGTTGCGATCACAGTTCCCAGATCATCCTATTAAGTCCATTCGAGTTGATAACGCTGGTGAATTTACATCTCAAACCTTTGATGTTTACTGCATGGCACTGGGCATTGATGTTGAACATCCTGTTCCTCATGTCCATACCCAAAATGGTTTAGCAGAGGCATTTATCAAGCGGCTTCAATTAATAGCCCGCACTCTGCTCATGAAAATGAAATTGTCAATCTCTGCATGGGGACATGTCATCTTACATGCATCATCATTGGTTTGACTGAGACCCATAGCCAACCACCAATACTCATCAATACAACTCGTGTTTGGACATCAGCCAAATATTTCACATTTACGAGTTTTTGGTTGTGCTGTTGATGTGCCTATTGCACCGCCACAATGAACTAAATGGGACCTCAGCGCAGACTGGGAATCTATGTAGGTTTTGATTCACCATCTATCATTAGATATTTGGAACCTTTGACTGGTGATATGTTTACAGCTTGTTTTGCTGATTGTCATTTTGATGAGATAGTTTTCCCGTCGTTAGGGGGAGAAAAGTCCGTTCCAGAAGAACGGAAAGAACTGACATGGGTTGTTCCCACCTTATCTCATTTTGATCCACGAAGCACTCAATGTGAAAATGAAGTGAAAAGGATCGTTCTTTTTTAAGGTATTGCTAATCAAATGCCAGATGCATTTAATGATGCTTCGAAAGTGACAAAGTCACATATACTAGCTGCAAATGCACCTGCAACAATTGATGTCCCTGTTGGACAAAATAAAGTGGTAGCGAATGATTCATCCAGTGCATGCTTGAAGTGTGGTAGACCCCCAGGTTCAAAAGATTCATCCCCTCGAAAGAGAAAGATGAGGGCATAGTTGAACCCAAATGATATCATTCAAGAAAAGAAATTGAATGATAAATCCACAATTCATGATTCTGTACTTCTAGAAAAAGAAAATGTCCTTGATGAGACACATGTTCCTGAAGAGATAAAAGTACATGAAAGCAAAGAAATATCCATAAATTATGCATGTACTAATGAATTGTGGGATCGAAATGAAATAATCATCGACGACATGTTTGCATTTGCAATAGCCACTAAAATTATATTAATTGATGATATTGAGCCCCACTCTATTGATGAATGCAGACAGAGACAAGATTGGCCTAAGTGGAAAGATGCAATCCAGGCAGAATTAAATTCCTTGGAAAGACGAAGTGTTTTTGGACCAATAGTCCAAACCCCGCCTGGTGTGAACCCTGTAGGTTACAAATGGGTATTCACAAGGAAACGCAACGAGAAAAATGAGATTGCAAGATATAAAGCATGACTCGTTGCACAAGGTTTTTGACAAAGACCTGTTATTGATTATGAAGAGACATACTCTCCTGTAATGGACACAATTACGTTCCGTTACTTAATAATTTTGGTGATTTTAGAAAAACTTGACGTGAAACTTATGGATGTCATCATCGCGTATCTATATGAAGAATTAGATACTGACATATATATAAAAGTCCCAGAAGGACTTAAGTTGCCTAAAGCAATTAACAAACCACGAGGTATGTTCTCAATCAAATTAAGGCGATCACTCTATGGGTTGAAACAATCTGGGCGAATGTGGTATAATCGTCTTAGTGAGTATTTGATTAAAGAAGGATATGCGAACAATGTCATCTGCCTTTGTGTGTTCATTAAGAAATTAAATACTGGATTTGCTATAGTGGCAGTATACGTCGATGATATGAACCTAGTTGGAACCCCTGAAGAGCTCAATAAAACTGCTGAATATCTGAAAAGCGAATTTGAAATGAAAGACCTTGGGAAAACAAAATATTGTCTCGGCCTACAGATCGAGCATTGTGCTAATGGAATTTTGTTCCATAAATCAACTTACATTGAAAAGATATTGAAGCGATTTGACATGGACAAGGTTTATCCACTTAGCACCCCAATAGTCGTTCATTCTTTAGACATTAAGAAAGATCCATTCTATCCAAAAGAAGATGATGAACTGGTCCTTGGTCCAGAAGTACCATATTTGAGCGCAATAGGTGCTTTATTGTATTTAGCACAATGTACTAGACCAGATATAGCTTTTTCAGTTAATTTTTTAGCCAGGTACAACTCTGCTCCAACAATTCTTCATTGGAAAGGAGTCAAATATGTTCTACGATATCTTCGTGTGACAACAGATATTGGTCTTTTCTACGCAGACAAACCCACAAATGATCAGATCCTTGTTGGATACGCAGATGCTGGTTTTCTTTCCGATCCGCATAAAGCCTGCTCACAAAATGGATATGTGTTCACTTATGGAGATACTGCAATTTCATGACGATCAACGAAGCAAACGCTAGTTGCTACATCTTCCAATCACTCAGAAATAATTGCTTTACATGAAGCAAGTTGTGAATGTTCTTGGTTAAGATCAATGATCCATCACATCCGGAATTTATGTGGTTTACCTTCAAAGACAGACACTCCAACTGTCATCCATGAAGATAATGCAGCTTGTGTCGCCCAGATGAAGGAAGGATTCATCAAAGGTGATAAGACTAAACACATATCTCCAAGATTTTTCAGTGCACATGAGCTTCAGAAGGGTAAAGTTATTGAAGTCAGACAAATCCGTTCCAATGAAAATTTAGCAGACTTGTTCACCAAATCTCTACCAAAGTGCACATTTCAGAAGTTGGTGCAGGGAATCGGATTACGTCAGCTTACAAATTTGAAGAATGGGAAATCAGAGGGAGATACAATTCAGGGGGAGCATCCATGATACATGCATGTTGTACTTTTTTCCTTCGCTTAGGATTTTTCCCACTGGGTTTTTCCTATCGAGGTTTTAACGAGGCAACATAAGCATGCTCAACACCATCCGGGTAAAATTGTACTCTTTTTCCTTCGCTATGGTTTTTTCCCACTAGGTTTTTCCAAGCTAGATTTTAATGAGGCAACTGATGTTGATATGTGGGCATCCAAGGGGGAGTGTTGTAAATAATGGGTATGTTTGCCCACATGTGTATAGTAATGTGTATAATAAAGTACCACATGTGTATAGTAATGTATATAGTAAAGTATCACATGTGTATAGTATAGACTCACAAGTTTAATAGTGTCATTTGTTTGTTTCCTATGAGGTTGCTCTATAAATAGAGCACTACATTTGATCAAGAAGAGACTTGGAAGAGAAAAACATCTAATAGCAATAATATACATTACTTCCTCTACAACAGCTTGTATTGGTATAATAAGCTGCAACTGCTTCATTCCTGTCTAGAGTAAAGGTTATCTCTCTAAATCTTGCCTATTTATAACACTTTTCAATTTTTTGTTGGTTATATTGTTTTTTGAAAGTTTTTCAAGGCCCCTTCTATGTCTATATGGGATATAGTGATGTGTTGAACCACGTATGGGGTTCTCATGTGACCTACATTGTGTTTTAGGTGGTTTAGATCATAGTTGCCGAATTTGGTGAAATAGCGTCCAAATCCCGTATTGGTATGGATGAATTGAAGAAGAAAAAAAACGCACCTGGCCACAATAACTTCGATGTTATTGTCCTTGTGATCGACGAGGAAGGAGAAGAATAGGGGGAATGAGGGAGAAAGAGAGAGAAGAAGGAAAGTGAGAAGTGAGTTTACCACCATTGTCGTCCTTGTGGTTGTCGGGGAAGAAAAAAAAAAGAGGTCGGGGAGGGAGAAGAAAGGAGAGAAAGAAAGACGAGGGTGAAAGATAGAGAGAGAAGAGAGAAAGTGAGAGTGAAGATAACTTACCGAGGCAAAGAGAGTGGGTGGGGTAGGAAGTGCACAAGAGAGAGAAAAGGTCTCACAGTGGTTTTATCAATAAGAATATTTTATATTGTTTTGATTAAATAAGTAAATTAATTACTCTATCAATAAGAATATTTTATACTATTTTGATTAAATAGTTATTAATTACTTTGAGCGTTTTTATCTCTCAATGACACATAGAAGAACAACAAGAATTGAAAAACTAAACTTCAAATAAATTTAAGGAAGGGTAATGCTTGGAAGACTAAATGTGTAGATTAAATTTGCAAACTAAATGATGTGTCACTAATTAAAAATAAGAACGTTAATCCATACTAATAATTCAATTGTCAACTTCCATATCATTTAGTTTACAAAATTTGGTCTATAAATTTAGTTTTTCTAGCATTACCCTTTAAGGAATATTAAAAGACAATATTAATACATCCAATATTCAAACAAGATTTGCAAAGTACTTAAAATTTGAAAATATGAAAACAAAAAACAATTAACGTCAAGGAGGAGCAGCATCATTCTTTAACAAGAAAACAAAAAAATACTTCAAACTTAAAATTTTTAAAATGTATAGTTATAATTTTTTATTTTCTATTTATAAACAAACCAATTTACGTTCTTTAACGAATTCAGAATGAAACGAACTGACTATTGTACAGTTTTATCTACCCTCTGGCGAATGGTACTATAGCTTACTAGCAAATTCTGTCACCCAACCGAAGCATGAACTCGATTGGTTTAGAAACTCATACATAAGCCAAAAGCCAAAAGATTGCAGCAACTGCCCTCCCTGCTGTTCATCAGATTTTTCGTCATATGGTTACCACATTCCTTTCCGTAAAGTATGAACCTTTAGTAATTGGGAGCCCTCCCTCCTCCCTCTCTCTTTGTGATGACGAGATACTCTACCACCTCTTTAACATTTTTGGACTTACTCATCGACTCATGATACAGGCCTATATGTATGGATTTTCTAAGAACAAGAGGATCGTCCTCTATGATACATTAATTCAACAGGTGAGGCGGCATCACTTTTTGAAATGTCTTCTTTGTCATCCAGTAAGTATTGGTTTCCTTTTATCTTCAAGTTTCTTAAATTTTTATGGGAAGAAAATGAAAGTTATTTTCCAATTGTGGTGAAAGGAATGTATGTATTATTGGCATGAGTAATCTTTAAGGAAATAGGAATGTAAATATTATGTAAATATTAGAGTGGAAGCATATTTCTTTGTGTCCTATTTTGTTTTTTTGAAGAACAAGGATTGTATGTACTTATATACCAAATTATGCAATACATGAAAATTAAGCCGTAAATTTCTATTTGGCGTCAAGAGCTTGGTTTCGTTCAATGGTATTGATGCGCTTGTGGGTTTTGCAGTGTACAATTGTTGTGCAATTGTTAGTATACGATTGTTTTGCACCAATTGTCAAAGCAATGGTGAAGCTAGGAATTGTTGGGTGGAGGGGCGAAAATTTTCGAATCCTTACCTCCAATTAGTAAACCGTTTCTCAGTGAAGACATCACTTCCATCATTTCTCGCTTTATCAAAATCACATTTGAAAAGTAGCAATAACGGCAAAATGCTACATCTTTTGCTATATTATACTCCAATCACTCAAAATTATCAAACTAACGGGTGATAAAACATCGATTGTCCTTCCCCATAACTTATAGTATCATTCCATTACCTAAATGTATAATGAAAAGAAAAAGTCACTTAATCCTAGATAGAGTCTACTGCAAGTAATAACTAATTAGACCAACAATTCAGCTAATTAATATTAATAATTATATAATTTTAATAATAATTAACAATTAATTTATTCAAGAATCAACAATTCAATTAATCAATAATCAACATTTAATTTCATCAATAATCAACAATTCATTAGTCAATAACCATACAATTCATATCAATTATTATATATCAATTAAACAAATTTTTTTATTAAACTATCAATTAGGGAAATTAAATTAAAAAAAAAAAAAAAACAAACATTAGATATTTACATTAAAAGTGGCTATGGAAGTTGGCTTGGAAGATGTTGGCTTCTAGGCTTCGAGGCTCCTTGGAATGGAAGGCAGAAGCCGCTGGCTAAGGCTAGAAGGCTTGAAGCTGGAATGGAAGGGGACACGAACGAATGGAAGGTGTTCCCCTTATCTTTTCAACTTTCAATGATCACATGGCGCCGTTTTTAGCTTCTTACTATTTTTTTAGTACACCGAAACGATGTCGTTTTTCTTATGGTTTCTTTTTCACAAACCCAGGTCCAAAAGAACAAACACCCGCAGTGCAGCAGCGGGAAGGAAATGGGATGCTTTGCAGGTTTTCCGACGATCTAAAGGGGGCAGCAAGTTGCTGCGGGCATCATTTCCGACGAGAAGACCGCCCTTCCTTGCGCCTATGTAGCTTCGTCCTTGGATGGAGGGGCTGTGTTTTTCGGCGAGGGGAGTGGCGGACGCCACTCCTCGCCCTCACGTGGCTTCACCACTATGTCAAAGTACCCATTTTCCTTAATCTCATGGGTAGTATACAATTTGGCTTAGGCAATAGTATTTGTATTCTGCTACAGTAACTTAAAGTTCTGCCTGTGTAAAAGGTCTGTCTGCCGTGATTTACTGCTGTCTGCAGTGCGGCGGGTATTCAAAATTACCGTCCGCGGTTGGCTTGTTGTCTAGTATCGTGCCTTTGTTCCAATGCGTGTTAAGTACTAGTATTTCATCTTTCTGTTTGTAGCACTATATGTGTACCAGTTGTTCCGTATATTAGTGTGCAGATTCTGTCTGCAAGTTCTGCAATTTTTTTGGAAAAAAAGGGATTTGTGGCTACTTGCAACGTGTGAATTGTTCTCTAGTACCACGAGCTATAGTTTGTGCTAGTTATTTCTATCCATGGATCAACATGTTTACTGCTGGAATTGTAGTATTGTGCCGCGTGGTTGCTTGCAACTGTTGGCTGCAATTGTGTAGTTTGTTGTGTATCAGTAGTGTGCGTACTTGCTATTTTGTCAGTGATGTGCAGTGTGTAATGACTGTTGTGCAGTTGTTATTACAATGACCAATATAGGTTGGATTATAAATTCTGGTGCAACAGATCATATGACATATGATATAACTTTGTTTCATTCCTGTTTGGGCCCAAAATAATAATATTGGGCTGAGCTTAGGATTGTGATCGGTCCAATGCTTTTTCGAAAATACTATGGGCCGTCCAAATCGTCATAAGCCACCAATCAAGACAACGGAGTCCTATTGCAAGAAGGTTGGATAAGAGTGAAGAAGTCGAGTCTTGGTACAACAAGGGGGTTTTCAGAGTTGAAGGCGTTGGGAATTCGGGAGTGAATTTGATTCATTATAGAGCTTGGTTCAGAAACCTATTGGAACTAGGATTGGCCGAATCTTAATATGATTAGATTTGGGAGTTTTAGTCTGGATACATCTCTGGTTCGGCCATAAGTAGGTTCGCTGCTATATATATAGAGGGGAGTGCACCATTCAAAGCCCTTCCAATTCAACTCACAAATTGCCCTGCCCTCGCTCTACGCGAAACCTCTCAAACACCTTGAGATTTTTATTTTCTTTTTCCGCCAACACATATTTAGTTTGGATAAACAGCACTGTGAAGGCAACTGGTGACATCTTTAGTTTTGATAAACAACATTGTTGCCGTAGAATCAGCCGACCCTGGAGCATCTTCAGTTTAGATAAACAGCACTGCATCGAGGCCGACTGGTTATCTATCCAAGTCTAGGCCAAGAAGGATTTTCGAGTTCTTGTTGGCAGAGGTCATCTCATTAGCCTTCTTTGCGAAGTGAGATGTTACAGATTATTGGGCTCAGCACATTGAACGCCGAGTTGTTTTATGATTAGATATTCACAAGTAAGTTTTAGAGTTCGGCATTTTGACGGTCGAACCACGTTTACTATCAAGACATACATCTCTTTTGAGTACTTGTGTTCATATAGTTTGGCACCGGTTCGGCATGCTTATACTCTTACGAATATAATCACTATGACCGAACTCAGCGTCGATGATCCTTGAACTTCGCAAGACTAGCAGCCTTGTCTTTAGGCTCTAGAACTCGGCCGCAGTCGCAAGATCAAGAAGTAAGTAGCACGCTCAATGCAACATCAACACATTTTACTCCTCGGCTGAGCTAGGCTGACGAGTTGGCACACCCTGTACACAACTGAATAACGTAGTTAGCTTGTTAATTACTCCGCCTGCGCATCACGTAGCTTAGTAGTTTTTAGGTTCAACATTTTGGCACACCCGGTGGGACCCAATGTTAATACTACGAAGTTCATGACCATTGAGACACGATCGGTTAAAAAAAAAATAGGCATGGGAAACTCCACGACCAACCTCCTAGTCCAGAATCTAGGACAAAAAGACTCGTCAAAGGCATAAAATCCTCCTATTGTTATGACGCGTGAGACCACAAGTGCGACACACTGAGAAAAGGAAGTTGGCCTCGGCGGCCAGCTTCACAATGTGGAAACCCTTAACAAAACCAGGGTTATTTTAAAGAAGATTGCGATGAGGATGGTGGGGAAGGTTCTAATCCATCGACTAGATCTTTTCTTCGGAGAGGACTTGAAGAGCAATCTTAGAATTTCAGTTGAGAAGTAAAAAGCATACTTAAGGTAATATGCAGTAATGGTAAGGCACACAACAAATTGCTCGAACTATTGGTTAATAAAGTTTACAAAGGTGGACCCGTTGATCGTTCTCGATAACTTCCACCTAAGAGTAATCTGTTATTAACGATACAAGCCGAAACAGGATCTGCTCAGCTCAAAACGATCGACTTGGAAAAAAAAGGAGGATTAAGCAGTAGATCAGATGGATCTGACCACAAAGCAGAAACAACATCCGTCGATATGATCGAGGTCCAAAGAATGATCGATTCGACTTTGAAAAAGGGGCCGAAGTTCCCAAAATTCATCCATCCATACCCAGCTTATGTAGAAAAGTTCAAATATCCTAAAGGCTTTAAGATCCCAAATTTCAGCCTTTTTATGGGAGAATCATCCCTATCCTTTGGTTGAGAAAAGGAAATTGACCATTCTTTCTTCTCAACATTGGGATGTATCAGAAGACGAGTGTGTTCGGTCCTTTTGAGGGCGTCTTACTTCCTTTGGTTGTTGTGGGTTTAGCAGGCTCATCATCGTTTTTGCTTGAAGATGTCACGACTTCTCTTTCTTACTTCTTGGGCATGGCTTGCCACTCTTGTTTTTTAGGTGTTGGTTTGCCCGTGGATTTGATCTCTTTTGGGAAAACGTCAGGTACTATGTCTTCAAACATGTAGAACTTGGCGTCTGCGAAGTGTGATTCAGCTTCGGTGAATGGCTTGGTACTGCCTTAGATCACCTTCACTCATTCTCGGTAGAATTTTAAGCATTGGTGAAGGGTGGATGATACTACCCTGTTCTCGTGGATCCAAGGCCTTCCTAAAAGCAAGCTATAGGAAGTTCTTGCATCAATCACATGGAATATTGTGCTCGATTTGAGTTCACCAATGGTCATTTCCACTCGGATCATGCCTATCGCTCTTTATCATCCTTGGTTAAAACCCTGGATTAGCAGACAACTTAGGGATAGTTCATCCATCTTGATACCGATTGTGGTCATTGTTGACTTTGGCATGATGTTTATGGCCGATCCACCATCCACAAGCATGCGATTGACTTTGTGCTCCCTTATGTACCCACAGATGAAGAGAAGATGATTTTGAGGTTTTGATCCCAGAAGTAAATCTTCATCGGTGAAGTTGATTACATCACAGGTGGCACAACACGTGGCATACTCATGTGGCCGAAGTTTCAAACCTTCATCCTTGCTATCTTACACTTCGTGGTCGTCGGGACTTGCTAGAATTATTGCCAGTGTTTTTCGTATCTTCTTAGACAATTGTAGTGTTTCCTCAATGCTAAGGTATGTTGGCAGACCTTCTTTGGGTATAAGAGTCTTCTCTTCCTCGGTGGTGATAGCTTTGCCTTTTGAGGGCTTTTCTATCTCCACTTCAACCATATGACAGGTAGTGACAATGCACTGTTGGAAGAAGTCATTCGGGAAATACTCATGCAAGGAGACAGGAATGCGTGACTCTTGCTCCACAAGTTCCTCAGCGCATGTTGGCTTAGCAATTTTTACGTATCTTTTGGGCTTTCTACTGTCGCGACGGTGTGCTTTCTCGCTTGTTCCTCCTTTAACCATATGGCTTGTGGTCTTGCCTTCCCTATCTTCTTATAGGTCACCAATATCCACCGTTCTTCATCGTCAGTGGGCGCATTTTGGTTGCTTGCCCCTAGTGACGATCGTGCAGAAGGTGTTGTGTGACTTAAGCATTGACGGGAATGGTCATGTATATTTTGAAAAGGCTCAGGATCGAAGGATCTAAACATGATCGTAGTAGTGTGCATTGCGGCTGTGTCTTCTTGATCAAGTTCGATCTGCCCTTGTTACGCCAGCTTCATGATGAGCTTTTTGAGGATAAAGCACTTGCCAATGGGATGACTTACGATATGATGGTACTTACAGTATTTGGGATCGTTAATGCGATTCATCTCTTCAGGGCGTTTGCATTCAGGTAGCTCAATTACCTTCTTCTCTAATAGGTCTTCTAGCATTACGGCCATGTCAGAGTCCAGAAAAAGGGTATGTCATTTGCTCCAGTTCCCTCAAGGTGTTTTTGTACCTATCTTGGGTGCGATAAGGCTCATCTCTCTTTATCTCCTTGGTTTTGTTCTTGGAAGAGATTTTGACGGGTACGGATAAGGTCTTGATAGGGGTGGTGTTGATGGTAAAAGTTTTTTGGCGAGCTTCTTCCCATGACTGTCCACCTTCTGAGCAAACACCTTGTCCTTCTTGAAGTTAGTGATTGGCTTTTTTTTTTCCATAGTGAGCAATGCTTAGCTTCACGTCGTGGGCGCGGGTGGCTAACTCTTTAAAGGTCTGTGGTTTGATGCCTTAAAGGATATAGTGTAACCCCCATTACATGCCTTGTACGCACATTTCGATTGAGGAGATCTCCGAGAGCCTGTCCTTGCAATTGAGGCTTAGAGTGCGCCATTGATTGATGTAGTCTATGACTGGCTCGTTCTTCCACTGCTTCGTGCTTGTACAGTGCGACGGGTGCTATAGAAGCGGTTAAGGATCCCTTTCCAATTGCTCCTAGCTGTTGATGGACTCAGGCTCTAGGTCTGTGTACCACTCAAAGGTGTTTTCTTTCAGCGAGCGCATAAACTACTTGGTGAGGTAATCTCCCTCCGTCCCCACATTGTTGCAAGTTTCGACGAAATGTGCAACGTCCTACTTTGGGTTTCCCTTTCCATCAAACTGCATGAACTTTAGTGGTTGATAACCCCTTGGCATCTTTAAGGCGTCAATCTTCTTGGAGTAGGGTTTTGAGTACAACACGGAGGCATGTGCACTCTTTTTGTACTGCACTTTGATGGTGTTGGTGATCATCTCTTGCAGCTGCTGGATAGAAAAAGATCTCATAAGTGCCGCTGCTTGGTCTGGCTCCGGCTTCACAACGACTTTCTCCACCGAAAGCTCATCTTCTTCGCTAGCTCATCCTTTTAGTGGATTAACCTTTGGGTCGAGTTTCTTGTCATCCTGTGCCTCCAATCGATTGACGAGTGCAGTGATTTGCAAGTCTTTTTCTTCAACGGTCTGTGTTAGCCTTGCGATCGCTTCATTCATTTAAGCCAGTTGTTCATTGATTAAAGTTGTCCGGTAGTCATGACTTGCAAGGCTGAACTGCTACTTGAGTGGGCATCGGAAAACATGGCATCAGAGTACTTCTTTGTGCTTTCCTCCCTTAGCGCCCTTAGTGAGGCCAGGGTGATCATAGGCTCGTGCCTCGGGTGCTCTTGTTCCTTTTAGCAGAGTCAATGCAGAAGTGGAAGAGGCAGCAGAAAGAGCTCTTGCCTTGCTTCGAGTTATGATGCCCAAAGTGGCACCATTTGTGATGAGAACGCTCTTGTTCTTCGCGTTGGTTACGAGAACAACTTGAACCTTCCTTGATGCCATTTGTGCTTTTTGCAGCTTTGAAGATAGAGATGAAAGGTAGAGATGGTCCCACCGGGCGTGCCAAATTTGTAAACAAGAAAAATTCCAGAAACGAACGAGACAAGAACATGTGTACAAAATTATTTTTTGTATTAATGATTTTGGGGTTACAATCTCTCTATAATTTGATCATTTGATTCGATCTCCGTAAGATGTAGATTTGTGGATGTTTTGTTGATCCGAGAGTCGTCGAGGCTTGATCTTGGACGAATGGTTGAAAGTTTCTTAAAGAGCCTTCAGGGCTTGATCTTGAAGGTTAAGGATGAACAGATTTTCAAGGGTTTTGGGCTTGATCTTGATGAACGGGGATGAACGAACCTTCAAGGGCTTTTGGGCTTGATCTTGAATGAAGTATGAACAGATCTTCAAGGGCTTTTGGGCTTGAACTTGAAGAACGGATGAACGGATCTTCGAGGGCTTTTGGGCTTGATCTTGGAGAGTGGATGTGTGGATTTGTTGATGTTGTTGATCTTGATCCGAATAGCCATTGGGGCTTGATCTTAGGATGAACGGATGATGAACAATGAACACTTTCTTCAAGGGCCGTCAGGGCTTGATCTTAAATTGGGTGGAAGTTCTTCAATGGGCCGTTGGGGCTTGATCTTGAAGGTTGATTTGATGAAAAACGAAGAGAGCTTTCTTAATCCTTCGAGATTTGCTTGGAAGCTTTAGAGTTTCAAAGCTTCAAGGTTTTGGTGTAATGTGAATTGGTGTCCCTAAATGGATGAAATGACCTTGTATTTATAGATTTTTTTCAAGGCCAAATTTTGAATATATTATTCATATGAAATAAATCATTTCTGCCAGGTGTTGACATGTGTCCTGTTTGATGACTTGTCCGATGATTGTCGATTTTTCATTGAGTCACATGCTACATGTAAAATTTATGTGACACGTGAACGTTGAAATTTTAATTATTGGTCAACATTTATTTCACCGAAATTTCGATGTCTACACACTAATGCAGATAAACTAGCACAAATAGCCTCTGGAGCATAACTCCTGGGGGGGTAAACTAGGCTGGACAATACAAGTAGAATGACGACCATACCCGGCCCTGGTTAATCACCAAGTTCTCAAACACGATCTCTACCTTCATTGTTGGAATGACAGGTTTTTGTAAATGTTTGCACTGTCGATAACCCTAGTAACAAACGCAACAGGAGGACAAAGGTCCATACCACAAACTACGTGTCATACTAGAATGAGTTGTATCAGAAAGGTGAGGATGGTTCATTGTTACTGTGCCTCGGCTTGTAAAAGGCTACTCAAGCAATTGTAGAAGTACACGAAGGAATTTGAGGAGCTTATCAATCTGGACACAAGATGCATTGGCTGTTTCGCCGACATGGCTATTTGTGGCCGAGTATATTGAAAGATTGTATCGAGTATGCACGAGGATGTGTACAATGTCAAATTCATAGGCCTATACAAAGAGTCCTGGCCAAATTACTACACTCGGTCACCAAGGCCTGGCCGTTTAGAGGATGGGCCATAGACGTAATCTGCAAAATTACGCCGTCTTCCGGGTCAGCTAAACGTGCATGGATACTTGTTGCAACCGATTATTTCACCAAATGGGTCGAGGCAAAGTCATACGCCGAGCTAACCTCAAGAAAGGCTTGTAGGTTCATGAAGGACAATATTGTGACGAGATTCGACGTACCAAAAATGATTATAATTGACAACGGCATAATCTTCACAGCCGATAGGTTCAAAGAATATATGACGAACATGAAAATTTGACTTGAACAGTCCACGCCATATTACCCACAAGAAAATGAACATGTCGAAGCAAGTAATTTTTGAAAAAAGGATCAAAGAAAAGCCTAGCATGTGGCATTTGAAGTTAAACGAGGCTTTATGGGCATATTGGACTTCACTCCGATCAGCAACAAGGAAGACCCTATATGCATTAACCTATGGGCACGACACGGTGTTACCAGTTGAGTTAAGTATAAATTCATTACGAATAATTGAGCAAAGTAGTTTGTTCAGTGCCTAATAAAATCAGTCCATGAGACAAGAATTGGAAGACTTGGAGGAAGCTCAGCTCAATGCTTATAACTTATTGGTGGCACAAAAAAAGATTGTCGAGCGAGCCTATAATCAGTGAGTCAAACAAAAAATGTTCATCGTGGAAGAGTTGGTTTGGCAAACCGTGTTGCTCGTAGGAATTAAAGATCCTAGATTCGGCAAAATGGTAGCTAAATTGGGAAGGACCATTCGTCGTCCATAAAATTCTCGAAAATGGGGCATACCACCTTAAAAATCGAACCGGTCTAATTCATAAACTACCAATCAATGGAAACTTTTTGAAAAAAAATATTATCTAGTCACTTGGGAGATGCGAGAATAAGATTTCATTTCATTAAGTTCGTGAAAATGGTGTACAAGTAGAGCTGGTCGACCAGTTTACAACTAAGTAGTTCTAAGGTGATGAAGGAAGAAAAGCTTCAAGGACGGCCTTCAACTCCAACCACCTCACTTCGCCCATTGTGACCTCAACTTGCCGATTTCTCGTATCCATCTTTAGCTGCTCGATTCGCTTCGTGCTAGCCGCGTATTTGTTCAAACAAGGTTTGTTCGACTCAAAATCCTTTGCAAGCTCAGAAGCAACTGCTGACCTACGATTTTAGAGTTCGGTAATTTGAAGGTCAAGGTCGGCCAATTATTCTTTCTTCGCTTTTACTACCTGGATCTTTGGACGAAAAGCTTCTTGAATTACCGTTGCAGCTTTCAAGTCACCTTTAACCTGAAGAGCTTTCTCAAAGATAACGAAATATTCTCGGGTTCGTTCTAGGATTGAAGACACTTGGGTGAACGCGTTGTTGCTCAGACGGTCGCTGGCTGTAAAGTCATTCAAACATTCCCCTACGAAATCGATGCCTTTGCACTCGAGGATTTGAGAGGCCAAGAGGGATAAGAGCGCATGTAGCTTAGCAATGGCATTTGTTTCGGCTAAACATGTCATGGCGGCAGAAGGACCGGCCATCCCTGATTAGCTGGCAAGGAGAGCGTCAAATTCAACTTCCCACGAAGGTTGCATTCAGGATATATGTATGTTCAGAAAAGTCAAGCCAGATGAATGACAAAAAAGGGAAAAGTTTGCTCTAGGGCCTGCCGAGAAGAGGCTTTAGCCTTATCTGCTGGTTCATTACTCGAACCTAGAGAACCCAGTGTTTAAAGGAGCCTCTTAATTCACGCGGCCGATAGAGGTTATCCACATTTAATGGCCACTGAGGCGTCCAAGAAATATAGATAACACCCTTTGGTGAAATGAATAATCGAGCACCTAACATTTAATATTTTTCTTGGTTTAGAGTTGTTATAGTAAAATTAACAAGAGAAAGTGATCGAGCTTTACAAAAGCTAAAGTAACTTCTTGATGAAAAATGCCAAGATTTTGATCCGGAGGATGAATCGGAGTCTCTGCTGTTGCTTTCGGTTTAACCAACGGTACCCCTGCAGGATCGGGACCAGCTTCGACCGAGGAATGTTTAACTCGACTGGCTGCTTCGACCTCTGGTTGGAATTAAGAATGGTTTTATCTACCAGCCGAGGCCTTCTCACCAGCTAGGGACTTTCACTCTCATAATCCTAGACAAAAAAAAAAGTCAATCATTAGACAAGGAATTTTAGATAGAAGAACATTATAAATTTTATACCTCTTCTTCTAGGATGACTGCTGCAGTTTTCTTTCGGTTAAGGAAGAAGTTCTTTTCGGCTGAGGGAATCGCCTCCTTCGGGGCGGCTGCCATTAGGCCTGCTTTGGCGTAAGCAACTGTCGGTGCTAAAGTTGCAATTTGCTCGACAACCAGATTTATGGCTGGCTCAATCGTCGAGTCTAGCTGTATCGTGGTCGAAGCCTCGATGACATGAGGAATGAGAGAAACGCTAGAAGCAATTGCCCCCTTAGTTTGACTGGAGATAACATGAATCTCCCGCTCCCCCTTTTTAGCCAATTTCTTGACGCGTTTCTTGGGTCGGGGAGCGCCTCCTGCCGTTTCGGTTTCCAGGAAGGGACTTTTGCTCGGCGGAGTAGACACAGCAACTGCCACCTTTTTTTAGAGGAGAGGCAAGTTTCTTCTTAGCTACGGCCATCGCCACTACCTCAGCCCTCTTGATTGTACGGCTACCTAGAAACATTGAACTCGAGTTAAATTAAAGCTCGAAGGAAAATAAATGAATGAGGAAAGTAGAAGGTATATACCTTGGGCCAATTATTTGGATTTTGGAGCAAGGGCTTTCTTCGGGCTACCGTTAAATTTTTTTTTTTAAATTTCTTCAGTCAGCGTGTGAAAGAAGTCTTTGGTGTAAGTATTCCACCATTCGGTGAAGGTGCTGACACACCGAGATTCTAGGTTTCTCGGCTGAAGGTAGAATTTACCGTGCCGATTGGTAAACTTCTTTTCGACTGTCTCGCAGTCATTTTTTGAGGAACCAGAAAAGCGTTCTCGGCTTAAAAGGGAGCGAGATGAAAGGAATGGCAAGGGGCACCCTTGGAGATAGCCTAGTTGGCGAGCTAGGAAATTAAGGTGGTAAACCTTCCAACCACCACACCGAGCTTCAGAGCCATAAGGTAGATCACAAGTCATGATGAATGACCCTCAGGATTTCCGAAGATCAGCATCCTTGGCCGTTTCCCATGCCGATTGTGGAAGAAGGATAAAAGATGGGTATGTCTGGTGACAGCAGATTTGGAATTTGTCGTTGGACAAATCTTCTAGGCCGAAGAAATATTTGAAAATTTCTTCGGCCGAGTGAGTAGAGATGGGGCACGAAGCTAACTCCAGACCCATAGTTGTGAGGAACTAAAGCTTGGGATTTTAAGCCGCAAGGTCGAGAAGTATACTTGCAGCCAGAGCTGGAAAACCTAGAGTGATCCATTTTGATGGGGGTCAATTTTACCCAAGGTTGCTTCGACCAAACATCGGGTAAGGTTAGTAAGGACAGCTGGGTTGAGAGTCAGGTTGTGACCACTAGCCAGGGCATTGGCGACAGGCATGTTCTAGGCCAAGCACTTTTTTGACTTGGCACAAAAGAAATATTTGTTGTACCAGTAGAATAAGAAAGCCCTATGTTCTCCTTTCTTGAGGTTTTACCCTTCTGAGCCGGGGAAGTGGGTGATCAAAGTGTTGTAATTGAAAATGTTTTTGTACAATTTATGTATTTCATCTTTTGACAGTATTTGATCTCCTTTCGTCAGAACGTCGACAACGTGTTCCTCAAAGACCTTGTTCAAGTCCGAGTCGAATTTGTACCCGACAAGAGAAGTATCAACCAAAAGGCAGTTGGAGAGGTGCTGAGTATGGCGATCATGTCTAGAACTGTTGGGCCAAAGAGGCCGATGAGGAGAACCATCTTGTTGCTGGCTGAGCACCAAAAGCTTAACGCAGCCATCACGAGCTCTCGATCGAAGCTCATCTTGATGGTCGAGAGTTTGATGGAATCAAAAATGCCGAAAGCCATCCACTTGCCACCGAAATATGGCTTCATCTGAGTAACTAGGCAACCCAAGCCGCAGTGGTTGAGGGGCCAAACCCCCTGGGGTTTGGCCGATTCCCATTTTGACTAGTCATACCCTTGGAATAAGGGTTTTAGATAATGCTTCTTAAGCATCATGATGATTGCTTCTGGAACATTGTCCTTGAACAATGGGCCTAGGGTTTGGTGGGAAGTGTTTAGCTCATCTTCAAACCGGATGGTTTTGATCATGTTTCGATCGGTGATGTTTTGACATTTGATGCACTCATCGATCAACTTGTTGATGAAAGCATTGGCAACCATTGGAGAAGAAGGTTTCCTGGGTATTTGAGGTTGGTTTTCTGGTTTTCAAGAGAAAATGGCGAAGAGATTCGATTGAAAATGTCAAAGGGATTCGAGGATTCTAAAAGCATAAAAGGTTGAATGAAGATATGTGAATATTTATAGGCGTTTGGGAGGAAGATTCAACTATTTAATGTTTAAAATGAGGGATAAGATTAATCGGGGGATTTAGTAATCATGATGAATATTCAAAGAATCCAAGTGAAGGGACCGAAAAAACTCACAGATCGAGACTGCACGATGGCATATGATGGCGAGCTTAATAGTGAAGAGACGTTTGAGTATTTTCACATCTCAAAAAGATCGAAAATTCACGGATCAAGGTTATAATGATGGCGTGTGGTAGAGAGTTTAGTTTTGAGAGGGCGTTTAAGTGTTAAGTAAGGACAAACATGCCAAGGAGATGACACGTGGTAGGATGTCTGACAAAATTAAGATCGTGCAATCGTGCTTCATTGTCTTTTAAAAATACCTTAAGGGTTTGATTTCACTTCTTCAAGGTCGAAACTCGGCTAAGGAGTTCTAGGCCGAAGACCTCAGAAACAAGGGGGCAATGATTTGGCCCAAAATAATATTATTAGACCAAGCTTAGGATTGTGTTATGTCCAATGCTCTTCCGAAAATACTATGGGTCGTCCAAGTTGTTATAAGCCGCCAATCAAACGGTCGTGTTCTGTTGTAAGAAGGATTGATTTGGATAAGAGCGAAAAAGTCGAGTCTTGGTACAACAAGGGGGTTTTCAGAGTTAAAGGCATTGGGACTTCGAGAGTGAATCTGATTCATTATAGAGCTTGGTTCAGAAACCTATTGGAACTAGGATTGGCCGAATCCTAATCAGACTAGATTTGGGAGTTTTAGTCCAGATACATCTCCGGTTCGGCCAGAAGTAGGCTCGCTGCTATCTATATAAAGGGGAGTGCATCATTTAAAGCCTCTCCAATTCAACACGCAAACTACCCTGCACAAACCCACGCTCTACGTGAAACCTCTCAAACACCTTAAGATTTTTATTTTCTTTTGCCGCCAACACATCTTCAGTTTGGATAAACAACACTGTGAAGGCAACTAGTGGCATCTTTAGTTTGGTTAAACAACATTGTTGTCGTAGAATCGACCGACCCTTGAGCACCTTCAGTTTGGATAAACAACAATGCGTCAAGGTCGACTGGTTATCTATCCAAGTCTCGGCCAAGAAGGATTTTCAAGTTCTTATTGGCAGAGGTCATCTCATTAGCTTTCTCGGTCTTACAGATTATTGGGCTCGGCACATTGAACGTCGAGTTATTTTATGATTAGATATTCATAAGTAAGTTTTAGAGTTTGGCATTTTGATGGCCGAACCACGTTTACCATCAAGACATACATCTTTTTTTAGTACTTGTGTCCATATAGTTTGGTATCGGTTCAGCGTGGTAATATTCTTACGAATATAATCACTATGACCAAACCCGACGCCGACGATCCATGAACTTCGCAAGACTAGCAGCCTTGTTTTCAAGCTTTAGAACCCAAAGAATGAGACGTGTTCTTTCCTCGACCGCAGTCGCAAGATCAAGAAGTCAGCAACGCACTCAACGCAACATTAACACATTTTACTCCTCGGCCGACGAGTTGGCACACCCCGTACACAACCGAATGATGTAGTTAGCTTATTAATTACTAGGCCTGCACGCCACGTAGGCTTAGTAGTGTTTAGGGTCAACAAGTCCATGAAAGATCCTTGTAGAAAGTCTATGGCAACTGCCAATGGTACTACTGTTGTTGTTGTTGGAGTGGAAACAGTGTCTCTTACACCCTCTCTTCCCTTACATAATTGTTTATTGGTTCTATCATTGTCCCATAACTTATTGTATGTACCCCAAGTCACTGAACAATTGGATTGTGTTGTATTAATGTATCCCTTATTTTGCTTGCTTTAGGACATTTAGACAAAGAAGATCATAAGGCGTGGCACTAAGAAAAAGAGGCTATATTATGTGGATGACATGGTTCCTGGAAAAGCTAATTTGGTTCGTGCATCACGTAATAGTAATCTACAGAAGGTATTGTTATTGCATTGTCGTTTAGGCATGCATCGTTTGGTTATTCAAAACATATATTACCTGATTTGTTCAGTGATATGGAAGACATAGAATTGAAATGTGAAGTATGTATTTTAGCCAAAAGTCATCGTGCTTCATTCCCTCCAAGTATGAATAGAAGATCTCTCCATTTGTGCTTGTATACACTGATGTGAGAGGGCTTTCCCCTGTTAGTACTACTTCGGGAATTAAGTGGTTTGTTACTTTCGTGGATGATTGCACTCGTATGACGTGGTTGTATGTGTTGAAAAATAAAAGTGAGGTTTGTGATGTGTTTCGTCTGCTTCATTAGATGATTAAAACTTAATATTCCTCTAATATTAAAGTTTTGTGTTCTGACAATGGTGGAGAGTACATAAATTCTGAGTTATCCCAATTTTTACAAGATGATGGAATTATTCATCAAACTACATGTCCACATACTCCGTAACAAAATGGGGTTGTTGAGAGAAAGAATCGTTATATCTTGGAAACTGCTCGTGCCTTACTTATTGGTGTGTCCGTGCCTAAATGTTTTTGGCCTGAAGTTGTTACCTATGCCATGCATGTGATTGACAGTATGCCATCTCGGGTTGTGGACTTTTGTACACCTCTTCAAGTATTGGCAGAACATGCTCCCGTAGTATCCACCAATACCCTAACTCCTCATGTGTTTAGATGTGTAGCGTATGTTCATATTCACAAGATTCATCATAGTAAATTGGATCCATGTGCTCTTGGTGTGTCTTCATTGGATTTGCATCCCAACAAAAAGGTTATAAATGTTACCACCTTGAAACCCGACACATGTATGTGACAATGGATGTTACCTTTTCTAAATCAGAATATTTTTATACTCCGGTATCATCACCTTCAAATCACAAAGGGGAGAATGCTAGTATTTGTGATCTGGACGATGATTTTGGGTGGTTAGATGTCCCAGATGACGTGCTCATTGCTTCAAGGGGAGTAAATCGTGACAAACCCATGCAAACTGATGCAGTAGAGCCTTAATTCATTCTTGCCGAGACTACTGCAGGTGTTCAGTAGCCATCTGCCGAGATTGCTGCAGGTATTCAACAACTGTCTGCCAATGAATAATGTGTTGGCATTCAACCAGCTTCTGCTGAAAAGGAAACAACTTCACAAAAGGTTGCTACCGAGCCTAGTACTGGTACTACCAAGACTCTTGCTGAGCCTACTTTCCCCTATCTCTCTAGCTCAATAGTGTCGTTGTCCAATACGTCTTCTTTGAATATCCCTGAGGTAAGTACTATTGATGCTAATGTAACTAATGATGCTATAAGTACATATAAGTTACTACCAAGGCACAATCATGGTGTACCTCCTGACAGGTCTTTTTCCAGAAAGAAAAGTGAAGTATCCAATGGCCAATTATATGTCATGTAAAAATGTTTCACCCGAACGTCAAGCTTGGGTGAACAATGTGGAGGCAATTCAAATACCAACTCGAGTGGATGATGCTTTGAAGAATAAAAAATGGGCTGAAGCAATGGATGAAAAGATGACTACAGAAAAATAATAAATGGGTAGTAATGGAACTGCCGAAGGGAAAAGAACCAGTTGGGTGTCGATGGGTTTATATAGTTAAATACAAGGCTGATAGATAATTGGACAGGTACAAAACAAGGTTGGAAGCAAAAGGATATATTCAAATGTATGGTGTTGATTATCAGGAAACTTTTTCTTTGGTGGTTAAGATGAATACGATACGAGTTCCTATCTCATCAGCTACAAATCTGGATTGGCC
Source organism: Malus sylvestris (assembly GCF_916048215.2). NCBI lineage: Eukaryota > Viridiplantae > Streptophyta > Magnoliopsida > Rosales > Rosaceae > Malus > Malus sylvestris. Next base: position 19,205,639 of record NC_062266.1, read on the forward strand.
ATTAGAACATTTTGATGTAAAAAATGCTTTTCTTCATGGACATTTGGAGGAGGAAGTATATATGGATTTTCCTCCACAAAATGATGTTAGGGGGGAAACTAGAGTGGGCATTTTGCAAAAGTTGCTTTATAGACTTAACCAGTCGTCTCGTGCATGGTTTGGAAAATTCACTCATGCCATGAGAACGAATGGGTATTATCAAAGTCATTCTGATCATATGCTATTTGTGAAGCAGAGAAATGGAAAAGTAGCAGCCTTAATTATTTATATGGATGATATGATAATAACAGGTGATGATTCAAATGAGATTGTCAAACTGGAAAAAAAAAAAACCTTGCTGTTGAGTTTAAGATGAAGAATTTGGGTGATTTAAAATATTTTCTTGGAGTCAAGGTTTCTAGTTCGTCCAAAGGTATTTTCTTGTCTTAACGAAAATATGTTCTAGATTTGTTAAAGGAAACAAGTATGCTTGGGTGTAAGCCTGTGGATACTCCTATTGTGGAGAAACATCACTTGGAAATTTATCTGGATCATGAACCAATGGATAAAGGTAGATATCAAAGATTGGTAGGGAGACTAATTTATTTAGCTCACGCTCGTCCAGATATAACCTATGCAGTGAGCGTGGTGAGTCAATTTATGCACTCACCGAGTGTGGATCATATGGTTGCGGGAATGCGGATTTTAGCATATTTAAAATCTGCTATAGGGAATGGAATTTTGTATAAGAATCAATATCATCTAAGAATTCAGGGGTTTACTGATGCTGATTGGGCAAGTGATGTGATTGATAGGCTTTCTACATTTGGGTACGTTACATTTGTTGGAGGAAATTTAGTTACTTGGAGGAGTAAGAAACAAAAGGTGGTGTCTAGGTTTTCTACGGAGGCCGAGTTTAAAGGCATGGCACATGGAGTGTGTGAAGTCCTTTGATTGCGTAAGTTGCTTTGGGGTCTTAGTTTCAAACAAAAAGAGGCAGCGAATTTGTAGTGTGACAATAAGTTGGCAAAAGAGATCGCAGAGAATCCAGTACAGCATGATAGAACAAAGCATGTGGAGGTTGATCGACACTTCATTAAGGAAAACTTGGAGAAGAAGATTGTGTCAATACCGTTTGTGAACTCAGAAGAACAACTTGTAGATATTCTCACCCATGCCATGTGTAGTAGGGATTTTGGTGACTCACTTATCAAGTTGGGCATGTGTGACATCTATGCTCCAACTTGAGGGGGAGTATTGGCGTGAGTAATCTTTAGGGAAATAGGAATGTAAATATTGTGTAAATATTAGAGTCCCTTATTAGGAAGGATATTTCTTTGTATCCTTTTTTGTTTCCATGGAGAATAAGGATTGTATGTACTTATATACCCAATTATGCAATGCTTGAAAATTAAGCCGTAAATTTCTATTTGTATGTCACTTTAAAATCATCTTGAATGCCTTCCTCCGCTATCTCTTATCGTTTTTATGGCTAAAAAGGCTAATCAGATTGTTTCATTCCGTTTCAATGCACAAAGTTCTTTATGAAAATAATTGATGGTTCGCAGTGTAAAAATGATGAGGAAATTGTATCTGTTATAGCTCATGAGATAGGCCATTGGAAGCTCAACCACTAGATCACTGTTTATCTGTTTTGTTTCTAATTTGGAATCCTCAACTCTGAATCTCTAATAACCATATTCGATCCCAAGTATAAATCATGATGAGATACCTTATGTGAATAATAACCTAGACCATATGTGAATAATAACCTAGGCTGCATAAGACTAGCGGCTAAATTTGTGACTACTGCCCAAAGTTTACTAGGACAAGGGACATATTGTTGGCATGAGTCAACTCTGAGTCAATCATTTAATTTAGGAATGTAATCTTATAATTGATTCCTTGTATAATTGGAATTCTTATTTCCTGTTATGTGGGATATCATACAACTATATATTTACCTCCTAGAGAGAAGAATAAACATACCATTCAAATCCTAAACACTTTTATCTTGGCATCAAAGCAGGTTCCCACCTGTCTCTTCCCATAAACCCTAGAAACACTCAAAGCAGTGAAATCACAAATCCTGGTGTTCGAAAAAATCTAGAACCCAGAAACCTAACCTTTGAGCTTTTGAAACAACAAAGCTGCAATAAAAACCAAAATACAAGTCCCCACGCAATGATAGAAGGCAAGAAAATCAGTGAGATTTTTCATGTGCAAACTATGTCTATTCAAAGTGATTCTACCAACATTAGCAGCCTCCTATTCGGGGTTCGATTGAGCAATTCGAATTTCAAAGGTTGTTCAAAGACGATGGAGGTCCATGCCTCGGGCCTCGACAAACTAAAGAAAACAGTACCTGGAATGGCTGCTGTGGCAACATGCCAAAATTGGCCCAAACCCGAACCAGAGGATGACGCTACTGGATTTGGAAGAGCTGCTGTTGCAGTGGGCCAAACTGAGCCAAGGACAAATGTCTCAATCCACGGTCCAGAGGAAAATTAGCCGCTACACCGAGTAAGGATACGAGCCCAATGTCATCTTTAATCAAACAGATTTTAATGGATGATGGTTATGACGACCCAAGTAAAATTGGCACTGTATTTATAGCATCCACTAAATGAGATTCTGGCTGGATAATTGACTCTGGGGCTACAGACCATTGACATATGATGAGTCCTTGTTTCACTACTTACTCATTCTCTATCTCTGCATAACACTCTTCTTGTTCCTTCATTATCGAATCATTTACTTTTTGTTGGTCAAGTTACGGAACAATTAGATTGTGTTGTACTCATGTTTCCCACTTTTTGCATACTACAAGATATCCAGATACAGGCGATCATTGGGGTGATACTAAGAGGAGAGGGTTATATTATGTGAATGATATGGTACCAGGCTGAGTCAATTAAGTGAGTAGTGGTCACAGTAACAAGGTTAAGCGAATCTGGTTATGGCATCGTCGACTAGGACATCCATCTTTTGGTTATTTAAGAAAATTACTTGCATCTTTATTTAATGGCATTTCAGACTCTGATTTTCAGTGTCATGATTGCATTCTTGCAAAAAGTCATTGTACTTCTTACCATTTGAGTTTCAATAAAAGATCAGTGCCTTTTGAGTTAATTCACTCCGATGTATGGGGTCCCTCACCAATAACGAAGCGCCACGGTATTCGATGGTTTGTTACCTTTGTAGATGATTGCACCATAATTACTTGGCTCTATACCATGAAACAAAAAAGTGACGTTGGGAAAATTTTCTATCAGTTTTATCGGATGATTGGAAATCAATTTTCTCTTCCTATCAAAGTCCTTAGATCCAATAATGGTGGAGAATATCTTAATTGTGAACTATCACGGCATACTTCACAAGACTACTTGTCCTTAAACTCCTCAACAAAATGGTGTGGCAGAATGTAAGAACAAACATATCTTGGAAACTACACAAGCTCTTCTAATTGGGGCTCATGCTCCTCTTGCCTATTGGGCGGATGCAGTTACGTATTTTGTTTATCTTCTTAATCGAATGCCCTCTCGAGTTCACAACTTCTGAACTCCCATGGAAGTCTTGACGGATTCACTCTACCATCTTCTTTTCAATTATCACCTTGCATATTTGGATGTGTGGCTTATATGCATCTTCACAAGAATCAACGAAGTAAATTGGATCTGTGTGCTGTTCATTGTGTATTTCTGGGATTTAATAGCCAACAAAAGGGATTCGATGTACCATCCACCTACTAAGCATTTCTATGTCACCATGGACATCACGTTTTCTGAAACTGAGATGTTTTTCATCTTTGATCAAGCCCACTCTACTCTTCAGGGGGGAGTTGATTAGTAAAGATGAAGACTACAGTTGGTTTGATGTTCTACATAAACGAGACAGTTGGCATGATCCCAGCACTACAGGCGAGATCAAGATTGAAGACTTAGGTGTTATGAGCAACCCACCTAACTGCACCTTACCAAAGGGTCACGACACATTAGTTCAAAGCCCAATAGTAGGCCACGACATACCAATTCAGACCCCGGTAGTGGCCCACGACACAACAAGCCAAAGCCCAGTGGATCTTGACCATGAAACCCCTAACAAAGAGACAAGTCATGTAGTAGAAAGTAATGGGTCAATGAGTGATACCGAGACTGTGCAAACATAAAATAACCCTCATTCTCCTCCACTAGTACACGCTCATGTCCCCGCGAATATCCAAGAGGTATGTTCTCATACTTCAGATATTGTTGAAAATTCCTATATTTTGCCGCCTAGGCAAAACCGTGGGAAACCACCTGATAGGTTTTCTTCGGAAGGAAAAGTGAGATATGCAATTGCACAATATGTGTCCACTCATCGACTATCACCCAAGTACCAAGCCATGGTGAATCATATGGCTGGGATTAAAATTCTAACAAAAGTGGAAGAGGTTTTGCAAGATCCCCGCTGGATAAAAGCCATAGGAGTAGAAATGGAAGCCTTACAAAGAAATGGAACGTGGAATGTAGTGTCATTACCACAAGGGAAGAGACCGGTGGGATGTAAATGGGTGTTCACCATAAAACACAAGGCGGATGGATCCATTGACATATACAAGGCAAGATTGGTAGCTAAAAGGTACACACAGGCATTTGGAGTTGACTACCAAGAAACATTTGCCCCGGTCGCAAAAATGAATATTATTCGAGTCCTTTTATCTTTAGCAACTAACCTGGATTGGCTTTTAAAATAGTTCGATGTGAATAATACTTTCTTACATGGAGACCTGGAAGAAGAAGTATACATGGATCTTCCACCAGGATATGAAACACCAAATGAAGCAGGAAAAGTATGTAGACTCCGAAATGCTCTCTACAGACTCAAACAATCACCAAGGCCATAGTTTGGGAGGTTCACTGAAGCAATGAAAAAGTACGGCTATAGACAGGGAAATGCAGACCACACCCTGTTCATCAAACGCATAGAAGGTAAAATTACTTTGTTGATTATCTATGTGGATGATATGGTAGTTACTAGTGATGACACATAAGAGATAAAAAGGTTGGAGGGGTATCTTTCATCAGAATTTGAGATGAAGGATCTAGGGGGCTTGAAATACTTCTTGGGCATTGAAGTTGCTCATTCTCGTGATGATATTTACTTGTCTTAGCGGAAGTATGTTCTTGATCTTCTCTCTGAAACTGGAATGTTGGCTTGTAAACCAGTTGAAACTCCCATTGCGTAGAATCATCACTTGGCGATATACCAGGATCAAGTTCCTACCAATAAAGAAAGATATCAGAGATTGGTAGGACGGTTGATTTACCTATCACTCACACGTCCGGATATTGCGTATGCAGTTAGTGTTGTAAGTCAGTTTATGCATGCTCATAGTGAGGATCACATGGCAGCAGTGATGCGTATACTAAGTTATCTGAAAGCTGCACCGAGTAAAAGACTGATCTTCAGGAAGTAAGGACATATGGAGGTAAAAGGGTATACTGACGCTAATTGGGTGGGAAACATTACTGATCGTCGCTCCACATTAGGCTACTTCACATCCGTAGCAGGAAATCTAGTAACTTGGAGAAGCAAAAAACAAAATGTAGTGGCTAGATCCACGGCAGAGGCAGAGTACATAGGGATGGCACATGGAATTTGTGAGTTGTTATGGCTTAGGATTCTTCTCATTGAGATTGGGTTCAGGCCTCAGGGAGCTATGTTATTATACTGTGTCAATCAAGCTGCGAGAGAAATAGCCAATAATCCCATTCAACATGATCGTACAAAGCATGTGAAGGTAGATAGACACTTCATCAAAGAGAAGTTAGATGTCAAATTGATTGATATTCCATACGTGAGGTCTGAAAAACAATTAGCAAATGTGTTAACTCATGCGGTTCCAACAAGGGTGTTTCAGGACTCACTTGACAAGTTGGGCTTAGGAGATATCTGCACCAACTTGAGGGGGAATGTTGGTGTGAGTCAACTGTGAGTCAACCATTTAGTTTAGGAATGTAATCCTATAATTGATTCCTTGTATAATTGGGATTCTTATTTCCTGTTATGTGGGATATCATACAACTATATATTTACCTCCTAGAGAGAAGAATAAACATACCATTCAAATCCTAAACACTCTTATCTCATATGTCCTCTTAGAATATTGATTTATTTGAAATTTAAGTGCTTTGTTGTCGTACTTGCCAAATGGGCAGTATTCAAATATCTGATTAGATAGTTTAGAAATTAGTGATGTTTCAGGTTGGCTCTGAGAAAGTTTCTTTATATGATGTTGTCTGGTTGCTTCATTATTTTCTACTTTGGCGCAGATCCTTACTTTTTTCACAGTTTGGAGGATATACACCAGTGAGAAACGCAAGTAGCCGGTAATCATTAGACTCTTCATATTTCAGGTATCGATAGCTTTTGGCTACTCCCGATTTCCTTGTATTCTTCAATCATAGTGACCTTTTCGTTTCTAAATACTTGATATTGTAGAAACTGATGCACATGTAATCCATATGTCACTTGTTTGTGAACATTTTTAAACTGTAGATCATTCTGATGGAACGGTTGACTTTGGAGAAACTGCTATATTAGGAAAGAATAAGTTGTATCCATATATGTATGTTATTTATTTTAACCTCACTTTGTTGTTTGCAGCACACCATAATACTTATCCAACACATAGTAAGCTTTGCTCTTAACCTTGTAAGCCGATCATTTGAATTTCAGGTACTTCATCAGTTGCTCTTCATTTCTTTCCTTTTTCTCCTTACATCACCGGATCTTTCTTTTATCATTTTAATTTCATTGTAGGCTGATGCTTTTGCTAAGAAGCTTTGGTTATCGTGTTTGGATCAAAACTTAAACTTTGGGCTCGAGGAAAGTTGGCCCAAAGTGCAGCCTAAAAGGAAGAAGCCCAGTCAAGGCCAGTCAAAACCCAACCGAAATCCAGAAGACAGGAGAAGCCCGTTTCTGACTAGGTGCAGGCCATGCAAACTACTTGCTCACCTATCCAATGGCCAAGTGGTATAGACCAGCCAGCTAATCAGCCCAAAAAGTACTTTTAAATGGCAGTACAAGTAAATAGCTGATGAGTCACTATCCTTCAAACTACATTCGGGCAAGATTATTGCTACAGGAAGCCAAGCCAAGGTGTCTATAAAAGGAGAGAGAGAAGTCAGAATCAAGGACACTCAAACAAACAAACAAAAGCACAAACTTTGCTCAAAGTCAGATTTGTCTTCAAAACGAAACTGTAGTCAGCCCAAACCTTCATCCTTTTCGGGATAAACCCTTTGTATTAGCTCTGCTACCCTGTTCAACCCTTGCTGTAATATCGATTTCTTTTGTAAACTCACCTCCCAATCCCTTTTCTAAGCTTTCAAACCTTCTGTTAACCCACAAATATAGGAAGTTGCAAGACGATCAGCCTTGCCAGATAAAGTTAAACCTTGCCCGACCCTCTTTGTTTTTGTCTTTTCATTCAATAGCCTAGCAATATGTTGTATACTACAAGTTGTATCCAAGTTATTTCCAGTAATATGGCTATTAAAAGATTCTCTCAGCACTTGAATCCGATTTGAATATGTCTTAACAGTTTAAGCCAGATCTAAGTTCTAAGCCCTCGGGCATATAAGATTTGATCACCCTAAAAGTCCTTGGCCTCAAGGCATAAAAAAGAACCTGATGTGGACTTAACCCATCCACTACAAGCTTTGATAACAAGAAGTCCGAAGTTACTTGGGGCGCAAGTAATCGACCTGTCACTTAGTTTTATTGCTGCTATATTATGATTACCATATAACGTTCGGGGACGAGATGAATTCTGATGGGAAGCCTCAAGGCCTATTCAAGGCCCCACAAAGGCACCTATTTGGATTCATCCTATTTTCTCGAGCAAGAACATTGAGTATAGAAGGGGTTCTAATGGCAAGCCTCAAGGCCTATTTATGGCCCCACAAAGGCACCTATTTGGATTCATTCTGCTCTTTGAGCTCAGGTAATCAGAAGTATGATGGTTATAAGACCCATATAATCACCAAAAGGAACCTTATGTGTTTGAGTACTAAGTTAGTTACTTACGGGAAGCCTCAAGGCCTACACTTAAGGCCCCACAAAGGCACCTGTCAATAACTAACATAGTTTCTCAAATACATATAATTAAAACTCAAACATCCGTTCTACATCTGCCATGCTGAAGATGGCAGTGGCACGCCTGAGCACTTAAAGTTAATCTTGATTGTGAGCCTCAAGGCCTACACCTAAGGCCCCACAAAGGCACATTTCAAAGTTAACTTTGTCCTTCTCTTTCAGCCTTGCCCGACAAGCCCGCCAGTAAAGCAGAAGCCCGACAGAAAGCATCAACTGGCGCCAACCTCTCGGGGAGCTGTGTGCTCGTCGAACAGGAAGCATCCCCTACAGAAATTCCCGCCACGAACATAGTTTTGGCACGCCCAGTAGGACCAATTATGTAGATCTTGCATGTCCAAAAGGAAAAGCCATACACTTTGTAGAAAGAAAACGAAGAACGATTCTTCTCAACTTTTGCTACCAATGACAGATCAATCAGGAAATCCTTCTTCCCTATCAGGACAGGTGGTCCTAAAAAGCCCATCTTCATCCGGGAAGTCGGAAGGGAAAGGAACTAATGAGGAATTACAGGCTACTATGATACAAGTATTGAGAAGCATGGAAAAAATCTCCTTGGAGACCAAGGGGGAGGTCAGTAGACTGTGTACCTTAACAGGGAATTTACAGAGAAGGCTCGATCTGGAGTTTTCCACCCCAAAAGGCGCTCAAGGAAGTGGGATGAGCCAGGTTACCATCAGCAGTGAGCCAGTCATTCCCCTATTTCCACTATTAGAAGAAGAAATGGATAGGGGAAAGAAGAAAGCAGTTCCTGAAGGAAGTCAACCTGTGATAGAGCCAGTCCTGGGGAAAGAGTTTCCTAGCTTCCCGTTGTTGACATTTAATAATAGGAAACAAAGCGAGCAGGAGAGGACAAAGTATGGGATGCCCATAACAATAGGAGAGTCCAGCCAAAAAGAAAGCTCTGTAGCCCCAGACAAACCTGTTCCTTATAGGCCACCCCCATTGGCTTATAAAGAAGGGGGAACTAACTGGAGAAAGCCTGAGTCAAAGAAAGAAGCATCCATAGGCAATGACCGAAGCCCGAAGGACGAGTCCGCCCTTCTTTTCCAGAATAATACAGCTACTCAACAACTAAGGGATGAGTTGGCCGAGTTAATGAGGGCAGTAGTTCAAAATGCTCAACCACGAGCTCGTCCAGTATTCAGGATTACTTATCAAAAGCCTTATCCTGAATACATTGATGAACATAATCCATTTCCTCTCAACTTCAAGATGACCGCATTCCCAACATTCACGGGTGAAGACAGCAGTGTGTCTTCCAGATATCACATTTTCAAGTTCTCTAATCACTATGTGGCATATGAAGACAACCTAAATTACAAGTTAAGGTTGTTTGGGAATTCGTTGGCAGGACTTGCATCCCAGTGGTATTCTCTATTACCCCCTAACTCTATTGCCAACTGGGGGCAAATGGAGATGGCTTTCCATGAACAATTTTACATAATAGAACCAGAAATGACTATTAATGATCTGGTTGAAGTCAAATAGTACGAGCATGAGTCCACGGAGGACTTCATGATGAGGTTCAGGAAGACAAGGATGAGGTGCCAATTCCCTGTTAACCAAGCTCAGCTCATATTAATTGCTCAAAGGGCTCTGAAATTACCTTTGAGGAAAAGATTTTATGATACACAATTTAATGAGCTACAGGAATTAGTCATTACTGCCACAAGATATGAAAAGCTATTACTAGAAGAACAACAAGTGAAGCATACGTCCAAAACTCATCCCTTCTACAAAAACAAAGCTACAATTCATCATGTGGAGGTAGGAGAAATTGGGCCAGAGCAGGAGGACGATCATGATAGAGAGGAGATCGAGGTGTGTGCTGCTAAGATGACTACGCCTTTCAAACCCTTGACGGTAAAAGGATTAGTTCAGCCCATCAAGGATCAGAAGATCGTGATGAACGATGGAGGCTTTGTCCCGATGAAACCTCCCAAATATTAGAGCTATTCGTTTGATCTGGCCAAAGCACCTGAGATTTATGAAGAGCTGGTGCGGGTAAGAGTGATTGTGCCCGATAGTACAAAAAAGATGCCCAAACCAGAAGAGCTGAGGGGAAAGAAGTATTGCAAGTTACATTATACCTTCAACCATTCTATAACTAATTGTGTCCAGTTCAGAGAATGGGTACAAGACCTTATAGTGAAGGGAAAGTTGTTATTTGACAAGCCACAAGCTAGTATGATGGTTGATACCAATCCTTTCCCAGAAGCTCCTATCAATGCGATCCATCTGGTTTAGATGGAAAAGCCAGTGTCATCGGCTGGTACGACAAAGGGGAAAGATGGATCTCAAGTCATCACAACACCCTCGCTCAAATAAAGAAGAAAGGAAACAAGGGGGCAAAGAGTTGCCCGAAAGAAAGAAAAAATTTGGATAGGGGCCAGAAGCAAAGCAAGCAAAAGACAAATACGTGTTCATTCCACTAAGAGAAGGGTTACAATTGATCCTAGTCCAATACTTTTACATCTTCACTCAGGGTGATTATTCGGGAGTGATATGTCTGCATGATTGTAAAAATCCTACTAGGTTCGGCCAGGACGGTGTGGCTATTTGCAAGCTGAGATCTAGAATGCTCCAACTCCGAGTTTGTCTTCTTCACTTCTTCGATTTGATTTTCGATGGTGTCCAGAAGAGTTGCTTGCTCAGCCTTGAGAACAACCAGTTGTTCCTCTAGTTTTTGAATTTCAGCAGTCACCACTCCAATTCTTTCTTTCGTTAATGAACCATCATTCATCAACTTGTCTACCTGAGCAGAAGTGCTTGATTCCTTCTCCTGGAAACATCTTACACGATTGGCTTGTCTTTCTGCCCTCTCATGTTGATCCCGAAGAGCCCTTAGATTCTCAAAGAAGGAGTAGAAGGAATCATGTTGGGTTTTTGACAGTTGGCCGGCTTTGAAAAGCTCAGTTGTAACCTTTTCCAGATCATGAAGGGCCTTAAGGCTGAATGAAGAGGAGAAATCCTTCCTTGCCCACTATTGGAAAACTCGCTTCTGCTCTGGAAAACCTGAAGGTGAAGAATGTTTCGAGGATTTCAGCCTTGTCTCAAGCTGCCCAAATTTTTCAAACAGTTCGGGCAACTTAGCAGTTTTTGAAGCTAGAAAAGCAGGTGGGGGACTTTGCACTCCAGTTTCTTCTAATGAAGTAGCGCCTACTGATGGGGCAGTTTTTAGCTCTCCGGCCTTCTCCATTCCAAGATGAACAATCCCAGCACTCCTAATAGTCAAATGAAGTCGGGGGAGTTTTGGTTTACGAACCAAATGAGGATGAGAAGTTTCTTCAGGAACTTGCTGCAAAGACCAAAAGAAGATCATATTGTTAACTAGACAATTTGAAATAAAGGAAAGTTTGGGGAGGAAGAAATATACCTGACTAAGCTTTGGAGTCTCACAAGGAAAAGTACTCATTCCTGGTTGAGGAAGAGACTCCCTACCACTGACGGGGGAAGAAGAAACTGCGCCTGAACCTTCACCAATACCCTGGAAGTATCCAGGAAGGGCAGCAATGGTTAGTAAGCAGATGGTAAGAGAAGAACAGGAGGGAAATATCTCCTTACCAGAGTTCGACCTTGAGGAAATGAAGGAGGTTCATCAAGAATAACTGTCGGGCAGACAAACACCTGCAAAGTAGTTGCTTCTGAAGTCACAGGAATCTCAGGAACTATGGGTTCGTCACTTGTTCTTGTTGCCATTGATGAATTTTGTATTGAAGAAGGCTGAGGAAGAGGTAAATAGAAGTCAATATCAAAACAATGTACGAGAAATCACTGTAAGGATGGTTACTCACCGAATTACTGTCCTCATCCACGAAGTGCAACATTACCCCTATGGATGGATCAAATTGAGAAGATGGAGTTGCCTCCAAGACAGAAGGAGAAATCGAATGAGAACCTTGGCTAGGCAAGGGGGCAGATACCCTGACCTGGGTGAAGTCAGAAGAAAGAAAAGATCAAGCATTACCCCCAGAAATCATAAAGCTACCTAAGGTTTGAGAAAGGGAGTATACCTTCGAAGGATCAACCCGGGGGGGGGAGAGGTTTGTCTCTTGAGCAAGTGGTGAAGAGACCTCGGGCGGATGAAGCTTTTCGTTTCTCGCAGCCTGACTCAAGTAAACCATGCTCAGGGTTTTTGGGAAAACAAGGAAAATTATGTAGACATGCAAGTAGAGTATACCTCAAGTTCTTTAAGGGTTAGGTTTCTCAATTCTTCAGCCTTTTTATACATTGCAGCTCCTAAGGGTTCATCCTTGGAGGCAATGGTTGGTTTCTTTGATGTTTGAGGTCCTGTGTTCAAACATAGGTAACTAGATAAAGAAGAAAGGTAGCAGCCTAACAAGAAGGAACACGACTCACTTGAAGATTTTTGCTTCTTTCTGCCCGCCTCAACAACTGGAGCAGGTGGGTCTAAAGACTTGGTAGTTTGGACGGTTCTGGTTCTCTTACTCTTTCTAGTAGGGGTAAGAATTCATCGTTTAGTCTTGGGTGGGGATGCAGGATCAGAATCTGAGTTCTCAATCATGACTGCTTTCTTTCGCTTAGACACTTGGATGGTGGCTTCAGGCGCTTCTTTTTCAGCTCCTGAATCTTCTGAAATGTCCCCACTTTCTCCAGCTTCTTGCCTTTCAGCCTCTGCCGTAGCTCCATGAAGAACTGCTGCATCAGCTGAGTCATCCTCGGATTCAGTAGGTACTAATTCAACATCCACTTGGGCTGCAGGGTCAAGAGGGGAAAAAGTTAAAAGGGTTGAAGAAAGGGATTATGGAATCAAGATAAGAAAAGGATACCTATCAGAAGAACCCGATTCTTCTCTTGAATCATATCCTTCCAATTTTCAAGTTCACCCGAGCTAGGGTATGATTTAAGAGAAAGTTGACCGAACAGGCGATCATGAGTCTCTCTCAAGTCTCCTCCATACTTCTTGGTCCATTTGTCTTCCCACCAAGCAGAGAAGAGTGAAGTGCATTCAAAATTAAGGATGATGGACTTTCGAGCAGCCTGACTCATGACTTCAAGACTGCGTTGGGCAGCTCTAAAGGTCGCTTCAGAGGGAGATACTAAACGAAAAGAAGTACCGCAGTTAACAGAGTCAAAAAACGGGATGGGGATGTTTTGCCTGAAGCCTAATTGCCTGCTGTAAAAGTTAGGGTGATACACCTCCAACCCTCGATTGTATCGATTGCCCCAGACTCCCCAAGCCATATCTCTTGCTTGGATGCAACTAATAAATTTTTCCCTACAAGAAGAGGCGGCATCTTCCCCAGGAGCATCTTGAAAGGCCTGATCAGAGAACCAAGGATACCTTCTCAAGACTGATGCACCCCATTCCATGTCTGATCGAGTCCTACAAACCTTGAAGAAATAAAAGCAGGCAAAGGTGGAGTGATCAGTAGGAGCAGCTTCAGCTAGGATTCGGGCAGGGGTTACACCTTCTGAGAACTCTAAGTTGGCAGCTCGAAACTCTGGAAAATACCATTGGAGCCATGGTTGTATCATCCATATAGGTCCATTCAGGTTAGTCTCAAATGGCTCACCTTGAGTCATTTCGAAGAGAAGGTGGTAAAGATGAGAAAGAAGGAATTAACCTGTTGCCACATCATCGAAGTTATGAAGAGCTTCCACCAAGGGGATCCATTCAACCTTTACCCCTTTAGATTTGTTGGGGAAGATATGTTTGTTGAGCCAGTATAAAAGGAAATACATATGCTCTTGATCTCTATCAGCATGGGAAGAACCTGTTCCAAAGTTTTCTTTTACAAAAAGGATGAATCCCTTGAACGAGGTCCCGTAGCTCTTGAAGGTTGCGGAGTTATATTCCAGGGAGAGGAAGAATGTGGATGAACCTGAGCTTTCAGTAATTGAGGGGAGAGCCCAGTCTTGAGTAACGTCTACTATCCTGGCCGACGGCCTTAGCCTGAAGACTTGAGCCATATCGAGAATAGTCAGAGACATGGGACCCATGCAAAAGTCAAAAGTATTTGTGCCCGAATTCCAGAAAAGAAGAGAGGAAGCAAGTAGTTCGGGCTTGGGAATAATGGTGGTTTTTTAGAGCATTATCAACTCATAAATGCCATTATTCATCCATTTCTTCTTAAATGTTGGCTCTAGTTCATCAATCCATTGGGCCCAAGCCGGATCATTCATCAATGGAAAACCTCGGCGATACTACGACCACTTAGATGAGGAAATGCCTGACTTAGCCAAATAAGGATTTGGAGAAAACCAGTTATCCTTGGGCATATTATCCTCTATCACTGCAGGGACCCGAGAAATCCATGCAGGACCTAACAATTGTACTCCATGTACTTCAAAGAAAAACTCAGAAAACAAACCTGCTCGAGGGCGATACAGGTCGTTGAGTAAACGGCGCAAGGTGGCGATACCTTCGCCAGATTCGTATGATAGGTGGATTTGGCTGGATCCTGAAGCCATTTGATGGAGTTTGGAAATGAAACGACAAAGAAGAGACGACTAAAGGGTTAGGAAGTTTTCGATTGCGGAAATAAAAAGAATGCCGGAGATTCGGAAGTGATGGGATTAACTGAAGAAAGACGGTGATTGCTGTTGAAAAGTGTGCAAATCCCGAGGATGAAAGACGTGGGTACTAATAGAGACCTATTCAATCAATATTGGCGCCTGGAATTCCAGGCTAAATATCAATTGAAGGGGGCACTGTTTGGATCAAAACTTAAACTTTGGGGTCGAGAAAAGTTGGCCCAAAGTGCAGCCTAAAAGGAAGAAGCCCAGTCAAGGCCAGTCAAAACCCAGCCGAAATCCAGAAGACAGGAGAAGCCCGTTTCTGACTAGGTGCAGGCCATGCAGACTACTTGCTCACCTACCCAATGGCCAAGTGGTATAGACCAGCCAGCTAATCAGCCCAAAAAGTACTTTTAAATGGCAGTACAAGTAAATAGTTGATGAGTCACTATCCTTCAAACTACATTCGGGCAAGATTATTGCTACAGGAGGCCAAGCCAAGGTGTCTATAAAAGGAGAGAGATAAGTCAGAATCAAGGACACTCAAACAAACAAATAAGAGCACAAACTCTGCTCAAAGTCAGATTTGCCTTCAAAACGAAGCTGTAGTCAGCCCAAACCTTCATCCCTTTCGGGATAAACCCTTTGTAATAGCTCTGCTACCCTGTTCAACTCTTGTTGTAGTATCTATTTCTTTTGTAAACTCACCTCCCAATCCCTTTTCTAAGCTTTCAAACCTTCTGTTAACCCACAAAGATAGGAAGTTGCAAGACGATCAGCATTGCCCGACAAGGTTAAACCTTGCCCGACCTTCTTTGTTTTTGTCTTTTCATTCAATAGCCTAGCAATATGTTGTATACTACAAGTTGTATCTAAGTTATTTCCAGTAATATGGCTATTAAAAGATTCTCTCAGCACTTGAATCCGATTTGAATATGTCTTAACAGTTCAAGCCAGATCTAAGTTCTAAGCCCTTGGGCATATAAGATTTGATCACCCTAAAAGTCCTTGGCCTAAAGGCATAAAAAAGAACCTGATGTGGACTTAACCCATCCACTCCAAGCTTTGATAACAAGAAGTCCGAAGTTACTTGGGGCGCAAGTAATCGACCTGTCACTTAGTTTTATTGCTGCTATATTATGATTACCATATAACGTTCGGGGACGGGATGAATTCTGATGGGAAGCCTCAAGGCCTATTCAAGGCCCCACAAAGGCACCTATTTGGATTCATCCTATTTTCTCGGGCAAGAACATTAAGTATAGAAGGGGTTCTAATGGGAAGCCTCAAGGCCTATTTAAGGCCCCACAAAGGCACCTATTTGGATTCATTCTGCTCTTTGAGCTCAGGTAATCAGAAGTATGATGGTTATAAGACCCATATAATCACCAAAAGGAACCTTATGTGTTTGAGTACTAAGTTAGTTACTTACGGGAAGCCTCAAGGCCTACACCTAAGGCCCCACAAAGGCACCTGTCAATAACTAACATAGTCTCTGAAATACATATAATTAAAACTCAAACATCCGTTCTACATCTGCCATGCTGAAGATGGCAGTGGCACGCCTGAGCACTTAAAGTTAATCTTGATTGTGAGCCTCAAGGCCTACACCTAAGGCCCCACAAAGGCACCTTTCAAAGTTAACTCTGTCCTTCTCTTTCAGCCTTGCCCGACAAGCCTTGCCCGACAAGCTTTGCCCGACAAGCCCGCCAGTAAAGCAGAAGCCCGACAGAAAGCATCAACCGGCGCCAACCTCTCGGGGAGTTGTGTGCTCGTCGGACAGGAAGCATCCCCCACGGAAATTCCCGCCACGAACAATTCGTCTGCACTTCGACCTGCTTTTGTTAAACTACAGGTGATATATCTAAATGCTTCCCTTCTTTTAAATGCTATTATCTATTTTATTTGTTGGTTACGAACTTAAATCATGGAGCATTTCAAACTTATCATGGAACTAGTGCTTCCTTTCCACATCGTTGGTTTCTTTTTTCCGGTTTAGTTCTCTTGCCCTTAAATTCTGACTTCTGGTGATATCAGACCAAATTAGTGCAGACAGATGAATGCCTCAGGAATAAATATTGGCTGCCTCGATTTGTGATTGAATTATATTTATATTTTACTCTAGCCATCATATAGCTTTTGTCATGTCCCGTCATCTACGTTGCTTGCGGATTAGTTGCTTCCGTTTGTGCTCGTGTTGCTAAATTATTTGCATTACTGAGTGGAGTTTAATGCTTTCCAGAAACAGAATTTGTCAGCTATGAACACGGATCCTTGGTATTCTTCATATCACTATTCAAATCCCCCGCTAATCGAAAGGCTGGCTGCAATTGATAAACCAGAAAAGAAAGCAGACTGATGCGACCCGTGGATGATCACCACAAATACGGTTAATCAATCTCAGTTGACAGATTCATTAGGTTCGTGATTGTCAACGGTTGTTCTGTTTAGAGCAACTACATGGTTGCTAATTGCCTTGGGGATAGGCAACGCAATCAACCCCCCTCCCACTCTCCCCAAAACACTCCAACCCAATCGGGTGATTGGGCTCAAGGCAAGCCTGAAGAAGAAGACAGGCAAAAGTTCACGGCCCGAGCACCTGGATGGATGTGACGTAAGGTTGACATCAGCCACATTATTATAAAATTTTGCATCAGGCGCGTAAACAACACTCTAGTGTGGGGCGCGTCTCTAACAACATTCCAAACCGTTGGATTTCCAACTATAAAAAAAAATTCTAATCTCCCCCAATGGCTAGATGAGATGGCACAATCAGGACCTTTTGATTTTCCAATCAACAATCCACGTTTTTCGGTCTACAAAATAAAAAAGCAAGAAATGTTACTGTTGGCCATGTGTCACAATCTGGACTGTTGGATTTGTTTATTTTTTTTGTAATCCAACAGTTCAGATTAATTAAATTATAAAAAAATTATTAAAATACGAAAAAAATTAAAAAAATCATAATTTTTTTTCTAAAAATACCTAACCATTATCTTCCATTACACCACATTTCAATATTTTAAAAACTTGTACTTTTGAATAATGATGCATAAAGTGACGAGATTGGTTAAAAATTCTATCCGAAATTAAAAATAAAATTATTTTTTATCATTTTATAAAATAAAAAGTATTAATATTTTAATACGAATTGACTGAGCTATTCAATTTAGAGATAGAAATGCAGTTGGACAATTACTGTTCATTAAAAACAGTTACTATTCACTTGAGGGGATTGAATTGCCTATTGCCCAAGAAGCTCTACTACACTGGAACTGCTCTAACTCTGTCACATTTAACACGATGGGTATTCACGTATCCGTAGTTCAAGTACTCTGTTTTTCGTACTTACTAGGACAGGATGGGGTACGGGTGAATCAGTGATAGGGGTGAAGAATGAATGTAGAAGTGATCAGAAAACAACTTTCGTTACGTTTATAATGTTAACACGACCTAACAGTTAGAACAACTCTTATAGTAGTTGCACTCCGCCCTGTTGTATCTTCATATTTTGTTTTCCCTTGAAATTTTACGATAGCATCCGTTAATTCTGTTCCAAAATCTGAGTTTTTCTAGGCATTGTTGAATCCGTCTGATGCTTTTTATATTTCCTGTCCAACTTGTGCTTAGAATTGTTTATGACCTAAAAGTACTTCACTATTATTGTAATATAACTTTGTCAACTGTTTTTGGTTAATGAATATCATAGCCTATTTCAAAAGTGCTTTTGAAAGCACTTGTAAAGTGAATATGTAAGAACGTAACAAAAGTGCTTTTGGAAATGGTTAAATTGTGTTCAAAATCGCTCATAAGTGAAACTACTTAATAAATAAGCAATCGCAATTTGATCTTCCTATGATTAAAGTCTGATTAAAGTCTTGCTTTTCACATCCAACCCTGAAAGTGCGAAATTTCCAATCACCAAAGTAGTTTTGATATTTAATGATGGAATTGATGCTTGACAACACTAGTTAGTAAACCAAATCCCAAATCATACTCCTGATTGAAATTTTTTTTTTTTTTGTTTATCACAAAGAAGATGATCACCACCAAACTTAACAACAAAGAAAGAAGGAAAAAAAATACTTTGGGACAATTATTCATCATGCCCTATCTACCTTCATCCATTTGCCAAATCTGAAGGAAACCCAACTCTCACAAAAATAAATAATTAAAATAATTAAAAAAAATAAAGGCATATTTAGTGGTGTTTCCACAATTTAGTGGTGTTTGTTTAGCTTTTTATTTCACACCTTTGGTTACCTTGTCTCATCTATCTATCATTATCATTATCATTATTATACATAAAACCAATGGACAAGTGAATAGTGATTTTGGTGTCACCAAGCTTCAACAAAAATATTTGGACAAAAATGCCTGCAAAACAAAAAACTTCAAAGGCATCCCAAAATAATGCATCAAATAAGGCAGGGGCATTTTCGTCATTTTAGCAGTATTTTTTTAATAATAAAATTTTTTGTGCTTTTTTTTTAATTGGTGCCTTACAATAGGCTAGCTATAATGTGATTCAATTTATCTATTTTTAAATACGTTCAAAACATCTTAAGAGACGTATAATGTCGACTTTAAAAAAAATGTCTTTCGCGAATAATAATATAATTAAATTAGTTGTCAATGATTTTTTTTTTAACAAATGATATTATTTACACTAAGGGGGAGGGGTGGGCTTAGCCTCACAATGGGTTAGCAATAATGTGATTCAATCAGTTGTTTATTAAATATTATTTTCTCTATTTTGAACACTTTCAAAACATCTTAAGAGGCGTGTAATGCCGGTTATAAAAAAAGGTATTTCACACATGGATAATAATGTGATTAAATTAGTTGTCAAATGATTGTTGTTTTTTTTAACAAACGATATTATCTACACTAAGAGCAATTCCACCCCTTAAAAAATGCGCCAGCACCCAGCCCATTTAATCCATTCAGTGAACAGTGATAGACCCCAATGAACAATAATAGGCCAAATGCATCTCCATCCCTAAAAAAATGTGCTGGCACAAACGATCTCCACCCCTACAAAATGTGATGGTACCCAGCCCATTTAAAATATTTTTAATTTTTATAAAAGATAAATAAATAAAATAGTTTTAATTTTGGATAGGATTTTTAATCAATCTCGTCACACCACGTGTCACTATCCGAACGTACTATTTTGTGAATAGATTTCCGCTAAGATTTTCAACCAATCCCAACACACCACGTGTAACTATCTGTTTACAATAATTTAGCCAAGATTACGATAAGATTTTCAACCAATCTTGTCACGCCAGGTGTCATTATCCGAACGTACTATTTTGTGAATAGATTTCCGCTAAGATTTTCAACCAATCCCAACACGCCATGTGTCACTATCTGTTTACAATAATTTAGCCAAGATTACGATAAGATTTTTAACCAATCTTGTCGCACCACATGTCATTATCTGAACGTACTATTTTGTAGGTAGATTTCCGACAAGATTTTCAACCAATCCCGACGCGCCACGTGTCACTTCCTGTTTACAATAATTTACCAAGATTTCGATAAAATTTTCAACCAATCATGTAGTGCCACGTGACATTTCTCATAACCTCATCCCTTTTTTTTTGTCCATATAAACCCTACATCCCTACATCCATCCTCGCACCAAACTCAATCCTTCTTTTTAGCTCAGAATCCTTCTTCATCGCTTGCAAATCTTGAGTTCTTACAATGTCTTCTTCAAGGAGAGTGTATAAACAATTTGAAGAGCAATAGAAAAGGTTGTTGGCACAACAAGAAGAATTGGTCAATCTCGAGGAAGGTGGAGATGGAAATGAGGCTTTTGCAATGGATGAGGATGAGGATGATGACCATAGAAGGCAGAGGGCCTCACATTTCCGCCGTGTCATGGAAGCTATGGGTCAGATAGCCAAACCCAGACGTGCTGCAAACTTCAATAGAAAAAGGGAAAGACGAGGTAAAGATCTCTTGGAAGATTATTTTATTCCCAACAGCGTATTCCCAGATCATGTTTTTAGATGCCATTTTAGAATGCAATGAAATTTGTTCGACAAAATCATGAGTGCTATTTGCAACCATGATCCATACTTTGTGCAAAAAGAGGATGTCTTTCATGTTCTAGGTCTTCTTCCTGAGAAAAAAATTATTGCTGTCTTGCGAATGCTTGCATATGGAGCATCTACAGATCAAGTATATGAGATTGCGAGGATGGGAAAAACAACTATTCTAGAGTCCTTGATGCAGTTTTGCTCTGCAATTGAAGTCATCTACACCAATGAGTACCTCCGAAAACCCACGCCAATGGACATGCGAAGGCTTCTAAGGAAGGGTGAGATGTGAGGCTTCCCTGGCATGATTGGAAGCATCGACTGCATACACTGGACTTGGAAAAAATGTCCCAAGTGCATGGCAAGGAGTTTATGGCGATAGAAAATGAGTAAAATGTATCATTTGGGAAACGGTGGCTTCATTTGATACATGGATTTGACATGCTTTTTTTAGTGTTCTAGGAGATCAGAATAACCTAAATGTCCTTACCCAATCTCCAGTGTTCGACAAACTGCTACAAGGAAAATCGCCGCGATGCATATATTAGGTTAATGGTCATAAATACGAGGGACCATACTACCTTGCAGATGGCATTTACCCAAGGTGGTCAACATTTGTCAAAACAGTGCCACATCCACATAGTGAAAAAGAAAAACACTTCTCAAAATTTCAAGAGGGGTGTAGGAAGGATGTCTAGCGTTGTTTTGGTATCCTGCAAGCTCGTTGGGCGATTGTCAAGGTTGTTGCTAAAATGTTTGATGTCGAGGCTCTTCGATCCATCATGATGATGTGTATTATTCTCCACAACATGATTATGGAAGATGAGTATGATTATGATGTTGTCGATGAATACAAGCCGGATCCGATGAACAACTCAAGAACACGTATCTACTGTGCTCATGACCGAACCGAAGATCATGTGCAACTCGAGCCGTTGGAATGAGATGGACGTTACAATGAATTGATCGTTCAGCAGTACACTTCAGTGCAAGAGCCATACTGGCACGTAACCTGCCAGAATGACTTGATTAAGCACTGATGGGGATTGCAAGAAGGTGAAGATAATTAAAATGAGCTTGTGGTTGAAGAATAAAGTGTATTGTTTTAAGTTTATGTAATTTTATTTAGTGTGTTTTTTTTTTAAGTTTATTTGGTAAGGTTATGTAAAGTTAATTGGTGTTTTTTATTTTTAAGTTTATTTGGTAAGTTTATGTAATCTTATTTAGTGTGTTTTAAGTTTATTTGGTGAGGTTATGTAAATTTAATTGGTGTTTTTTATTTTTAAGTTTATTTGGTAAGTTTATGTAATCTTATTTAGTGCGTTTTTTTTTTAGAAATTACATCTATTAATAAAAATAAATAAGAAATTACATAAAGTACTAAAAATAAAGACGAAATTACATATGAAATTAAATAAAGTACCACAAATAAATACAAAATTATACAAAGTCTGTGGAGCTAGGATATGTGGTGCTAGGATCTTCGTAGCTAGGATTTATGTAGCTAGAACCCCCTCGACTTGTTTCCGCATCTCTTGCACGCCTCCTCCGCACGACGTCTCTTTTTTCCGATGTCTAAAAATATTTTGAACTCGGAGACAATCCTACTAGAGGCTTGTTCATAGTATCATAATCTGCTTGAACCATCCTTTCTTCTCTAAGCATCTCATTTTCTCAATTAAGTGCTTTTCTAATCATCTCGTTCTCTCGATTAACTATTTCTCTTTGTCTTTTAGCCGCCGCATCACGTCTCTCAGTAGCTGCTAATATTGCTGCCATAGCAACAACTTTTTTCTCATCTTTAGCCGCTTCCCGCGCCATGTTCAGTTCACCTTGGCAAGCAAGTTCTTCCAAATATTTAGTGTAGTCATTTTTGGAAGAACTACCTTTTTTCTTTGATGCCTTCTTACCTTGAGGCTTAAGGGACTGACGAGCTGGTTAGGTGTCCGACATTTCTTCAGCTGTCCCTTCCATGTATTTAAATGTGTCACCTTCTTGTTCGGCCGTGTTTGCTTCTAGCGAATTGTGTAGACCCATGCCGTGCATGACAACTTCTGGACCTGTTGCCACAATTTTGTACCTGAGGCAATCTTTGACAATTTGCCAACATTCCCATCTACTAAATGATTTGTTGTTGTTCTTTGCATTGTAGAATGCTTGTGTGTGTAGTGTCTATAAATGTGGGATAAGATAGTATTAAAAAATGTGGGTGTAACACAAATAAATAAATTAAAATATTGATGCGGGTGGAAAGCATATAAATAAATAAAAATATTGTCACCTGATCCGCTAAACTTGTCCCATTACACAGATTACCAGAAGCATGAGAGATGGCGTTTTTCCAACAAGTAAAGGATGCGTTGAGTTTTTTCCAATGACCTTGAAGACCTTGACTATTTTTGGCATCTTTTCCATGTACATTGCAAAACGCTTTCGTAATTTTACTCCATATTTCTCACTTATCCATTTCATTACCCGTAATCGGGTTATGAGTAGTGTGAACCCAACACTCACACAACGTAACATCTTCAATGAGCTTCCACGAAGTCATTTTTGTTTTCTCTCAACTTGTAGAAAATATTGAAATGTAGAAAGTGTAGAAAATATTGAAATGTTGTGTAAGGTGGAAGATGAGGGTTAGGTATTTATAGGAAAAAATAAAAAAAATTTAAATTTTTCTGCGTTTTAAAAAATAATTTAATTTTTAATAAATTTTAATTTAGTAAATTAATCTGGACCGTTGGATTTGAAAAATATTCAAATCCAACAGCTTATAAGGTGCCACGTGGCCAACGGTCATAAATCTGACCGTTGTGCCTTTTTTTGGGGGGGAGGGGAAAACGTGGACCATTGATCTGTGATCAAACGGTCCAGATCAAAATTCAAATTCAAATTTTTTTTACCATTGGAAATCCAATGGTCTAGAAAAACTAGCCGTTGGAAATCTAACGACCCAGGCTGGGCCACGTGGCCTCCCCATCTGATGGATGAGTGCACCTGCGCACACGGGCCCCCGTCTAATTTTCGTGTCGGCTACTCTCACCCAGTCTCTCGTGCATGCCACGCGCCTGGGGCATGGCGTCATACGGGCCTGTCCCTGCCTCTGTTGATTTTGGGCTAGCCTAGAGACCAGCTTGGGCTGGGTGCCAGCCTATCTGCTGGGCTGGAGGGGAAAGCCTGGGTGCCGGGCCATTATTTTGGCTGGGTGCCGACATATCAGTTCCCCGGTGGAATTGCTCTAAGGGGGAGGGGGTGGGCTTAACCTCACAATGGGCTAGCAATAATGTGATTCAATGAGTTGTTTATTAAATATTATTTTCTCTGTTTTTAAACACGTTCAAAACCTCTTAAGAGGCGTGTAATGCCGGTTATAAAAAAAAGTCTTTCATACATGGATAATAATGTGATTCAATCAATTGTTTATTAAATATTATTTTCTCTATTCTTAATGTAAATTCTATAGAGACCGATTTTATTATGTGAATTCAACTGCTTTAATTGGTTTATGAGGGGTTTCTTCTAGCATGTTCTAAGATTATTCATTTACTTCAAATATTTGATTTTCCTTTTGTCAATTTACGCATATAAATACATTTAAAAAGTGTAGGTCGTGCGTAGTACGCTGTGATTAAAAAAATGTCTTCGTCATTTTAATTAGTTTTTTTGTGCTGTTTTTTTTTTTAATTAGTACCTCATAATAGACTTGCAATAATGTGATTCAATTTCTCTATTTTAAAACACATTCAAAACATATTAAGAGGTGTAAAATGCCGGTTGTAAAAATGGTTTTTCACACGCGGATAATAATATGATTAAATTACTTGTCAAATGATTTTTTTTTAACAAACAATATTATCTACATTAAGGGGGAGGGGTGGGCTTAGCCTCACAATGGGCTAGCAATAATATCATTCAACCAGTTGTTTATTAAATATTATTTTCTCTACTTTTAAACACGTTCAAAACATCTTAAGAGATGTGTAATGCCGGTTATAAAAAAAGGTCTTCCGCATGCGGATAATAATGTGATTAAATTAGTTGTCAAATGATTTATTTTTTTTTAATAAACGATATTATCTACACTAAGGGGGAGGGGGTGGGCTTATTCTCACAATGGGCTAGCAATAATGTGATTCAATCAATTGTTTATTAAATTTTATTTTCTCTATTCTTAATGTAAATTCTATAAAGATCAATTTTATTATGTGAATTCATCTGCTTTAATTGGTTTATGAGGGGTTTCTTTTAGCATGATCTAAGATTATTCATTTACTTCAAATATTTGACTTTCCTTTTGTCAATTTACGCATATAAATACATTTAAAACATGTAAGTCGTGTGTAACACGCCGTGATTCAAACAATGTCTTCTACACACGTGTGAATGAGTGCATGAAGGCTAGTAGTATAGTATGATATATGGAGATTATTGCTTCCTTTCTTTTGGCGTCAAATAGTATATAGTATCTTAACATGGCTATGGAAATTATTTAAAAATGCTATATTCTTACGCATATTTCCTAAAATACACCACGACGATCCATAAGGCTCAACACGACAATGAAAGGACCGACACTACCTTCATGGGGCACCACCGTGGCAGCCACCACAGCAGCAACCACCGTAGTAGCCCATAGCAAGCCCACTGACCAAGGAAAACAGGCCACCATGCAATAGCAGACTCAGGTCCGTGCCACAAGGCAGCCAGGCCAGCACGAAGCAACCCACACCCAGCAGGCCTACAATTTTGCAATGGCAGCTGCAGCAAGTGAAGCAGCCTAGCACTTGCGGGCCCAAGGCTAGCGTGAGCCCAATGCGTTCCAAAGCCAAGCCCAACACTTGCAGGCCCAAGGCACAACGCAAGCCCTATGTGCACCAAGGGGAGCCTAGTGCCCACGCATTCTAATGGCCCAAACCGCACCCACGATCTAACCTATGTAGGCGATCCAACACACTGATGCAGTCCAACCCATGGTCCAACTTGTTTCCGTGGCAAATTTGGTGATCCTGACCAGTCCAAGATCGATTCAATCATCCCAATTTCATATTTATAGACCGATGATTGAACCAGGGGTATTTTCACCTCGTTTCTCCACAGATTTGACATATCCCAACTCAAATCTCGTGCCCAAAGTCCATTATACTTCCATAATTCAAGAAGACTCATACCGTCTAAGCTCTTCTAACCTAAATGGCAAACAAGATTGGTCTCGACAAGTCATAGAGTTGACAAGCGCCCTCGCGCAACAAACAACCTTGGTGAATCAGCTCTTGCAACATGCCCCAGACGAGGTACCTTGAAGTAGGACAAGGGTAGATGATGAGCCTCTCCAACAGTTTCTTGGCAAAAAGCCACTTGACCAGCCATGAACCGAGCGTTCTGACAATGTACACTCCCAACTGAGCCTCTGAGATAGCTTATACTTTCATTTTATCATGGGAATGAGTGTGCACTATCGGTTAGGCCCATAGATGAGCATACATTCACAGTTGGGGCCACACTCCGATAATCAACATGAGCAACCTTCCTAGCGAAGTGTTTATTCATGGCTAAGCTTGTAATAAGCATCATCCACCTTATATCGGAGTAGGCAACATGAAGGACAGAGAGAAACAATCACTCAATCCGACTCAAGTTCAACCTGCAGTTTACAGGTAATTCACTCGCCTGCTAAGAACATACCACATGCACCACAGCCCCGACATATATGAGTTGACCATGGAAAAGCAGCCTAGACCAGCATGTCACGACCAGGGGCAGCCGAGAGCTCTGCTACCCCAGCAAAGGCAAATTCAAGAAAAAGCAGAAAGGCTCATGACCAAGCAATTGTGCGATTTCCAGCGCAATGAAGTAACTGATGAGGCGCTACGACGTGACATGACCAGCATAAACAGGTCACTCTTCACAGATGAGATCGAGCAGGCAGAGCCTCCACGCAAGTTCAGCATGCAACATTTCACATCTTCAAATGAGATGAAAACCTGGAGAGGCACCTAAAGCACTACCACAACGCGATGATTCTTTATCAGAACAACGATGCCCTCATGTGCAAGATATTCGCCACCATTTTACAAGGTGAGGCGCAACATTGGTTCCACGCCCTGCTGCCATAATTCATCAGGAGTTTTGATTAGCTTTCATTAGTTTGCACCAAGGAATATTCATCATATCACTCATCAAAAAGAAGCCTGACCACTTGTTCAATGTTAAGAAGAACCTAAAGAAGTTACTCTGTGACTATGTGAAAAGGTTTAAAGTAAAGAAGGAGAAGATACTCGGTTGTAACGAATCAATAGCTAACACAGCCTTCCAAAAATGACTCACAGCGAATCACCCGCTATTCAAAAAATTGATCATGAAAGAAGATTTTACTCTGGCAGACTTATTCACTCTGGCAAAGAAGCATGCACTTTGGGACGAGGCTCTAGGAGTAGACCAAGCACCTGAGCATCCTCCAAAAGAATCGGCAGTAGTTCAAAAGAATGAGGACGGAAAGTAGTATAACAATAAAAGCAAGCAGGAGGCCAAGCGCAGGGACTGATCCCCGACCATATGAGGCCCAATGCATAAGAACTACTTTAAGTTCTCGATCTCGATCCACCAAATCCTCCCCAACATCAAAAGTGAACCATGGTTCAAGTTGTCGAAATAATCAAAGGAAGGTACCTCTAAGTTGGACCACACCACGTACTGCGCATTCCATCGACGTCCCGATCATACAACCGATGACTACAACACTTAGAGGAACTACCTAGAGAAGCTGGTGAAAGAAGGCAAGGTCGACAGATACCTGGATAAACCAGCTGCGCAGCCTAGAATAAACACAGACACCAACGAAAAGCTGCCAGCTAAGACAATTCTGATCAATGGCATTTTCGCCGAGTCCAAGCACTTAGGGGCCACCAACAACTCCAAGAAGAGGAAGATCCAACAGGCTCTATTAGTCTCTTAGGCCCAAGCAGTCAACATCCAACCTGGACCCATCGATGGCTTCACCAAGTAAAATGTCAAAGGCGTTAACTTCCCACATGACGACACACTAATGGTATCTGTCCAACTAGCCCACGCTATAATCAACAAAATGATGGTTGACAATGGAAGTGCAGTCAACCTACTTTAACTCTCAGTAATTCAGAAGATGGGCCTAGAAAGCATAACCATACGTCGAGCAGACACACCTTGACTGCCATCGACAACATTACACTTGACGCGAGAACACCACCAGTTGTCTCAAAGCAGGTGTTCATGATAGTAAGCGACCTGCCTCCTTACAATGGGATTCTAGGGCAAGATTGACTAATAAAGATGGATGTCATAACTTCCGTTAAGTATAAAAAAAAATTGATTCCTCATCCTAGGAGGATGAGTCAGAGAAATTAAGTCTGACCAGGCGTGCAAGTATTGAAGAAGTCGAAGAAGAAGACCTTTACGACCATAGAGGCCACCGAGGTTCAAAAGTACGACAAAGCTACCAAATAGCAATTACAACAGATGGATCAAGAATATGGTGTCTAAATTGATGTTTATCCCTAGCAGCCGGAAAAGATTGTTAGAATCGGCTCACGACTTAGCCCAAAAGAAACAGAGGAACTCGACTTTCCTTAGGAAAATCATGACATCGTTGCATGGTTACTTTCCGACTTGCTTAGCATCGACTCGAAGATAACTTGCCACAAGCTGCACATCGACCCTACTACCAAATCGGTGATCTAAAGAAAAGAAATTTGACACCCGAATGAGTGGCGATCATTGAAGCGGAAATCGACAAGCTACTAAAGGGCAGATTCATAGAAAAGGTAACACACTCAGCATGGCTTGCCAACATCTTGCTAGTAATGAAGAAAGAGAAGGGAAAATGGAAGGCTTGCGTAGACTACATCGACCTCAACAAAGCATACCCGAATGATCTTTATCCAATTCCCTAAATCGATCTACTGGTAAATTTAACTTTCGGGAACCAGCTGCGCAATTTCTTGGATGCATACTTTGGCTATAACCAAATAGCCATGCACGAGCCCGACAAGGAGAAAATCTCGTTCGTGATCAAACGAGGCACCTAATGCTACAAAGTCATGCCTTTTGGCCTCAAGAATACTGGAGTTACTTACTAATGACTAGTAAACATGATGGTCAAGAAGCAGATTGGAGTAACCATAGAGGCCTACATCGACGACATCATGGTGAAGGGCAAGCAGTGATTAGACCACATCGGCAACTTGACAAAAACTTTCGATATCCTTAAAAAGTCCAAGATGAAGCTCAATACCGCCAAATGCACATTCGGAGTATCTTCAGGCAGATTCTTAGGGTACCTAGTAACCCATTGAGGAATCGAAGCACATCCTAAGCAAATCCAAGCAATCCTAGAGATGAAGTCTCCAACTATCTTAAAGGAAATCTAAAGCTTGACTGCATAAGTAGCCACGCTCAACCACTTCCTCTTGCTGTTCATCGATCGATGCAACCCTTTTTTCAAAGCAATAAAGAGGGCACAGAGAGACAAATGTGATGATGAGTGTGAAAGAGCTTTCCAAGACCTTAAGAAGTATATGACATCACCTCCCTTACTATCCAAGTCGAAAGTAGCAAAAGACTTATACATTTACTTGGCAGTCTCAAAAGTAGTAGTGAGTTCTGCCCTCATACGAGAATAGTTAGGGGCCCCACTGCCAGTATTCTACACTTTTAAAGCTCTCTTCGATGTGGAAACCAGATATCCAAAGATCGAGAAATTAATTTTAGCATTAGTTATTGCGACTTAGACGCTCAAACCATATTTTCAAGCCCATATAGTCATCGTCATGACTCAATATCCTCTACGATCAATTCTACATGGCCCTAACAATTCTCAACGAGTAATGAAATGTGCGTTAGAACTTGACCAACACAGCTTAGTTTACCAACCCCGTACGGCTATAAAGGCCCAAGCCTTTGCAAACTTTATATCAGAATTCACGCTTAGCCTAGGCAATGCAACAGAGCAACCCAACTATGTCTCGAAGGCAACCGAGCAAGCCTTAGCCAGGCCTGCCTCACCGATGGTGACTTCTGGCATTTGCACGGCAACGACGCATCCAGCAGGCGTGGTTCTTGTCACTTCAGACGGTTCGATGCTTGAGTAGATGATCACTCTAGGCTTCAAAGTATCTAACAATGAAGCAGAGTACGAAGCCCTACTAGCAAGCCTCCGAATGGTTGATGACTTGGCAGTGAAAAAGCTTGCAATTCATTATGATTCCTAGCTAATCACTAGCTAGACTACCGGGGAGTACACGGTAAAGCATCAGAAGATGGCGTAATACCTAGAGAAGGTACGAAAACAGCTTGAGGGATTTCAGACTTACACCCTTACTCAAGTTTCGCAGGCAAACAACGCCCACACGAACACGCTAGTCAGCCTAGGCTCTGCCCTCGACCATCAACTCAAACACTCTGTTCCAGTGTAGTGTCTAAAAAAACCAAGCATAGAGTCAGAGCCAACAGCCTAGGTGTCACAAGTTAGTACAACTCCAAACTAGCAAGATTATATTAGAGACTACCTGGTCAATGGCACATTCCCCATGAAAAAATTGGAGTCTAGAAAACTCCAAACGAAAGCAACACACTACTACATTTGGAACGACATTCTCGTCCGAAGATCCTATACTGGGCCACATCTCCGCTGCTCAGTGCCTCTAGACAACCTAAAGGTTCTAAATTCAATCCATGAAGGGGTTTGTGGAAATTTTGGAGGTCGATCCTTAGCACAGAAACCTCTTAATGTAGACTATTATTGGCCTACTATGCATCGAGATGCTAAGGAATTAGTACATAAGTGTGACCACTATCAACGTTACAAGCCAGTACCAGCATTGCCTGCTAGTGAATTATACCTGCAGACGAGTCATTGGCCGTTCATGTTAGAAATGTGCCCTAAAACCAATCATATGATGACACTTTACTGACATTTCACATGTTAGACTAATCTAGTTTAATATAAAGGGTAAAGATTATTGTTTTAAGCCATAATGTTTTATGCTTAAACAATAAGTCCAAGGAATATGCAATTGGGAGAATGTGATCTAAAGAAGTTAGATTCATGAAACCATTCTCTTTCGTATACATATCCTAAACGTTTTCGATCATAGGATTGCCGATTGGGCGTTAACTGTATGTTAAGATCAGTACGTGTTATGTCTTCTCTTGGGGAGAGTGACTGGTCTCGAGTCATTAGTGTAATTGACACCAACACAAGCATGTAGGTGCTCAATAGAGAATAAGTCCACTGAACACGATCAATAAGGAGTTCTCATACTCATGTCACATGAGAACTCATGGTTGGGATAATGCAAAGTAGTTATTTGACCTGAGGCATCATAGTTGTCTTGTGGTTAGGTCCTTGATCTTTGACTATGTCAAAGTCACTCCGTCAAAAGGTGTCCACGGCATAGTTGGGGTTCAGCCACTTAGCCATGGAGGCAAGTGAATGCACAACAAGGGATCTCTAACCTTCAAAACGTTTGAGGGAGAATACTCTATGATATGATTAAGAATCTCTGGCCAGAGTATGAATGAGATTTAGGAAGTCATTCCAAATTACATTTAAGGTAATCATATAAGTCAAAGAATCACATTGGATAATAAACTATCAAACCAAATAATGTGGTTAAGAGTATTGTATTAAAGAAAGACTGTATTGCATTGTAATCCTAAACTGAATAGGTTCTCCACCTCTTCTGATTAGCTTGGGTAGCCATGACATACTACTAGGTGTCATTCATGGTTTGTGGAAGCCCTGGTAATCTTCATCAAAGGGAGAATTGAAATGTTGTTTCAATTCACAATCGATTGTTAAGAGTAACAATCGTCCACTGCCTCGCTAAAAGAAAACTAATGGATCATACACCGTGTAAGGTAGAGATTGAAGAAACAACGGAGTTGAGCAAGAACAATTAAATGGTTTAATTGTTTATGGCTAGGTGATGCGAAAATTAACTTAACACACAAATTTAACCCTCTTTTGACAATTGTAGTATAAGTATAAGTAGGGATCGTTCTGGACCAGGGATTAGGAGGGCTTGCTAATAACCTCTAAACTGACTCAAAAACATAAAATTAAACTTAAAAACACTTAACAAGACTCACAAGACTCAAAGCAAACTTAAAATACTCAAAACAGCTTAAAACAACCAAATAAACTTAAACTAGACACTAGGAATGACTTTGGACGAAAATTGACTTTCCCTTGAATCAAAACACTTAAAAACACAAGCTAAAACAGATTTGAAACACTTTGAAACAAGAAACTAAAATGGGGATTTTGATTTGGATGAAGTTGAAACAAACAAACAAGTATGAAAAACAAGACAGATTGTAAAATAAATTTGAGAAATAAGATGATGGACGGGATAGCTAGAGGCTTTTTCTCCACACATGACATGTATGCAAACAACTCGATTTCCAGTTACTACTTCATTGAATTATGAACGACAATGCCCCAAATTAACTGTGACATCACTAGTTAACCCTCAGATTTTCTTTATTTTATTGGATTGGATGACATCATTCGACAACCCAAAACATTCTTCAAAAGTTCCCTACATGACATCATAATAGAGATACAATCAAAGATCATTACGTTTAATGAAAATCATAAGCATTGACAATGCACTTGCAACTATGACATCATGTCACTCATGCTAGAATTAAACTTAACGCGATCATTTATAAGCGACCTCCACTACTTATGAATATAAGTTTGTAACGATTATGTGAAACTTTCTTATATTCTAGCATCGGATTTATGCATGCCAATTAAGTGTCGACCCTTAATCAACAAATACAAATAAATTATTAATCAAATAGTTAAGCCAATTGCATTCATGATTCAAGAGTTCATAACTGGAATTTATCAAATTATATTGCACACATAATCATGGCTTTGAAATCACCCCTAGCCAAGAGGGGTTTAGCCACTCATATTTACAACAAAATGAAAGGAAATGAATTTAAACATTAGAAACAAAAGAAAGAAAACACCTAAACGCTCCAACGATCCAAGTTGGACAGCAAGCACGTCCAAGCACTTTCCTTCCCTTCCTTTGCTACGGCACAAGGTGTTGGTGAGTGTTTGAAGGTTTGTTTGTATGGAGGAATGGATGTGAAGATGAATGGATGTGTTTGGATGAAGGTTGTATTGAAATGGGGATGAATGATCAAGCAAAAATTAAAACTATATGGCTGCCACACACACTTCCTTTTATAGAGGAAGTGCACGGCAAGGAAGGTGAATTGGTGGTGTGTGCAATGATTCAAGGGTGAAAATGAAGTAATGATGCAAAGCATGGGGGGTAAAATGGAGTGGTGTTGCAGCAATAAGTGCAAGAAGTGTTGTTGAAATGATTCAAAGGTGAAAGTGAAGTGATGATGCAAAGCATGGGGGGTAAAATGGAGTGGTGTTGCAGCTAGGGAACATGAATGATTGTGCACATGGTATAGAAAGGAAAGGGAGGTGGAATGGTGCAGAAATGAGTCAAAGGTGCAGCAAATGTCATGATGCACGGCATGGGATTCCAAAGGTGGTGGATGGTGCATCAATGAGTGCATGTAGTGGAGGTAAAAGTTGTATGAAATCTGATAAGTGAAGGGAACAAGGAGTGTGCAGCAATTGAGTGTAATGATTCAATGTATTGATGCATGAAATCAGAAATAATGAAGGAGACAAGGGTGGTGCACGGCAATGAAGTGTAATGAGTGTAATGGTGCATGAAATGAGTGCAAGAATTCTAGTGCATGAAGGGGACAAGGGTGATTATGCATGGCATAGGTGGAAATGTGAGTAAGTGGTGAATCAATGAGTGCAAGGAAGTGAAAGGATATTGTGCACATGGTAGACAAAGCAAAGGAAGTGGAATGATGTAACAAATGAGTCAATTGAAGGAACATGGATGATGATGCACGGCATAGGAATCCAAAGGGAGTGCAATGGTGGTGCACGACAATGATGGAAAGGTGAATAGTGGAGTGACACCTCTTTGTGGCTGAGCTCTTTATCCTTTTTACATTAATTCTTCTTTCTCTTTAACACATTCCTAGCCTCTTTAGTCTTCAATTTCATCCATCCACCTTGCTCCATGCATGTGCTATCCATTCCAAGCCCAAAACTGCTCCAAAATGCACCAAAATGTACCGAAATGCATCTTATTGCTTTATAAGGCCTATGGACCTACACACACACAAAAATAGCTTAAAATACATAATTAACTAAAAACTAACAACATAGATGCATGAGAACAAGCTAGCTCAGTCGCATAAATATGCTCTTATCACTAGGATTAATTAATATATTAATTAATCAAACAAATAAGTTCGTTTTAGACCTTGGGTTAGTTTTGGGCCTCAAGGCCCAATAGGCTTCGAATGTCAAGCCCATTGACTTAAGTTGTATGACAACTTAATGAATAAAGATTCAAGAGGGCCCAAACAGCCCAAAGACCATAGAAGGCCGGCCATATTGATGAAATAGGGTTTAGGTTCTTTTTGTCACTTAAGTGAAGTGACTACATAAAGAACTTTATAGCCAAAATTCATTTAGGGTTCTTTTAGAGGAAATTGGATAGAACAAGTCTCT
This sequence comes from Malus sylvestris, assembly GCF_916048215.2. Taxonomy (NCBI): domain Eukaryota; kingdom Viridiplantae; phylum Streptophyta; class Magnoliopsida; order Rosales; family Rosaceae; genus Malus; species Malus sylvestris. The sequence goes on from NC_062266.1 coordinate 19,239,902, forward strand.
CCTTCTCTCTAGGAGGCCGGCCTCTTGAAGGAGATTAGCTAGCAATTTTTTCTCCTCCAAGGTTACTCATCTCTTCTTCTAGTATCTCCTTGGTGTGGAGACTTAAAGGTTCTCTATTTTGGGAACTTAGAGAATCCATTCTACCATCCTCATCCAAGAAATCCATGGAGCTAAGAAGTAAGGAATTAAGGCCCTATCTCTTGGGTGATTAACCTTTGCTTATGCAAAGAGGAATCAACAAAGGTAAAATATTTCTCAACTCACTTTGTTCTTGAGTTGAGTCTTGGTTCACCACACTCACTAGGTCTTGAATTTCATGGGTAAAGTTTTGTTTTTGAGTGCATACAAGCATGATTCCACCTTTAGTTGTTAATTGCATGTTGTAGATGTTGCTCAAATGAACTTGTCTTCATAAATTTTTCCTTCAGTTCATACAGTGGGCAATCGACCTGGTAAGGCCAATGCCGCCAGCTACTAGGGGCAGAGGCATGATGATCGTGGCAACTAACTACTTCACCAAATAGGTGGAAGTAGAGCCTATGACAACCATAACTTAATCGGATATAGAGCGCTTCATATAAAAGAACATCATCTGCCGATTTGGCATCCCTCAATCCATCGTCACAGACAACGACCCGCAATTCTTAGGCAAAGAAGGTGAAGTTCTTCCAAACATATGGCGTCAAGTAGCACATGTCCACGTCAAGGTATCATCAAGGTAATAAGCAGGCTGAAGCAACCAACAAGACGATTCTCGACTGCCTCAAGAAATCCTTGTCCAACAAGAAGGGAAAATGGCCAGACGAACTTCCCAGATATCTATAGGCGTATCGCACAACCAAACGACGAGCAACCGATAAGACTCATTTCTCCTTGGCAATTGGTTCAGAAGCCATCATTCCTCCTAATGTCATTATGCCAAGTATCAGTACCTTACTGCCAAGCATCGAGCAAAATAGAAAGGAGATGGCCACAAACTTCAATATGGCAGAGGAAGAACGCAAAAAGGTCATCACCTATATCGTAGCCTACCAACAGCAGTTTCTCTCTAGCTATAACAAAAAGGCCAAGATCCGGCAATTCCAACCCAAAGATTAGTCCTAAGAAAAGCCTTCATCATTGCCCGTAGAGAAGGCTCCAAAAAAATGGATCCCACCTAGGAAGGTCCGTACAAGATCAGCAAAGTAAGCGGTAAGAGTAGCTACACCCTTGCCACCATGAACGACAAAGAGATCAAAAAACAATAGAACCCCTACAATAAGGTCCGTACAAGAAGTACCATGCATGACCTCCCACTAAATTAAGGTTCTATGACTCAAACAGCTTGATAGGTACCACCTCTTAAGCCGAGTATTATCCAGTAGTTATGCAATTCCTACCTTATAGCTAAGTTTTCATTCATTTCACTCGTTTTCAATAAGGAATTCAGAAGTAATTTACAACTTGGCTCGGTTGTATGCTTACAACAACTGATCATTCTTGCACTTCAAAAAAAGATCGCGCCCTTTTTAGGGACTTATCGCAGGAATTGCACCCCCTAAGGACTAACCATGCTCTCCAGTGCGAGAGGGTTAACCAATTCCCCGACACCCACATGGGTTTGCTCTCCAATGCGAATGGATAAAACACTCCGACTATCCATACGTGGATGAGTTGGGTTATCCTGGTGTAACTAGGTGCACGATGGCTTGTGCCAAGATTCCTAGAAGTAGCCACAATGGTATTTTTCAAGGCTTAACTAACTGAAGGATTTTTGATCTCTTGGCCTAGTCCGAGAGGAACCAAGCATTAGAGATGGATGAGGCACATTACGCAGTACGCCCAATGGACGGCTACCTTGGAACCCTAAAACTGCTACCGAGTGCACTAAGGTAGCTTACAGTTTCAAAAAGACTACTTATGGCTTGCCCTTCGAGCAGTAAGTTGCGCTAAACTCATACAATCGCACATCTTTATGAAAGGTTAAACAGTTAATGTGCATATACGAAGCTTTATCCATTGCCGACATGCTACGCAGTCGATAAGTTTCATCTCCGTCAAGCGCGGAATGATTGTTTAAATCTATACTAATTCCTAAAGTGTTGTGATACTTGATACGCAACTCACATAATTGGTTACATAAAGAGCAAAGAGTTTTCTCGGTCCTTTGCCTACAAAATTCCATACAACCACGTACTTTTGATACGAAAGGCTAGTGAATTTCATGTCCCAAAAATCTTTTAGTATGTTGTGATGCAGGCCACACATCTCAAAGGATTGAAGAAAACCAAAGTTAACAGCCAAGTGGTCATGCGAATTCGTCTGCTTCTGTAAGTAAAGTGTCCGGCTGCCAACCCTATGGCTAACAACTTTGCAAATGTTCTATATCAAAACCTATGGCTATATAGGCTACTTAAGCCTGTCCGCTTATAAAAAATAAGCATGCCTGCCGCTAGTTTAAAGGTCAAAGGTTGGGTATAAACAAAAGAAGTGAAGATAAAGAAAAGCGGATGAAGCAAGTTTATTAAATTTTCTAGCAAATTGATAGATAAATAGAAAAGGCCGATGAAGTTCAAGAAAAGAAAAAAGCAACAAGGAAAATAAAGAAAATCCTAAAGGCTACCTAGAATACTACTCTTCAGTAGCTTGGACATCTCACAACTACTTGGTCACCACACCTTCAGTAGCCGCCACACTCTCAGTAGCGGTATCATCCAACGCTTCACCCCTAGCTGCCACAGCCTGGGCACCAACTTCTCCGACTACTTCACTAATGGAAGCCTCAAAAGTAAAGGAAATAAAGTATTCCAGAGAAATAAAGAAAGTCTTGAAGTCTTTCCTAGCAAACTCAAAGTTTGACGACCTACCAAAGAGATGATATACATAACCTAACTTGTAGAAATTGGCCTGACTCTGAACAAGCGAAGCCTTAAGTCCAACCTTTTTATCTTTCAGCTGCTCATTCCCTCAAGTAGGCCAATATGGACACACTACAGCTCATCCACTTCCTTCTTCAAACTTTCATTGATCTTTAATGCATCTTAGAGTTACAACATTTGGGGTTCAAGCCTATTGATGATTTTCTGGAAGTGGATCACTTGATTCTAAGAAACAATCAACTCTTCATCTTTTGCATAAGCAGTAGAATGAAGCTCAGAAACGACATGCTCAAGATCTTAAATCTGAGGTAAGTAACGACCAATCTCCTTATTTTCACTTTCATACTTAACTTGGATCACGTCAAGCTTAGTCTTCAAGTCAACGATCTCCTGGCAAGCAGTCCCAAGTTGTAGAGAAGTAGGGGCAGAGGTATTGGACCCCTTCAAAGCGATGAGCTCAAACTCCAACTTTTTTATCTTCTCAGCGAAAGAATAAGCCTCAGTTGCCATAGTGGTTGCCACCTTCTTGGTAGCCTTGGTATCCACTTGGTCAAAGAGCATAGACTCAACAGCCAGAATCGTCATTTTCAGCATCATGGCAAGTAGAGCAATTCTCCTATACTAGGTCGTATGCTTTGCAAAGGAACTTGGGCAAACAACCCCTCTGACGCCATCAACAAGTTCAGCACACATGTCCATGTCTTCAACCAGTTTGGGCTTCAAAACGCACGTATCTTAGCAGATTCTCCAGAAACAAGCTTGGTGGATTTCTCGCAACTGCCCATTCGAGCAGTTTAGCAAAAGCACAAAATAGCCTAAAGACTAAGCAGTCTACCTACCGGTGATGAAAATCATCGAAACACGTAGCTCAGTGGAAGAATCAGACCCCCACTCTCCACTTATCTTTAAAGTCTCTTTGGCCAGTCATGATCTCCCTTGCTCGAATGATCGAAGAGCCTATGGCAAGATCTCAGCTACCCAACTCCATCAATATGGCCTATGTCAAAGAAGTACTAGAATTCATTGACGGTCAGATCCAAGTAAAAGAATTGGCTTAGATTGAGGAATCCCACCATCACACGGACCATATTTGGAGAACATTGAGCAAGGGCACACTACATGCAGCAAACCACTTCTTAGAAGAAACGTAACATAGGAAAAGTAAATCCCAACACGAAGTAGTAGAGGTGAAACTTGATAGCTCTCTAAGCCCCACTACATGGCTCACAGTTGCTACCTTCCTTGACACACTTCACAAGCATCCTAAACGAAATGGCATGCCTATATGCTTCAAGGAAATCTTTGAACGAGTCAATCGAAATTAATTTTGAAGTAGCCCACTTTACTCAAAAACCCACTTTGACGATACAACAACGGCATACTATCATTACTCTTGTGGCTTGAAGAAGACATACTCGAAGAAATTCTACAAAGATGCAAGGAAGAATTGTTAGACGGCTGCACCAAAAAAAAAGTGCATCAAGCCCTATGGCCCAAGGACAGCAGCCAATGGAGCCCAGCCCGCGCTGGCTCCCATCTCTCTCTCTCTCTCTCGACCTAACAGGCCTCTCGACACAGTCCAATTGGAGGGGGGCTAGTGCCTCCTTCTCTCTCTCTCTTATCTCTCACACGGGCCAAGTTCAGCGGCCCATAGGCTAAGCCAAGGAATAAGGCTCAAGCCTCCCTTCCTTTATCCAACACGGGTCGAAGTGTAGCGGCCCAAACCCAAGCACCCCAGCTCCCTGGATGGGCCAGCCACACGTTGAGCCCTAGGCTCGGGCCCTAGTCCTCGGTCTAAGCTGAGCCGCTACCGCACCAATCCGATGAAGTAGCCCCACGGCAGCAGCCATGTCATGGTTCCCCAACCATTTTTTGACACATCCTTGACCCCCGTCGAGCTAAATTTCAAGCCCTAAGACTCCTAAAAAATTAAGAAGACAAGGAAAAAAAAAATTCTTACCTTGGTGCAACGTGAAGACGCAGAAAGCAACGAAAGATGGTCCTTTGTACATGCAAGTGAAGAAGATTACTAGGGGAGGGGGAACAAATATCCTCTAGCTTTCTCTCTTTTGTAGGATAGAATAAATTTCTCTCTGAAGTTGATTTAATCATCTACTTAAGGTAGACTTAAATAGACTTTAAAAATAATTTATTTCTCTTTCCTAGAAGGATCTAATTTCCAATTAAAGTGGTTATCTACATCAAAATAGGAAACAATCTTATGTTTCCTAAAACAAATGAAAATCTCTACACATGTTGCCCTTTCCTACGAGCAGCCTAATAGGTGTGAGGGTATTTGTGGAGCCAAAAATAATCAAGAAAATTATAGAGGTGACACGTGGACTTTTGCGTAAAAAAGACTAAATTACCCACGAGGCACACTAGGATTCCCACGAGCATGCAATGGACAATAACGGCTCAATCAAGGAAGAGTCAAAGGTGATCAAAATGGTATTTTTTTTTCAAATCCCTCTCATCACTCCTCATCAAATCCTTATTCAAAAGGTAACTCCCAAATTTCCTATCCACAGCAACAAAGTGTACCTTTCCGTTACAACTACAAGGAGCGTAAGAAAACTCTATAATCTTCAATTGCATGGTTGTGCTAACTATATCATCAATTATGCCTTCAATCAAGACCTCCATTGGACATACTATGTTTAAAGTATGATGAAAAACATTTGTCTTCGTATAATTTCGGTGGTTTTTAGCACTATTCTAAAATCCATGCCTAGTGCTGCCTAGGTGCTAGGCAGCTGGCCACCATTCCAATTAATCCCTAAGCATTTGAAAATTAAGAAAGGGCACCTAGGCCTATGCAAGAGCCCCTCTAGACCGCCTAGTCACCCGCGTAACACGCCTAAACCTGCCGAGGTCGCGACTCTCACTTAGACAGAAATAGATAACTTTCAGCTCTAGGCAACTGGCCACCGTCCCGATTAATCCTTAGGCATTTGAAAATTAAGAAATAGAGCCTAGACCTGCTTAGGAGCCTGTCTTGACCGCCTAGGCGTCTGCCTAACCTGCCCAAACCCGCCTAGGTCACAACTCTCACTTAGACAGAAAATAGAAAACTTTCATTGTTGTGCATTTTATTTTTTTAATAAATTGTAATAGACTTGTTGAATACTTAGATGAACACACACATTATATATATATATATATATACTTGTTTCTCATATTTTCCTTATGTTCTAATACTTTATAATCTATATATTATTCTATTTTGCAGTTTCTCTACCCCAATGAAATTATGTATTTTTCAAGTATAAGCAAACACTTAGTTATACGATATGTAATAAATTTACTTAAATCTGCCTACTCCGTCTAGGCGTTAAGTCCCAACCCACCACCTAACTAGCGCCTAGTGTCTTTAGTTTTGAAACCTTGGCTTTTAGGGAAATAAGTTTCACACTCTCATTTTCTTCTCAAACGACCATGTTTCTTTTTTCTTTTTATTTTTCCCTTCAAATTGAATAAATCAATTGATACTGATAGATCAATTAACAGAAATTAAAATTAATATGAGTATGCTAAAGGAGGACATGAGTGTTTGAAAATCTTGATTTACGTTAAATAATTGCATGTATCCAAGATTTACCTAGACTTAACTATAAATTGTGTGATAAGGCAACGACACATGGTCCCACAGTTTTAAGCTTTGCTTACTTTGTTTTGGTTTTGTTGTTTTGATGGTTGTTAAGCTTATTTTTGTCTCTTTGCACTTTTGATGGTGGTTAAGGTTTGCTTAATTTGTTTTGGTTTTTTTGTTTTTGTGCTTATTTTTGTGGCGATGGGTCTAATCTTTAGTTCCGTTAGTTTTGTTTGTATCTTGTGAGCACATCCAACGGCCATATATCTTGCGGTCTTTCAATTTACAAATGATTGCATGTATTTAATTTACAACATTGTCTTGTGGCATTACCGAGTCTTAAGAATAATCATTTGTTACATAAATACTTATTCAAATACTCTTTATTCACACTAAAAACTATCACTTAGTACGACAATCTAAAGGTATAACTCTTCAATAGTAAGTGATATGTTTTATGTTCGATTCGAATCACGATATTGCTAGCCCATTATTGGACTTAACTCACTCTTCCACCCACTGAAGTATTAAAATGATACCTAGTAAATCTCTATAAGTCCTAACTTGTTTTTTCTCCAATGCATTGGAAGGTAAAACCTATATATACATTTGCGTTAAGTTGAAACTTATATTCCGATTTCAGTATAAGGTTTCAGTCTAAAGATGAAACTCTGTCAAGAAGAAAGAATGCTTTTTAAGTTTTTAACAAGAAAATAAACATTTAAGTTTTAGCTCCGACCATAAAGAGTGCTCAAATTGTTAAGCTATATATTTCAAGTGTTTGAGAACTCTAATGTTTCAGTTTTAACATTTGAGTGCATGAATTGAAGGAGGAAACAGAAAAACTCAAACCCACCATTTATTTTCCATATATAGGTATGAAAAATACATTTTCCATTGGAGATGCCGAACTTTTGAACAATTTTATGTTGATTAGAAAAATTCTTTGTTTGAATCCAAAAAAATAGATAATTCATCAAGATCACATATGTCACTTTACTGCAGTGACGAAAGGCAATTATTCTTATGCATCCTAGTGCAAGTTCGATCCCCTATCCCCCTCTCCCTACCAATTAACAATTTAACCCACTAACGCGATCGTTTGTAAAAAATAAATCAAGATCGATACGAATTTGAAAATGCATCAAATATTTCAAAAGTTGCAACAATTGATGTTAGTAAACGCTTTGCGTGATAGCTCAAGCTAATCTGCTAAAATGTTCACTCTACAACCAGCATTTGGAAGAAAGCCAGTGAGACTCCCACTGTCACATGTCCGCGTCTTGGACAAGGGACACACGCGTCATTTCCTCCAAGGACTTAAATAGAAAGAAAATAAAGACTTAGGTTTAAGTGCTAGCTTGAGATTGTTGTGTTTTTATTTAAAATTTGTTTTTGTTGTGCTTTAAGAATAATCAATTGAAAAATAAAGTAGATGAGCGTTTGAAAAATAGTATTTTTAAAGTGACGCAAGTATGAAAAGCATTGTAAATGCGTTAGGTGACTTTAATGTAAAAATGATATAACTATTTATAATAACAAAAATGGTATATAGTAAAGGAGGTGGTGGTGGCGACAACAACGATGGCAAGGGCAATGGTGGTGATGGTAGTGGCAATGGCAGAAGTATGGTGGCGGCGGCAATTGTAGAAGTATAGTGGTGGTGGCAATAGTGAGCTTTGGTGGTTGGGGTGTAAATGTAGTAATAGTGACAGGAGCGATGGTAGAGGCGGTGGTGACAGTTATGAGTGTGGTGGCAATGGTGGCAGTTGTGGTTATTGTGATGGTAGTGGCAGTGGCGACAACGATGGTGGTGGCAGTGGTGGTGGTATCGATGGCGTCGGTTGTGCTTGTGTTGGTGGCAACAACGGTGGTGGTAATGGTAGTGATGGTGTAAGGTTGTGGTGGTAAGTCGTGGCGGTCACTTTGTTCTCCAATGGATAAAATATGTGTTAAAGGATAATATGGGACCATGATTTTCTAGGGCCGGAGTAAGACGGATTGGAATACGTTTACCTCATAAGTCTAGGCATAAACTCAATAGCTTCAATCTAATTGAGCTACGCAAAAGGCTAGCGATGCCAACACATCACGTGTTCTGGAAAGGTAGGCGAAATATGTCGACTTCGTTAAGATCGACACTTGGAAACCTAATCCGATTGGGGATCAGATAAGTTTCCTACATTATTAAAGATTCCTACAATCCAGGGTTTGGCATGCACCACAAGTAATCACACTTCTAAAAGAAAGCAATATCTACCTCTAGATATCCTTTATTATTCTCTTGGCTTAATACAGATTGCATATCCTAAAAGGTTTTTCTTTCGACTAATATAAATACACTTATTTAGGGTTCATCACTAGTAACACAATTATCGTGCACTTTATTCTCTTGTTCATTGCTTGAGCCTCATATATTGCTTACTAACTTGACCATCAAAGTGCCTTTGGTTGGTACCCAACCGGTACTAAGGTTTGTCTTATGTATGTTTTATCTTTTACAAGTAGTCGAGTTGTGCATTCGCAATTTTGGTTAAAAAAAAATTGGTGTTTTTGTTGAGAATGAACTCATATTCCCCTTACCAAATCACTCTACCACAATCATGTTTACTAAAGAAAGTTCTGTTAACGTTGATGCCAACACCTCGATTGGAACAATCTGCCAATGGTATCACTAAAAACCCTTATACGAACTACATGTGATTTGATTCTTTCTCGACATGGAATGTCATTGAGCACCAATTCCTACCTGAGTCAAGGAACTTTCGTCAAAGATGAACACTGATGTAAAACACATTGTATCATCTTTTGTTAGAACTACACCAATGATTTGATTCTCATTCTCGGAGATATGTAGGCAATCCAATGCGGATTCAATCACAACCCTTCATCAAACCCTTTATTATTTGATAATAAGAATTTAGTTTGATTATCGCGTGACTTTTGTTTGTTCGTTATTTCTTCTTCTTTTTTTCTTTCTTTTTTGTGGTCCAGGGAATCCCCAGATATCCCAAATATCACACTGCTTTGAAAATCTGCAAAAGTGCAAGTCTAAATTCAAAGTATTGGTGTTACAGGAGTTTCTTATGGCCCATCATGTGGTCTGATGTTAGCTTGAGAGACTCGACCAGTATTAAGCGTGGTTACGTAAGGCATACTACAGATAATTGAACATGGCCCCGTTATTTGGAAGCTTCCAGTGCACCTTGCTTTTGAAAAGTTTATGCAACCTAAGAGTTGTAGGTTATAACATTTAAACCTAGGCTCTTGCCATTCAAGGGAATAATCGAAAAGGCGAATTAGAAATCAGCCGAGTGGTGGCTTTAAACTCTAGCACTGAGTATGATTACTTCTATTCTAGACCAGCCTACTAAGTCAAGTACGTTCAATGGTGATCTCGTGCCTAAAGCAGATCTGTATGAGGCATCCAGATTTAGAAATCTTCATGAATGAATTTTATTCCAAATGAGCTCTGTTACGCATAAATGCCTTAGCTAAGCCAGCTAAGTGTAGTTCGATCGAAAATGATCAAGTTAGATACATATAGGGTCTGACAAAAGGATTCTAAAGGTGTTTCTGATCCACATGCAAGCTACCAAGTTCCTAACGAAACTTTTGTGTAAGGTTTAGTAGGAAGAACACATAATTTGGACTAGGAAGTAAGCCCTTTCTTGGTGACACGTTGCAATTATTAAAATGCTTAAACCCGGAATATGGCAAGGTGAATGAACAAACGGACACAAAGTTATAAAACCTCTCACAAATACTTAGATCAATCTATTGCAAGTGTTAGCAATTACTCTTACTTAGCCAACAGGGCAATTAAAACATGGCAGACTGGTATTAAGATCTGGAGGTCATTCTGGACAAAGTTAATCACCTTCTTATCCTTAATCAGATCTATGCATCATAGCAAGTCTCGGAGTAAAAGATTTTTCATAGGGCATAGACTTAAAATCGGAATAGGGTGGTATTCCAACTATCGCACTAGAAATCTTTATAAACGCTAAGTTTAAGAAACAACATTTTTGCTTCAATGTTATCAAGGGAAAACAGAAGCCCCTACCATATAAGCTTATTCGTGTTTAACTTTGTTAGTTAACTCTCAGTTTGTGTACTCTATAAAGATTGTCAGATTAAACCTTATTCCACGATAAGGAAACAAAGGAGGAAAAGCTCTAATTATTCTGCTCTAATAATGACTTGGTAAAAAAAATATGCAAGACAATCCGGCCGCATAAATATAAACGGCCAAAGTCCCATGACTATGGCAAACAATAAAAACACTTGAAAGTCAACTAACGTAAATTCTCATCATCAGAGTTGGCTGCAATAATAGCAGTTTTACCCTTCTCGCTAGTAGACGAAGTAAGTGGAGCTTCTAGAGCGGCGTTGGAGTTGGCAGACAGAGTTGCTTCAGAATCCTCCTCGAGACCAGTGATGGTCCCGGTATATGCAAACCCTTCCAACTTCGTGATCTCGTTTTTAAGAAAACTAGGAATTGGAAAGTTAGCCCTCTTGAGCTCTTCCATCTTCTTCTATGGGGACTAATTATCACAATGGTCTTGATTGGTGTAACCAATGATATAACCTCGATCATGGCCCTTAAAGTATTTCAACTTCAATGCTTTCTTGAAGGCATCGCAGAGCTCCGCTAAATCCACCTCGCTCTTACCTCTCATATTTTGAAGAGCCTCAACATGCACTTCTTCCCTTAACTCTGCCTCACAGCTTAGCCCATCCAGCTCCGACTGAAGGATGGCACGGTTTGCATCGTAGCTGCTCTGTTTGCCCGCTAGTGGTTTCTCCAGCTCCTCAAACCTCTTTTCAGCTGCCTCTCCAATTGAATTTTACACCCAGTTCATCTTTAAGGCCACCTCAAGCTTACAAATCTTCCTAGCTTGTCTAAGAAACGTTGCTTCCATCCACACATAGACCTATTTGTACAAATGTGTGAGAATGGGGGCAAAGATAAATGAATTCGAAAGTTTAGGTTTAAAAGAAAGGAGTTTGAAGACTTGCAGAAATCTTAGAAGAAAAGTTGAATAATCGCAGGCTTTCAAGTCACCTTACCGATTGAATTTGGATAGTCTCGCCTCAGAATCTGCAAATCCGATGGTTGCAATTGCTTGGTAACGTAAAAAGCATTTCCTCATTTCTTGCATATGCACAACTAAGACACCCTCATCATTGGTTTTCTCGGCACTACTTTCGAGGCCACATGCCTTATCTGGAACATCTCATTTATTTTGCAATTGTTACGAGGCAGGTTCACCACATGGTAGAAGAAAATCAAACGGTATGTATTCCGATTTACTCTGAAAGGTGTGGTATTTGGATAACTATCCATCCTCACGTGGAACAATTCTTTCAAATGCATTAATAAGGGTAATTGTGGAACCATGATTTTCTAGGGTTAGAGTAAGACAAATTGAAATATGTATATCTCAGAAGTTCAGTCATGAATTCAACAGCTCTTATCGAATTGAGATGCTCAAACGGGTCAGCGATGCTACCACATCCTACGTTCTAGAAGGGTAGACGAAGTTCACCAACTTCGTTGAGATTGACCATTTTTGTTCTGCAAGACATGGAGACCTAATCTGATTGGGGATCATATAAGTTTCCTATACTCTTGGAGATTACTACAATTTAGGGATTGACGTGCACAGCAAGTGATCACACTCCTAAAAGGAAGCAGTATCAATCTCTAGATATTCTTTAGGATTCTCCTAGTTTAATACTAATTTCGTATCCTTAAATGTCTCTCTCCCAACTAGTATAAATATAACTATCTAAGATTAATCTCTCGTAGCGCAATTATAGTATACTTTATTCTCTTCCTCGCTACTTGAGTCTCATATATTGATTAATAACGTGACGGCTTGAGAACATTTGTCCAGTTCTCATCGGGGCCAAGGTTGTCTTACGTGTGTTTGATCTTGTACATATAGTGTAGTTTGTGCATCTCCTCCACACACGGTGGTGCACAAATTTGGTTCCAACATATGTTTTTTTTTTTTTTAAATTAAGGAGACTGCATTGGCGGGCGGGCACAATCCATTCGATGGGTAGCGATGGAGCTTGACGCCCAGAAGACAAGGTATTATAAAAATTGAAAATTTTCATTAGAGGCTCAACTCCGTTTTATAAAAGAAGCTTTTAAAAACTTACACGCATTTAAAAGTTGCTGTCACAAGGCATTGCTTTTAAAATAACCAAGATATTTTATTTTTATACAATATTTTTTATTGCTTAACTTTAAAGTGAAGCAGCTTTTGGTGAAAAAGGCAATACCAAATAGGGCCTTACCACCACCATATCGTCATGTTTTAATAAATAATGGCATGCATAAGGTTTTAACACGCCATGGTGAACCTGTTTCATGTAAGTTGCTCTCCTTAAAATGATGTTAAAATTCACATAGTAATACCATATAGTATTATTCATCTTCACAAGACGTTTTTTGTTTGAAAGTAAATGATGAATTCAATATGAATTTAGTCCATAAATTGTAAAATAAAATAAAATGAAGCCTTAAACATAAAGATAAAAGCGTAAAATACAATTTTCACTAGTTTTGAATCACTTCAAGGAGAGACAAAAACCCAACCCCAACAAACTCAACCTAAAAACAAGCAAACCAAAATTTTAAAATTTCAGCCATGCCCCGATAGCCAAAACTACAAGCTGACACCATCTATAAAAACTTCAAACTAATTCTTGATCCGTAAAAAGTAATTTTTTGCATTTTTGCAAGATAGGTTTCACAATCATGCACTTCTACAACATTAGTTTCAAAAAAAATTCCCTCTTGCAAGATTAGTTTCATAATTCATGCATTCCCGCAAGTTCAGTTTCAAAATTTTATGCATTCCTGCAATATCAATTTTAAAATTCATGCACTCTTCCAAGATTAGTTTCAAAATTTTATGCCCTTCTACAAGAATAATGTCAAAATGTCTTGCACTTTTGCAAGATCAATTTCAAAATTTTCTACACTACTAAAAGATCAGTCTCAAAATTCCTTGCACTTTTGTAAGATTAGTTTCAAAATTTTCTACACTTTTGCAAGACTAGTTCACCAATCTCTGCAGTTTTGTAAGATCAGTTTCCAAACTCCTACATCCAAATCAACCAAAGCTTCAAAATCAAACACTTTTAAAAAATACTAAAATAAAAAACCAAAAATCTAAAATCCCAATCATTCTAAAAAAAACTCATAAATTTACAAAATAATACGAACAAGAAAAAGAAGAATAGGAGGCGCGAGACAAGTACGGTGAAAAAAAAGTAGCAAAAAGAGGAAAAACAGAATGAAGGAGAAAGGGAGAAAGAGAAAGAGGTAGGATGAAGAAAAAGGAAGACAAGAAGTACATGCCACATGGATGGTAAAATTATAAATACAAAAACAATTAGAAAAACAAGCATTACATATTATCTCTCCTTAAAATAAATAAAAAACTTAGTGGGTGTATTCGATTAGAATTTTAAGGAATTTTACTAGATTTATAAATATGCAGATTTTGATGGAGTTTAATTGATTTTTAAATTATAACGGGAGGTGTGTGATTTTGAGAGATTTTAATTCTTTTTTACAGATCCAGGGGTATTCAATCAGGATTTTAAGTAATTCTCAAAAAGTTTAAGTATATTCAATTAGGATTTTGAAAGAGTTTATAACATTTTAGATGTATTCAATTATAATTGATTTAAAAGGATTTTAAAAAGTTGGATAATTCAAGGTAAATTGAAAGATTTTGTAGTGCAATTTAAGCAGTTTCGAATCTCACATCTCCCTTGAGAATTTGGAGGAACTCACTCAACGTTTACATATAATCTTTAGAAATCATTTAAGCTCTATCAAAATCCATGAATTTATAAATTCATTTAAATCCATCAAAATCTCGATTGGATACATGTAAAGTTTTGAGTGCATTCCTTCAATTTCTTAGGGGAGATGTGAGATTTGTAAATACTTAAAATAAACTACAAAATCTTTCAAATTCCATCGAATTCCTTGACTTTTTAAAATCCTTTAAATTCAATTTCTAATTGAATCATTGAAAATCCTCATTGAATACTTCTAGTTTTGTAAAAAGAATTATAATCTCTCAAAATCTCAATTGAATATACCACTTAATTTTTCTTCAAAATATAGTTTTATAATTTGTCTCTATTTTTAAATATTTTTAAAATTGATAATGTTAGGAAGACCAAATTTTTAAACCAAATTTTGTAGAGATTAGTTTTTTTTTTTTTTATAACAACACGATATTATATACACTAAGACTATCTCCAATGAATCAAACCATAGGGCTATAGGCTATCCTATAGTCTGAACTGAGAAAAAACCATTTCCCATGAAAGGCTAGGCCAAAGGGGAAAGGGACCCACAGGGCCAAAGAAAAGCCTGATGGCCAAAAATGACTCAGTCCCAACCATCAGTTCAACTTGCCCGTTCGATGACGTCAGTTATCTAGGCTACGACCTCAGACTCCCCTCCCACTGCTTCGACTCATTCATCAACTTCGAGTAGCTCAACGACTTCGCCCCCGATTCCCCAATCTTTCACGACTCCGTCGTAACCGATGCTTTCTCCAATCAACTTGCGTCAGAGGCCTTCTCTCCTTTGTCGATCTACGCCAAATCGAATGGCCAGGGCTTTGATAGAGGTTTTGGCGAGTTTTACCGCCTCCATTAGAGATGTTGCCTGAGGAGGGATTCGTTCCCAGAGAATGGAAAAGGTGGGGTTTCGAATTTCGATTGTTTGTGACTGAACCAATAGTTCTATATAGTAATTAAATTTTGACTCTTTTGTGCAATTCAGTTGAAAGTTCTTGGTATTAATTTGGTTTGATCTTTCTCTTGCTCCCAAAATTGCATGCCTAGGGAGCAGTGATTATATTTCTGATAACAACTTCATCCAAGGTTGAACAAATGGCAACCAGCCTTGATAAAAATAAGAAATATGGAGAGTTACTGGCTTTAGTGACACGTATCATTCGAAATCATATTCCGAAAAATTATTGAGATTATATAAAGATAAGAAATCCGAAAGCTTATTTATTTAGTGATAAGTGGCACTCAAAATTTCTTTGGAAACTTTATTTTAATATGGTAATTAAATTTAATTAACCAATAACATAAGATCTTTGATAAATATTAGTTTACAAATTTGGTTTAAAATTTTAATTTCCCCAGCATTACACTTAAAAAAAAAAAGTTTTAACGAAAAACTCATGGTACTGTTTATCTTAACGAAAAACCATATTTTTACACTAAAAAGTCAAACTTAGTACTCTTCATTTTACCCTTTATTTTATCATTATCGTTAAAACTCAAAATTTTTAAGATATTTCCATTAATTTTCTTTTAAAAAAAGGCCACCCTCCAAAAAATAATAAAATAGATAAAATGAAACTAAAATAATGACACAGAGACAGATCATTTTTTTCATATTCATATTTATACAAACCTCGTAACATCTCGAGCTTTCAAAACTCTGAAAATACTTTGCATCGATTCTCCGATGGCAGGAAAATCAAACTCCGGAGACCCAATGCGACGGAACCCACAATCCAAGCAGTGAACTGTCTGAGCCATTCTCTTAGTATTCGCAATGTCGTTGTACGACGCGGCGTTTGTGAACTCGCAGCTCTCGAAACCGACATCAATCTTCGGGCTCCGTCTCTGGGTCGTCATTGGAATCCTTGTCGGTTCTCTGATAGTCCTGATCCTCTTCCTCCTCTCCCTCTGCCTCACCTCCCGTCATCGCTCCCGGGCCCACAAGGCCAATCCCAAGCCCACCGCCGCCGACTTGCCCCCTACTCCAGTCAAATCGAAGGAAATCCAGGAAATCGTCAACGACCTCCACGTCGAGATCGGGAAGCCGGAGCACCGGGTGGTGGTGTATTCGGACCGGGCGTCGAGCGGGGAGAGCAGGGGGACATTGAATAGCGGGTGCGAGACGGCGTCGTTTGGGAGCGGGAATGTGGTGGGGCCGGAGGTGTCGCATCTGGGTTGGGGGAGATGGTACACTCTGAGGGAGCTGGAGGCGGCGACGAATGGGTTGTGTGAGGAGAATGTGATTGGGGAAGGAGGGTATGGGATTGTTTACAGTGGGATTCTCAGTGACGGGAGTAAAGTTGCTGTCAAGAACTTGTTGAATAACAGGTACTTTGTTTTTATTTATTTTTTACAATTTTCTTCTAAGATTGAAAGTTTTTTTTATTTTTTATTTTTTGTGAATTTTTTATTTCTGGATTGATTTGGATATGGGTTGGTGGGGTTTTTCTGATTAGATAATATTTTATGATGAATTTTTTATGTTAGATGATGAATTTTTGATGTTTTTATTGTAATATTTGACATTAGATTGATTATTTTCAGTTGAATTATGCTTGGTTGCTGAAAAATAGAAGTTTTTTTGGCGTTGGGATATGTCTCATAATTGTGATACAAATTTTTACAAGGATAGAAAGATGGGTTAGGTGTAACAGTATCAAGTTTTTCTGGTCTGAGTAACTGTAAGAAGTTGACTTCAAGGATTTTTGTTCTTCCTCTGTGTGTATATATACACATACATATATGTACTATATATTTTAGTTCTGTTTCTGCATTTTCTCGGCAACCAAACAGGGTACTTCTGTGTATCGGCGTTTCACTGTTCGGTTATCTTTTATTACTGAGTCCCTTTTCTCCGGTTATTCTTGTCTTGCGTTTGTTAGAATTGTGCTGCAAAGTTGCATACTCAACCCATCTTCTTTTTTAAGTTTCTTGTGCTTAGTCAAGCTTGAATTGATGAAGATGGCATCAGAATCAGTTTCTCACTTTACTCTCTCTTCACACTGCACAATTTGACTTATCTCAAATGTCTTTTCGTTGTCACTGTTCGTACTTTAATGTGTATGGCTGCATTGCCAACGATTAACTGATTGGTACTTTGCGCCTTGCCTTTTGGATATCCCAATATCTTTTATGCATGTGAGTTACGCATTTGCTTATGATACTGGCTGATCTTCAGGGGTCAAGCAGAGAAGGAATTTAAAGTGGAGGTGGAAGCAATTGGGCGTGTGAGACACAAAAATCTTGTAAGATTACTTGGATACTGTGTTGAGGGTGCATACAGGTACTGACGTTTTATCTTATAATTTGAGTCTGAGGTTCTTGTTGTGTGTTTAGAGATGTTATATAAGTTCTGGTTTCTTTCGTAGGATGCTTGTGTATGAGTACGTTGACAATGGCAATCTGGATCAGTGGCTTCATGGGGATGTTGGTGAAGTCAGCCCGCTAACATGGGATATCCGTATGAATATTATACTGGGAACAGCAAAAGGGTACTCGGATTAAATTAGTTTTGCTCGACTATTCTTTTACTTTCTCAAAAAGAATAAGATAGATTCATATTGATGTATATAAGTGACCTTTGGGGTTCCCTCATTGTGCAGGTTGGCCTATCTTCATGAGGGTCTTGAACCAAAGGTTGTTCATCGAGATGTGAAATCTAGCAACATACTAATTGATCGCCAGTGGAACCCCAAAGTATCTGATTTTGGGCTTGCTAAGCTCCTGTGCTCCGAGAACAGTTATGTGACAACTCGAGTGATGGGAACATTTGGGTTAGTTCTCATTTTCATTTAAAATTTTATTTACAAATTTATCTTATCATATGCAGAGTCATATGTGCTTGAAAATCAATCTTATATTTGGTGGTTACTTTAGTTATGTTGCACCGGAATATGCTTGCACTGGAATGCTGAACGAGAAGAGTGATGTTTATAGCTTTGGAATACTTATTATGGAGCTTATATCCGGGAGAAGCCCCGTTGATTATAGTCGACCACAAGGAGAGGTTAGGTTTTGACCCTTTCCGCCCACAACCCCCCTCATTTATCAAGTTTTCTTCCCCTGCTACTAACTGTAATTGAATTTAATGAAAATTATCAGGTGAATCTAGTTGAATGGTTAAAAACCATGGTTGGGAAACGAAAAGCAGAGGATGTGGTTGATCCCAAGCTGCCCGAGAAGCCTGCTTCAAAAGCACTTAAACGTGCTCTGTTGGTTGCTCTTCGATGTGTTGATCCTGATGCCACAAAAAGGCCAAAAATGGGACATGTGATCCACATGCTCGAGGCTGATGACTTGCTATTCCGTGATGTATGTACAATTGAAAACTAATCTCATGATTCTTGATCGCCGTCTGTTCTTAATATAAAACTCCTTATCCAATGTCATTGACATGCAGGAACGCCAGCCTGGTAGAGATGCGTCCTGATCAGACCCTGATTCTCAACAGCACAATCACGTTGTTGTGAAGATAAATGAAAACACTTGAGCGAAAGGACTTCTGATACTAGTGAAGGTTATACCGGTAGGAACCATCACCAACCTACGAGGTGGAGATAATGCCCCGAGAGGATTGCGTGACTAACATCTTTATCTCCAGGTTTCTGAAGCTCATATTTCTTCTACCCTGATTTTTGTTGTATGTTCAATAATTTAAATCCTCTTCCTGCTTAGTTGCATATTTTTTAGGACGTGCACCGAATTCGGATGCACTTGTACAATTCAAACAATTTGTTCTTCATTCTCATAGGAAATATAATTCATTACTGTTGCATCAAAAAATATATAATTATATATATGTGTATGTATGTATTCTTTCTCAGTTTAGGCATTGATAAAGTTACTTATGTGCATTCCCTTTCAATTTGATTGTCCACCACATTCCAGTTGCGTTAAGGAATGAATTGTTTAATACTTGTATTGTTCATGTTGGCTTCCAACTTCCTGTCACCATCAATGCCAGCCTCAATGTTAGATGGTGATGAGCTGTAGACCCCTTAACGAGGACGCACAAATAAAACTGGTTGTAAACTTTCAATTTGAGTGACACCATGTCGACAATAAATTGTATATGTAAGGGTTTGTTCCCTTTCATTGATGTCCTAGTGCTTCTCAGATCATTTTTAATTAAACGTTTTGTACAATTTCACGTTTGTGTATGCTCCCTAAATTTAACATGATGTTTAGGTCTACTTTTATATAAATCACTTTTGCTCATAAGCGTTTTTATTATTAGAAAGTGCTCTTATTAAATGTTGAAATTTTTATTGAAAATCCAACTACTTTTTGAAAAAGCATGTAGCAAGTTATCCATAAAACACTTCTACGACCCTTTTGCTTTTGGAGTGTGCTATCCACATATTTTATTTTACTTCTCATACACCTTTTGATAATTTATGTCTATTGATCTTCTTTAATTCATCCGATCTGACGGTCGATAATTAAAAAAATATGTGAAAAGTAAAATAGGATGTGTAGATCTCTGTTTTTGCTTCACCAATGCAATCGCCTGATTTGTTTTTCTTCTAGTGTTTATATTTTTGACCTTTTCAACGCATTTGTTTGCGTAGCGTAAAAGTTGAAATGTTTGACTTGGGCATGAATTTTAGTCAAAAAAGCAATGTGCAGCTGGGCCAATATTCCCAAGTAATTGCCTACAATTCTCAAACCTAGTGTGAGATTTACTACTGACACTTGTTAGCAAGCAATGAGTCTTTTGCTCTAACAATTACCGACTCATTTGTGCTTCATGTAGAAGCACCTAGGGGTGGAAAAAATTTCAAAAAATCCCGAACCGAACCGAAAAAATCCCAATCCCAAATCAAAAATTTCTCAAACCGAAATTTCCGAAATTTTTGGGATGCTATCCCGAACCGATCCTGAAATTTTGTATATATATATATTTATACATATATGTTATTCTTTTATAATTGATTATGGACTTTATGGTTTGAACTTATTACAGAGAATGGAATATGTTATGAATTATGATATGGCGTAAGCAATGTTGTTTTATTTATGTTGAAACCAAGAATGTTGGATCAGCTAGTTACTATGCTTGCGTCTCTTTACTGTTTACACCAATAAATGGAGCTTGTTGGCATTGTAAATATGAATTTTACATATGCAGATTACTGGTAAATGGACAGCAAAGCAGCGCAAGGTAGCAATGCTAGTCAATCAGGTTTCAAGCAAAGTTTACAGTTTGCAATCCAATGCTTGTGCCCCGATATGAGATTATATTTGCATTTAAACTAGCAAGAGATGCAATAGATTCTCAGTCTCAGACTAACCAGCCCGCACAATCTATCACTTCCAAGAATGTGAATGAGACTTGCTTGATATGTTTGCACAATCTAACAATTCATTCAATGAGTTACATAAGCATAATATGTCAATTTTAGTCCAAAAGCCCAAAACCATTTATGGATTCCCGATTTGTCCCGAAATCCCGAAACTATTTCGGGATTCCCGAAAATTGGGATTTCCGAAAATTTGATTTGGGATCAGTATTCAAATTAGGATTCCCGAAAAATTTGATTTGGGAATTGGGACAAGGGTTTCGGTATGAGATCCCATACCAAACCACCCCTAGAAGCACCCAATCACTTTTCTCTAACTAACAATGAAAATGACAACTGTTGGCAAAGATTAACTTTGCAAGTTGTGACCCATATTCCCAAATAATTGAACTTGCAGGCACCACTAGGGGTGGTTGGGTATTAGATCCCAAATAAAAAATGGGATCCCAAATTTCAAATCAAAAATTTTTGGAACAGGAATTTAAATACTAATTCCAAATCGAAATTTCAGTATTCCTAATTTTCGGGATTCTCGAGATATTTTCGGTATTTCGGGATGAATTGGGATTGCATTTTGGCTTTTGGTTCGGTTCGGTTCGGTTCAAGATTCTTGAACCATTGAATGTGTAATCCCTATTTCCATACCGAAAGGTTCAAGATCGGTTCGGTATGGATTCCAAAAAATTCGGTACTTTCGGTTTGAGAATTTTGCGGTATAGAATTGGAATTTTTTTTATTTGGTTTGGAATTTTCGGGAAAAATTTCCAGGCCTAGGCACCATTAACATTAGGAAAATCTTATTTAAACTCATTTAACCTGTCTTTACATCCAACTTACTCTTTGCACCCATATTATTTTTAATTAAACTATCAATATCTTTTTAAACCCAAATTTACTACCTAAACTACCTTCACAAACCCAATTCAATATGTAAATTTATCTTTTACACCCAAATGAAAAATAAAAAACCAAAAAATCAAAGCATTGTCTTCTCTGACATTCTCTCCTTCCAACAGTTACTTTTGATGGAGTCTCCATCACCCTCTACATCGTTGCTCTCTTAAGTTAGTTCGTATTTGTCAGGACTTTATAGTATTGGTCAATTTTCTCATTAGATTTGTTGAGGGGAGTCCTTGAATTGCTACTTACTCATTCGTTTCATTGCAAGAGCCAATTTTTAATATAATTAATTGCAGCACAATGCATGTTATTATTTGACATATCCTGGGTAGAATTTAAAGACTTAAGTTGTTAAAGATGTTTTTGAAATTAGGCTCTCACGTGCATCATATGTGCTGCATACAAGTTTATGTTTCCATGTTTTCAATTTGAGCTTGCATTAAACTTTATTAAGATTTTTATTTGTTTCTTCCCTCAACTCTGTCCAACTTTTAAGGGATTGAATATGATGGGTTTGCATGCACGCCATACCCCTCCACCCTTCCTCTGTACAAAAAAGGAAGAGAAAACTCCTCCCTTTCCCGTCCACTCCATGCGTTCCCATTTCAGTCGGGCATAGGAGAAGGGGTAGTTGGCTTAGTATAGATTGTCAATAGTTCAAAATTACTATCCATCCGTACAAAAGGGCTTGTTTTTCACTATAAGTGTGTCTTATGATTTTTGTCATAATAGAACGTAGGAGAATGATACTTGATGATGATGGTTAGATTTGATTATTGGGTGTGGGTTTATAATCATTTTTATTATTAGTTTTTATCTTGTACTTTAAGGTAATTATGCAATAAGATAATAAAGTAATTTACAGTTACAGTTTAAGTTGGGTGTAAAGAGATGTTACATGGGTTCAAATAAAATTTCCCTTAACATTATAATTCAAGATTCAAGTAGTTAAAAGCGTTTACCTATACGAAAATTTGTGTTAATTCTCTCATTTCCGACATGGCTTATTTTAGAGAGAGAAATATTATTAAAACCCTTGTTATATCAACCTCGCAAGACTACTACATTGTAAAAATAAATAAATAAAAAGATAAAAAAATCTTATATGTATTTTGTTTTTTAATATAAGCGATAACAAAATAGAAATTTACACAAAATCTCAATTGTAAGGATAATTATTTTCGACACATTAGTTTTGTCACCACCATGAGCTTCATCACCATTATACAATTATTACCTCACGAATGATAATAACGTACAAGTTTCTCTATATCATAAATCACAATTCAAATATATAAAGTTTCAAACGAAAAAAAAAAGGTTATTCGATAAGAAATTTGTAAATCAAGTAACTGTCTTTGCATTTGACGTTATATGTTCTATTCCACTCCCTAGTTGTATTAGTAACACTTGTATCAACGAAAAAAAGTCAATCTAATTTTTAAAGTCCCAAAAAAAAAAAAAAGTGAGAATTGGATTTAGACAGTAGCAAATTTTATCTTCTGGAAATGATTTCGAATTTTTTTTATAGGATTTATATACAAAAGATTTTTGAAATTGACCCATATCATTAAGATGGTATTTGAAATTGAAAATCAATTAATATAGTCCATAAGAATATGTATCGCAAATCAATGTGGTCCTTCTGTCACAATTCTGTAAAAAAAAATTGTTATGTACTGATGTGACACATAAATGGCTCCCACAAGTTTTGTTTTTTTTTTTAAATCATAATGGTCCCTGAAATTGACCCACACCATAAAGATGATCTTTGAAATCGAAAATTAATCAATATAATCCTAAAATAGATGTATCAAATCAATGGGGTCATTTTGTCTTAATTCTATCAAAAATTTGTTATGTGCAGATGTGGCACATAAATGGACCCAATAGTCTAACTAAATAAAAAATGAATTTCTTCAGCAAAAAAGAAAAAAAAAAACTAGAAATAGGTTTAATAATTTAATAGTTAGGTCGTACCCAGTGCACAAGGCTCCCGCTTTACGCAGGATCTGGGAGAGGTGAATTAATAATAATTTAATAGTTAATTAAAAAAATTGTCAACACAAAAACTCGGTCCCACAATCACCTATGAGCCCAACCCACTCCTCTACTTCCATATATGGTAGCCTTAGCCAACTCTTCCCTAAAAAAGAAAACTCTCAAGACACCATCCTTTTCACTCTTTGACACCCTTCATCAAATTGGACTAGGATGGAAACCACCTTTGGTTATGGCTTGGATTGGTAACAACTTTTGTGACTCTATCGTCTACATTTGGGTGATCAACAACCTTACAACCTTAATCTCGAAGAGCTTGTTGGGCGCTCCCCTAGTGATCTTGGTGACGCGAAGAATGGCAAGCTCAGCCTTGAGATAATCTCATTGTGTGAAAAGGTGTTTTGACAACTTTTTAAATTAATTATTAAACCCACATCAGTACATAACATAATTGTGACCGAATGACCACATTAATTTGTGACACCTATTTTTCAAGGACTACGTTGACCAATTTTCTAATTCAGGGACCGTCTTGATTGTGTGAGTTAATTTCACTGAGCAATTGTGATAAAAACTCTTACATATTGTGGACCCCATTTATATGCAACATCAGCACATAACATAATTTTTGATAAAATTGTGACGGAATGACCACATTTATTTGTGACACCTATTTTCAAGAACTACCTTGATAGATTTTCAAAATTAGAAATAATTTTAATGGTGTTAATCAATTTCAAAAACCATTTGTGATATAAATCATATTTTTTATATTGAAATTCAATTTAAAAGTGAAATATGAACAAATGTATACATGGAAGAAAACGTGCACGAAAAAATCAGGGCCCAAGCTCAAAGGCCCGTAACAAAACCCATCCTCTAACCATCAATACCGTTCATCTGGTGATGACAGCCACGTAACCCGGCCGCGTCGCACACAAAGCACAATCGAAACCGTCCGTTCCGTCAACGTGCAACCCCAGCATAACAACCGAAGGTCCTCGAACCTCAACGGAAATATCACCGACGCCCACGTGTCGCCCTCTCCCCTTACATCCTCGGGTGAGCCTATTACTGTCCTTCACCCACTTGTAAACAGCAGCCTCACATTTTCAACGAAGACATCCAAATACCGAGTCGCCAAAGCTCCAATCTTTCATCGAAATTTCTCGATTTCTCCTCTGAATCAGGTACAAATCTCTCTCTCTCTCTCTCTCTCTCTCTCTGTTTAAAATATAATTAGGCTAAATTGTTTCAAGTTTACTTTTTTTTTTCTTTCCCAATTTCTGTTTCGCATAGATTGACTTTAGGGTTAGGGTTTTTTGTTTTCAATTTATCAAATTTCGGTGTAGATTTCTGAAGATCTAACGGTTAGGTAGGTGAGTGGGTCTATTCCTAGAAATGTTAATTTGTTAATTTTTTTTTGTATATGTTGTTTGATTATGCTTGTATTTCTGATTTGAATTTTTATTTCTTTTTATGTATCTGTATGTGATTTGATTAGGTTAGCTTTAATTTTTGTTTAATTTTGTTTTAGAAGCTTATAATTTTGTGAGGTTGGTGTTTATATCTTTGAAGCTAAAATTTATGACTTGAAAGTTTAAACGTTTGTGTAGAAATTTGGGGGTTTTGTTATTAATTAGGTATGGGTAGGATTTTGAGTGTTGGTATTTGTTCGCTGCCCGTTTGGTACTGTACGAAATGGCCGAAAATAGGTAGCAAAGCATGTAAGCTATTTTTATTTTCGTTGTCATACAGATTTTTCTTTGCTTCGTTGTATTTTGGTTCTGTCAGGTGGAATACAGAATTTCAGATAAGGTTCAGATTAACTGTTTTTCTTTTTTTTTTTAAATTTTTTTAAAATTATTTTAATTTTTTATAATTCCGTAAAGAGAAACATAAGATGAAGAGGATTTGTTTTTTGGTGGTTTGGGGGAGGGAGTCATAGCTTATTGTATATGCTTAACTTGGTTAAATTGATTTTGAATGTTGCTTGAAGAGTGGTAATAACTCATCAAACACGCATGAAATTGTTTGAACTGTTGAAATTGCATGCTATTATAATGGAAGAAATGAACGGGACGTACCTGTGCTTTTCAGTTTATCTGTTTGCGGCTGATTTTGTCAACTCAACTGGGCTTATGTTTTCGGTGATTACTGCTTAGTTGGTCATTTACATAATTTTGTTATTCTACTGCCTGGAATCATGTGGAAGGTTGCATAATATGTTTGTTAGAATTCTCCTGCTGTCATCTCCCGGATGACTAGAGAGGCTGATTTACAACCTGATAACTCATCATGTTTATGTCTCCCGGATAATATGTTTGTTGAATTCACTTTTTCTTCTGCTGTCATCTCTCGGATGACTATAGAGGCTGATATACAACGTGATATCTCATCATGTTTAAGTCTTCCTCACTTTTGGTTTTGGATGCCTTTTGAGATTGATTTCCTATACGATATCTGATCACATTTTCTTCTTCTTGCAGTGAATACACAATAATGAGTCGTCCACAAGAACCACACCGACCGTTCTTCCATTTCGGAAATCCCTTTAAGATGATTGCACCAAAGGGTTCCCAGCTGTCTCCAAGGCTTCTTGGACTGTTGAACACTTTTGAGGAAACATTAGCTGGGAGGCTAAGAAAGCTTAACCCAAAAGACAAGGATGATGTCCTCAGCTTGTCATGGATGAAATTAGCTATGGAGTCTCTCTGTGGAACTCATAATGACATAAAATCTCTCATAGCTGAAATCGATCTCCCTGTGAGTAACTGGGATGAGAAATGGATTGATGTGTACTTGGACATCAGTGTGAAGTTGCTCGATGTATGCATTGCTTTTAGCTCTGAGATCTCACGTTTAAACCAGGGGCATCTTTATCTTCAATGCGTCTTGCATAATTTGGATTCAACTTCTTCGGACCAATTTATTCGGGCCCGTTCTTCACTTGATGGATGGAGGCATCATATTGGTTCAACAAACCCCAGAGTTGAGAACTGCAGCACCATTTTGGACAAGCTTGTGGAATCCCTTGACCTTCCGAAGGTTAAGAACTCAGCAAAAGGGAAACTTTTGATGCGTGCTATGTATGGAGTTAAGGTGTTGACAGTATCTGTTTGTAGTGTCTTTGCTGCCGCCTTTTCTGGTTCCGCAAAGAAGTTGTTAGACTTGAATGTTGCAGAGACATATTTGTGGGCACAAGCGTTTAACGATTTACAGGGTAATGTAAATGGGGAAATTAGAAATGTATTTTCTAGTGGAAGAGTCATGGTACTGAAAGAGCTGGAAGCAGTTGATGATGTTGTTAAGGAACTGTATCCCAAGATCCAAGATGGCGTTGGCCTCACTGAAGGGAACACATTCAAGAATTCTGTTTCAGACCTGGACAGGAAGGCGCAGAAACTTTCTCAAGGGCTAGATCTTCTTACAAAAGAAGTGGATGGCTTTTTCCAAATCCTTTTAGCAGGACGTGATACATTGCTTTCCAAACTAAGATCAGGTGGATCAGTCTCAGAACGGATGCTGACGGGAAATGTGGAAGGTCGGTTGGTGAGATGAATGATGATCTTAGCAAGCCAACCTCTCTTATATATAAAGATGGTTTTAGGTATGGGGTTTTATGTTTTCTTATTTTTGTTAGTATACGATCGTGTATGGTTTGTAATCGGTATGTTGTGAGTTATAGTAGTTATATTATTATTGTACTGGCGTGTCTAAGTGTAAAGTTGTACTATGGATTGCTAATGATATATAAAAGGGTTTGGTTTGAAATTGTGGGAGTCTGCTATTCGACTGCTGGTTCTGTACTGCTGGTTCTGTTCTGCGATATTTGAGAATCACTGTCAATTCCTCAGCGTTGGTCCGGGGATCGCACCACTCGAACCTTTTTTTTTTTCATACTTTTCCCAACTTTTCGCCTGTAGTTTATTATCAAAATTCACTTGCTGACGGTTTTTGATGTCTAGCTTCTGCCGTGGATGATTACCAGCGGGAAGTTTCTCACTCGGTGTGACAAACAGGTATTTGATACATTGAATTTTTGTAGACATGACTTTGGTGTGCATTTTGCAATCAGAAGAAGGTGTTCGTAGAATGTGTCCTTTGTATCTGGTTCTAACCACTTGCTGCTTCATCATCCTCAAACGTTTTCCATGGAAGTTTTCGGTTAATCCCAACTATCATTTAGGACTTTTAGAATGCATTTGTTGCACCGGACTATCTCGAACCGGACTAACTTTAGGACTAAGCTGAACTTGCTTAGAACAGATTAAACTGAACTGATTTAGTGAAACGTTTGGTGCATAGTTGAGCTAAGAAGCAGGACTCTTATATTGTGTTACTTAATCATTATCTATTAATATTTCCTTATTAATTTAATCTATATCTATTAATATTATATTATTACTGTATTTTTCTAGAATCATCTTTTTTCCTATTTGTTTATCCGCTCACTGTCTTCTTCCCCTCTCCCCTGTTTCCCCCATTTTCGCCCACTGTTATCTGTACCACTGTCTCCTCCCCTCTCCCTATTTCCTCCCGCTTCACCTCAAATTACTTTGGTCTTCTTTTTCTTCAAAGTTTGAAATTTTGTATTTATTTGTTTCGCCTCAAAGGAAACGACTTGGCGCAAGAGCTGGAGCTCTTGGGTCGCGGATGCTGCTGAATTGCGGAGATCGTTCTCGAGTCCTAAGTTTTCTGGGTCTGATTCCTGTTCAATCGACGAAAATGAAAACCCATTTCCGCATATCGATAAAGGCGTTCCTTTGTGAAGCAAAGAAGGGAAATCTGGGCTGTGGGTTCGTCGGGAAGCCAAGAGGGCGTTGGGTTCATGGGATGATGAAGATCGGTGAGAAGGCATGATTTTGGTGACTAGGTTCACGGGAGGTGGTGGAGACGGGATTAGCAATCCCCTAGTTTTCGGGGTCTCGTTGAGAACAACTAACGAAGGAATTAGTTGACACGAGTCCAACTTAGTGTCATTAATTGTAGTCCCTTCTTGCACCAAACACAGACTGGTAAACAACCAGTCTAGTCAAGATCAGATCGAATGTTCATCTACAGTTGGTTTGGATGAGATTCGAGAAATTCCAAAAAGCTTTACAAGTTTTGGTCAAGAACACCGGGTTTTAGAAGACAAGTCTTAGGGTGCCTTGCATGAGTATTCAATTTAGAATCAAGATATTTTGTCGCGCACTTTTGGGCAGATTCTGGTCATTATTAAGTGGCCAGATCAGCCCCTAAATCTCCGCTGGTGCGCAACTGAACTTGACACTACCCATAGTGGAAGCGCAAGTAAAGTAGGATTGGTGGCAAATGGCAACGGTAGGAATTTGGTGAAGTATTATTGGTTTCATCACTTGACAACTAGAGTTCAGACAATGTGTGTGCACACTAGTTCAGACAATGTGTGTGCACACGCATAATCATAACGGTCTTTATGCACATGATATAACTTGATTACTCGATATGACGAGGATCAAAAGAGGGCAAACACTTCCTTACCAACTAAGCTAACTTACGTCTACAATCACGCAATGTTTTAATTGAATGAAGACGTAAGGCGACAAGCAGGGGTAGATATATTGAGGGGCAGGGGGGGTCAGCTGCTCCCTGAACTTCGGTTAATGTCTAAGGATAACTTTGAGTGCTGACTCTTCAAACTTCAGTGAATGTCCATAGATGACTTGGGTGCTGCCCCTTTAAATGTTGGAGTTGCCCTTCATATATGCCCTTTAACTACTTGATAAAATGCATTAGAGAGGTGTTGCCCATTTACAGTCTAGTCCTAATATTATTTACCTTTTGCTTATTTGTTGGTTGTGATTACAATTGTAGGAAGAAAAAAAGAACCAAGTAAAAAACTATCCAAAAATGCATGCAAATGGTGATATTAGAGAATAACAAAACATCATCATTCTCGGACAAACATATTAATGGGATGCAATGATATCAAACATTGTTAGGGCTGGTTTGGTATTGCTGTGCTTTGAAAAAAAGCTGCTGTGAAAATAAGCGGCTGTGCTGTGAGAATAAGCGGCTGTGAAATAAATCAGCAGAGTGTTTGGTAAACTTTTTTGTAAAAGTGCTTTTGGAAAAAAAAGCAGTCAAATAGTGGGTCTTTTCATTAAAGAAGCACTGTAGCTCCGTGTGCTTTGAAAAAAAGCCATTTTTCCAAAGCTGCAAATAGCAGCTTCAGCTTTTTCCTTTGATTTCAGCTTATTCTCACTGCAGCTTCCAAAATAAGCCATTTTTTTTCAGTTTACCAAAGACCTAAAACCCTCACAGCTTTTTTTCATGGGTGCTTTTTTTTTAAGCACCTCACTCCCAAACTAGGTCTTAGTGTGTTCAAGATAAGTGTGTTCTTTGTTAAGCATTCATATGGGATGGCCTTGGAACATATTAGTTACCCACGCAAATGAAGCATTAACATGTATGCAGTATGCCTTTCCAAATGACTTCAGACCTACCAAGATTCGATGAAATGACGATATGCATGCTATTTATGTTTAAAAAAAAATTTGGACGCTGCGCGCGCTATTCTTATTGACCTCCCTAATATTATTTCTTGGATCCATCACTGGCGGCAAGTGCATTAAAATGATTCCATCAAGAATATCCCACCGGTCAATGATTGTATATATAGTTTGTAGGAAGCTTTTAAGGGAAGACATCTTCATTTTTTTTATAAAAATCCAAACCGTTTATTTTTTTCAAGTTGCATTTCATAGATCATTTTTATAAAATATTAGCCAAATTAGAAATATTTGAGACATATAATTGAGTTTAAAGAAATGGACAAACACTTGTTCTCTAAAAAACATTGAAATTTCACTGTGATAATTAAATAGGCAAATGGTTTCGAATTGAATTAAATTTTTTAATGATGATTTTTGAATTAAGACTTATAAAATAGGCGGTTCGGATCGTTGAAGTTGAATATGAAGTGAATTCCACAACTAATTCTCATTTTTTCTATAAAAAAATGAAAATCTCTTTCCTTTAAAGGGCCTGATAGTTTGTATATATGATAAAAAAATGTATGATACGCTTCCCCCAACCAAGACGTAAGACTCAACGGTTTAGGTTGAATAATATGCACCAGGAGGAAGAAAGTGGAATGTGGAATGTGATTGTCCAGTCTGCGTTTCTATTACGCAGAGACTGGTGCTTTCTAATTTCTTTTATTTGTCCAACACAAAAATGTCAAAAATGGCATAAGCGTTACGATTTGACTTGTAAATGGAAGACTTTGCTTTTGCATAAGAGCAAGTCCACCCCTAAGGACTTTGTGCAAGCACTCAATGCATTTATCCACTCAAGTGAACAGTAATAGACCCTAGTGAACAGTAACAGACCAAAGCATCTCCACCCCTAAAAAAATGCGCTGGCACCCAGTGCATTTATTTGGTATGTTTTTTTTTTTTAAGTTTATTTCGGATATGATTTTTAACCAATTTTGGATAAAATTTCAAATAAACTTAAAAAAAAACACACTGAAATAAAATTACATACTCATCAAATAAACTTAAAAAAAACACACTAAAATAAAATTACATAAACTCATTAAATAAACTATAGAAAGAAAAAAATAATTTTTTTTAAATTTTCTGTATTTTTTAATAATTTTTCTGTATTTTTTAATAAATTTTAATTAAGTTAATTAATCTGGACCGTTGATCTTTGATCGAACGGTCCAGTTTAAAAGTAAAATTTAAATTTTTTTTATTGTTGGAAATCCAACGGTCTAGAAAAACTAGCCGTTGGAAATCCAACGGCTATCGTGAAGCCACGTCGCTGAGCCCAAGTGGGCTGACACCTTTTCAGGTTTCCCTGAAACCCACTCGCGCCTTGCGCGCTTGTGTTGCACGCGCCTGAGAAATAGGCCGGCTTCTGGGTCAGTCCAAAATGTGCTAGGCTGTTGCCTGGCATGGGCTGGGTGCCAGGCAATGTAACAGGCTGGAGCAAAAAAACAAGGGGCTGGCCTATTTTTTTGGCTGGGTGCTGGGGAGTTGGTTTTGGGGTGGATTTGCTCTAACGTGAATGTATGCATACATAAGTTCATACGGTGGTAATTTAATTAGGTCACTTTCAACATTGCATATTCCACCTACCACCTACCAAACCAATGGATCAAATCCAATCTCTTTAGAAATCATCTACCCTCTAAAGATACCGCCCCAACCACCACCTATTCAAAGGGCATGAGTGCCCTACTTATCTATTTCAAGAATTCAATTAGAACCAAAGTTCAAAAGTTCAAAACTTCGACTTTTAGCCTTTCTCAAATTGTTTTTTATAGTATCGGGGGTGAGATAGTAGGCTTTGTTCACAATGAGTTAGTAATAATGTAGTTCACATTCATTTTTGAAGAGAATCGAACTTAAAATCTCTCACTTGCAAGTGAAGAGGAATATATGTAGTATTAAATAACTATTTCTTTCCATTTTGAAACAAGTAATTGGTGTATATACTTGAGTCATCGCCATTAATGAATTACTCATCTGTGATTATGCTTGAATCATCACCATTGAATTACTCATCGGTGAATGTACTTGAGTCGTACGTCACCATTGAGTATTAAATATTCTTGCTCAATGACAATCAACACTATCCGAATGACAGTCAATAAAATGCTCCCACATAACAATGTGACCAAAAGGGCAATATTTTTTTCAAAACGAGAGAACCTGTGCTACTTTATTATTACTTCATGTCATTTTTTTATGCACGCGTGAATGTGTGGTATCATAAATGATCAATATCGGTAAAAAGAATATTATTCTACTATTATAAAACATGAGAAGACTTTTGACTTTCCCTTCAACAAAACTTCTTGCTATTTGGAGTAACAAGTATTCTCAGTTGTTTTAATCGTTAGATTTGATATTTATATTTTTAAACTAAGATCTAAGGATCCAAGGAAAGCCCTCCTATCAAAACCCAACACGATTTTAAATTTTAGTTATATTTTTGGCTATATTTTTTTAACAAATGAAATCATCTACATTAAAGGGAAGGGATAAACTTAATCTCATAATTAGCTAGTAATAATGTGGTTTAAATTTTTCTTTGACGAGAATCAAATCTAAGACCTATCATATATAAGAATAATACTATTAGACCTTAGTATTAAGTGATTAATACAAAGCACATGAAATCAAGACGCCACACCAAAACCTCACAAAAAGAAGAGTTAAAAAGTCCATTTCTTTCACGGGTCACCCCAGTGTTTTCCAGTTCAAAAGCCCTCCTTGAAAGCTCTCTCTCTCTCTCCCCTTGCACACTACTCCCCAGATTTCTTTGGAATTTCCCAAAAACCCCAAAAAGAAAGAAAGAAATGTGAAAACCTTTTCAAATTACAGCTACAGACACCCCTCCCCGAATTTTGCATTAGTAGCAGCTCTCCTCCTCCATTACCTCTAAAGCTCCTCCACAGCTCTCTCTCTCTCTCTCAGCTTTCTAGACCCGAAATCCTATCTGGGTCTCGAACCTTTTCGGATTCGGACCCCCCGGGTTGACCATGGAGTCCGGCGCTACTCCGGCTAGTGACCACAACATCAGAGGGGTGCCGACCCACGGCGGACGCTACGTTCAGTACAATGTGTATGGCAACCTCTTTGAAGTTTCCAGGAAGTATGTCCCGCCCATTAGGCCCGTCGGCAGAGGGGCTTATGGTATCGTCTGGTAAGATTCAATTTTTATTGGGTTTGAGCTTTTCTTGTTATCTTTACTGGGTTTTGAGATTTTAGTTTTAATTTGTTATCTTTGGATTTCCTTTTGATTGTTTGATTGCTGTTGCTTGAAATCTTTGAGAATAGTTTTGTTATACTATTTGAAGTTCCTGCTGTTTATAGAAAGTGGATTTGAGTTAGTTTGGTTCAAGAAGCGGGAAAAGCACTTTCTGATCGTGATCTAACTTTTAGTTAATTTAATCTGAGTATATGTGGATTGTGAATTTTTTAAGATTTTACTCGGGAAATTTATCTGGATTTGTTAGGGATTATTTTTATTTTTGTGGGTTTTGTTTTCTTGTGGAGTTAATGCGATTTTTGGTGTTTTGCGGTGGGGAAGTTTTGTTGGTTGGGGAATTTTGTGTATGTAATCAGGAAATAACTTGAGGTGTATGGAAGCTTAGTTGGTTTCTTTGTGTGCAGTAATCCAGTTTTATTCATATTTCCATGTGGTTTAAATGAGATTTCAAAGCTGTTGATTTGTGTTTTTAAGCTGGGTTTAGTAATGTGCTATGTATCCTTTGGTGGAAGTTGTAGTCCACAAGTGGATTTTAGCTGTCTCAATGAGATTGCAATTCTGTGAAAATATTGAAGTTGAAAAAAACCGTGCGTCATCAATGTTCTTTTGAGTATATCTTGAAGAGATATATGCTCTGCTGAGCTCAGCTAAGCCATTATCCTAGAAAATCAGGATTGAGCACATCAAGTTGTATTCCGTGTTTTTTAGAGTTGTCAATGTGAATCTTTCTGCCTATTAGCCTATTCATAGCTCAAATATTTATTCCATCTCTAATTGAAATCCTTCCTTGCAAATTCCACCCATATTAGTTTCCATCTCCCCTTGCCCCTTCTTTCAATTACTGAAATTGACTCTGTCTTCCCTCTTGGTATATCTCTAAGTCTTCTATCTCTCTGTATTGGGTCATTGTGACTTAGTGAAGTAGTGTGTCTCAGATGCAGTCTTCTTTTTTTTGGTCGTGTGAATGATGTGATATGTAAAGTTTATCAATGAGAATTTGTTTTCTATTCATTTGACTTACATCTTATGAGTTATAACAAATTTGAAAGTAGATGATTTTTTTTGGTTGCATTCAGTGCTGCTGTCAACGCTGAGACTCGTGAGGAGGTTGCCATTAAGAAGATTGGTAATGCATTTGACAACAGAATAGATGCCAAAAGGACTTTACGAGAAATTAAACTTCTTCGGCACATGGATCATGAAAATGTAATTTTTTGTGACCTTCTGTCGTTCATGTTCCTATTGGGATCTCTTATGTCATTTATGTACATCCTATGTAACAGGCTTGCAGATATTTTGTGTTTGGCCCCTTAAAACAATTGGCTTTTCTTGTACATGTGTTTAAAGAATTCCATCTTTTGCAACCTGTGGTAGTAGAAGACTCACTTAAAATGATTATTTTGTGTAGTTCTGTTGATATACAAATATATTTCAGAGGCCTTGAGGGGGCATGTTTTGACTTCTGCTCTACCAGCCGCAATGCGGGTTTCATACAAGGGTTTCTAGAATGGGCAGTGTTTCCCTGCAATAAAACCCTGCCTTAAGCACCTCAATGAGATCTCTCATGAACTCAGTTCTCCCTGTTTGCACATATTTTGATAAAAAAACTTAAGAATCCAGATCATGCTAAATAATTTTTTCCTGTATTTCTGGAGTCAACAGCTTACAAGTTAGTTCTTTCTGCAGGTTATTGCCATCAAAGACATCATACGGCCTCCACAGAAGGAGAACTTCAATGATGTCTACATTGTTTATGAATTAATGGACACTGATCTTCATCAGATTATACGGTCCAACCAACCATTAAATGATGATCATTGTCGGGTTGGCCTTCTTTTCTTAATTTTTGTTGTACTTTTTGTTTTTGGTCAATCTGTTTATGTTATACTTGCTATGCCATTTGATTCTTGAAGTTAGTATTGTTGAGCATCCTATGGAAAGTTTTTAAGCTTTTAAGAATAGTTTCTTGGTTTATATTATGTTTGTAATGCCATTTGAATATAGTAACTGTACGTTCTTGTAGTTCATGTGGATGAGAATCCTCAGGAGGGCAATGAATTGTTGACATTAATTTCTTTTTCTGTTTGTTCGAACCGAGCACAATAGCGTTCTAGGATTCATACAACTGACCCCACTTAATGGGAAAAGGCTTTATTGTTGTTGTTGTTTTGTTCAAACAACCAAGATTTCATAGTTATATTCCAGATTCTATTTGTTAGGTTATCGGTGATGGCAATATATGCTTGTCACTGAAGTAGGTTGAATTAAGCAACTAATGAATATGGTACACATTGATAGCTTTATATGCAGTCGAATCTTTTCATATATATTTCCATAGCTTGATAATAAATCGTGAGAAATGATGTTCCTCTCATCTTAAAACCAAGGTTCTGGTCCTTTGCTTTGTTAGCTTGTAGATCAATGAGATGACATGTTTCTTTTATTCTTTAGTTGGAACTTGAACGATGGATTTACATTTCCTAGTTTTCTGAAGCTTTCATATTCGGAGTGACTATAGTTTAGAACTTTTACTTGCGATAACTAAGATAAAATTCTCTGCATTTTAGCCTTGATTATCAACCATTCTCATGACCATGATTTCGGTTATACATGTCTGAGATCTCACTAATTTGTTGTTTAAATTCAACCTTTGCAGTACTTTCTGTACCAGTTGTTACGAGGGCTCAAATATGTACATTCAGCAGGTGTTTTACATCGTGATTTAAAGCCCAGCAATTTGCTCATGAATGCAAATTGTGACCTTAAGATTGGAGATTTTGGTCTCGCAAGGACAACATCCGAAACTGATTTCATGACTGAGTATGTTGTTACTCGTTGGTACCGTGCACCTGAATTGCTGCTTAATTGTTCGGAGTACACAGCAGCAATCGATATATGGTCTGTAGGTTGCATTCTAGGTGAAATCATGAACAGAAAACCCCTATTCCCTGGCAAAGATTATGTACATCAGCTGAGACTCATAACAGAGGTATGATTTTTTGGTCTTTCTAACTGAATTTAGACTGTTATGCCACTGGTTTCTACATTACAAACAGGTCATACTTTTAATGAGAATTCGGAGAAAACCTTTTTTTTCACTTAACGAGCGGAAGAGGTTCCATCTGCTTTACATTTGGTTATGTTTCTTGTTGCCAAGTGTTAGACAGTGCATAAACTGTACTGATTCTCTGGAAAGTATTAATAATGAATTTCTAATAAGATTAATTTGTATAGTTATGGGTGTGAAGTAGACAATGAACGTGTCTCATAATAATAATCTTTCAAACGATCTTGGCCAACTGGTGCAATGTTTTCCTTTTGTGTTCAACAGCTCTTAGGCTCACCTGATGACTCCAGCCTTGGATTTTTACGAAGTGATAATGCTCGAAGATATGTTCGACAACTACCTCAGTACCCAAAGCGGAGCTTCTCTCTTGGGTTTCCTGATATGTCTCCTAGCGCTATAGATTTGCTAGAGAAGATGCTTATCTTTGACCCAAACAGGCGTATTACAGGTATACTTAGTTATTGTGTTGCACTTCAACCAGTTTGGTTATGACATAAATGATATTGGGGATCTCAGAGTCCTGCAGGATTTTCTATGAACTGGAACTTACTAGTTACCATTCCTATCTTCTGGCGGAAAGTTTTGTGATGTTTAGATTTAGAAACAGCAGTGCATGTATTGTCATTCTCAAATACGGAGTTCTGCAGTACTTTAAGAATGCTTGGTAAACAAATTGTGCATATAACTTTTGTGAGAGAGCTTATTAATAGAGCAACTGGAGCCATTTTACTCGCTGATGATTTTCTTCTTTGTTAATTGCATTGACGATTGTTTTTCTCCCCGGTGCTTTGCAGTTGATGAGGCTCTTTGCCACCCATACTTGGCGCCTCTTCATGATATAAACGAGGAGCCTGTCTGCCCAATGCCTTTCAATTTTGATTTTGAGCAACCTTCGTTTACTGAAGAGAATATCAAGGAGCTCATCTGGAGAGAGTCCGTAAGGTTCAATCCGGATCCTATTCAATGAGGGTCATCGTATGGTATAATCTGTCGTATGCTCTTAGAAAGTAATCTCAAAACGGATTACAATCATATTCTACATAGAACCCACTGGATCCTCCAGGAGAATGAAATTATAAAAACTTTGCTGGACCAATCGGGATTTCCTGAGAAATCGCCCTGAGATGTCATTCATTCAACATTAACACGTATTTGGATGTCTGTATCTGTTAAATGTGTGAAGGGGATTCTAATATGTGAGTCTCTAGAGCTCCAATCCCTCAGTGGTGCAGGTTCGTGCTGGTTAGCGGCTTATAATCCGATGAGGACTATCACCGGCCAGCACCGATGTAAGATCCGATAGTGTTGCAGTTGTAT
Source organism: Malus sylvestris (assembly GCF_916048215.2). Taxonomy (NCBI): domain Eukaryota; kingdom Viridiplantae; phylum Streptophyta; class Magnoliopsida; order Rosales; family Rosaceae; genus Malus; species Malus sylvestris. The sequence continues at coordinate 19,277,540 of NC_062266.1, forward strand.
CTGTTTAGAATGGTAGTCCTAGTGTGAACAGTTGCTTTTTGTCATGAAAACCCTTGGCTCTGTATATTATGCATTTCGCCTTCGGGCTTCTTTCCACTGTTAGGACTCCTACGAGACAAATTCCCGCTTTGTTTCGTTGTGAAAATCTAATAAAATGCCTTGCTTAGAAACTTCTAATAACAGGGGTGTGTCGAAGGAGAAAGAGGGTGTGCAACAATCATTTTCCTTCCGAATTTCATGTACTCGAAATATTGCTGGAGGGAAAAAAATAGCAAGGGTTTATGGCGGTCTGATAATTTAGCTTTTACTAGACGACGGTGAAAAACATTAGTTGTTGATGCACAAAAACGGAGGTTTTGGAACAACGTAAATCTGACCGTGAATCTGCATGAAATGTAAATGTAAATAACACAAGATGTATCGTGATTCACTCCAAGGTTTGGGTTACGTCCACACTGATTGTATTTCTCTGAGAGTATTTGTGAGGGAGAGTGTGAGAGTTTTGCTCTAGATAGGAGAGGCTTAGGGTTTGTGAGGGTGAGGAGGCCCTTTTATAGAATAAGGGCTCCTCCCCTTTTTACATATTTGCTCATTCTTTTATTACATAATTACATTTGAGTCCCCCGATTATTTATACGAGGTCTAAATACGGATGCCCCAAGTATGGTATAAACAGTAGTCCTCCAAGTTTTCAATCAAGAGAGTCTTTTGGCTGGAGACTTGAAATTCAGTCTATGTGTGGGCTGAAGTAACTAGATGCTGCTTTGAACTGATGCTCGATATGAGGCAGTGCTCAATCTGAAATGATGCTCATCTAGAAGTTGCACATGTTACGAGGTTGCTTGGCTTGTGGCTTATGTTGCTTTGGTTGGCTCAGCTTGTGGCGTTGAAGGTGAGGGAGTCCCTTTTATAGAATAAGGGTTCGCTTCTTAATACATGAATGATGGGCTAGAGTTGATGTTCGCGGCGAGGCGGTTGCTCAGTAGGCGGCGACGCTCTCTAATGATGGTGAGGGAGTCCCTTTTATAGAATAAGGGCTCGTTCCTCAATACATGAATAATGGGCTAGAGTTGATGTTCGCGGTGAGGCGGTTGCTCAGTAGGCGGCGATGCTCTCTAATGATGGTGAGGGAGTCCCTTTTATAGAATAAGGGCTCGCTCCTCAATACATGAATAATGGGCTAGAGTTGATGCTGCTCTAATGATGGTGAGGGAGTCTATTTTATAAAATAAGGGCTCGCTCCTCAATACATAATTAATGGGCTAGAGTTGATGCTCTTTAATGATGGTGAAGGAGTCCCTTTTATAAGGGCTCGCTTCTCAATATGTAAATAATGGGCTAGAGTCTCCCAAGTATTTTTCATGAGGCCCAGTTGAGGCCCAATATATGGTACATAATGTAGTCCCCCAAGTCTTCGGTCAATAGAGTTTGTTGGCTGGAGATTTCAAATTGAATCCATGTATGGGCCAAAGTGGCGGTTGTTCGTAGGCGGTAATTGTATACCTAGCACTGAAGCTTTGTAGGTGAAGCTTTGTAGGTGAAGCTTTGCAGGTGAAGCTTTGCAAGTGAAGCTTTGAAGCATAAGCTCTGTAAATGAAGCTTTTAAAGCTAGAGCTTTGTAAATGAAGCTTTTAAAGCTGATTGACATGAGTGATGCTCATGAATGTTTATGTTGATTGACATGAGTGATGCTCATGGATGTTGTCATGAATGATGCTCATGAATGTTGACATGAGTGATGCTCATGAATGTTAACATGAGTGATGCTCATGTATGTTTATGTATGATTGACATAAGTCGTGCTCATGTATAATTTTGAAGTACTGGGTGTACTTTTGATCACCTGGTTGGTGGTAATAGCAGTAGGCTGCTGAATAAATTTGGAGTACTGAGCGTACTTTTGATCACCTGGTTGGTGGTAATAGTGACAGGTTACCGAATAATTGTGGAGTACTGGGCGTACTTTTGATCACTTGGTTGGTGGTAATAGCGGCAGGTTGTCGAATAATTGTAGAGTACTGGGCGTACTTTTGATCACCTGATTGGAGCTATTTTGAGCTTATGGGCCTTCGCCCTTCACATAACATTCCAGCCCATTTATTTTGAGCTTTGCCCTTTTTTAAAAAAAAATTGTATTTCCCTCTGACGGGGTTTATACAGATGTCTCCGAAAGATAAGAAAAGTAAATCACATCATACATCTGCCAAGAAAAGTAAATCACATCATACATCTGCCAAGAAAAGTAAATCACATCATTCTGGTGGGGTGTTTATTCCTTGCTTTTGCTTTCTGCTTTCCGTCGCACTCTCTTTGTCTCTTCACCTGGTAGATAAAAGGAATCGTAATAATAGGAAATTTATAATTTTGCCCATTTTCTTCTTTTCTCTTTTCCTTTTCTGCTTTACTTTTGCTTTTGTTTCTATTTTTCACTTTTCTCTTTTCTGCTGTTTGAACAGAAGCTGTTGTACTCCAGCTATAAAGAACGTAAACCTTGGATCCCCGACAACCCTACACTCTTCCTTCCTTCCCATCTCCATGAGCTTGTCCACTTGGTGAACCTTGGTGTCGTACTCCACGTGGTAGTCAAAGGGGTCTGAACGAAATACTCTCAATTTCTTCTTCTTTACCAATTCGTCATCAAAACACTATGATACCGTGATGTTTTGGAGTGCAGCATGGACTGCATAGCCTCTGTGCAAGAGGCGGTGGACAAGCTGTTGAATATGTTGATGATGAGATTGTCATTGGTGATGGAGTGGATGTTTGACTGAGAGATTTTGAAGCCGTTGGGACGGGTTGAAATTGGAGCAATCAGAAGAAAAAAGCAGAACTGCGGATGGTGACTTCAGTGTGGGTTTTCTGCTGTTCTAAAATGATGACGATTCGATCCCTCTAGAGCCGCACAGACCGGACAACGAAGCAGAATGAGAGCCCCCCGATGCACCACCCCTGATGGTCGTCCCAGATCATAACTTTATTGGTCGGGTACTGAGGGTCGGGTCCACCGCATAGGGTCAGAGTTAGGGTTGGGCCATGAATGTGTTGGTTCCAATCGTCTTCGTAGAGCTTGTGCAGCACGCAGTCGAACGACCCCTGATCTGCTAGCGAGCGCTCAGTGTCGATCCGAACGAGATCGATGCCCCGTGATCTGGGTAGGTTGACTAGCGATTCTTGGATGAAGCTTTGATGCTTCTTGGTGTTAGCGATGCCCCGCGATCCGGTGCTTTAGAAATACAACCCTCTTCCCCATGAACCTAGCAAGAATGACAACACGGCACCAGGAGTAATGCTAGCCCTGAGCCTTGTAAGCTTGGCCCTTGTTGATGAGAGGAATCAGATCTGAGTTTTTGACCACCACTGCAATGCTCAACTTCGGCGCCATCGCTAACACACAGAGGTGAAAGTGAAGATTCTCTCTCTTCTACTAGTCCTTCGCCGTTTACGAAAGGCTCGGCCACCAAACACACTGGGGAAGAAGGTTGGGGTTGATCTGGACCGTTCAATTTGTATCCTCACACCACAAAACGCTCTTTATCAGATCTCTTTTTGAGGATACAAAAATGAATAGAGAGAGAAAGAAAAAGGAGATAACATGGTGGCTTGCTGTTTGTGGGGGTTTTCTGGAAAAGATTTGGGTTCTTGGTTTCTGCAGATTCACAGTGGAGTGTGGTGAGGTCTCACAGTGGTGAGATAAAAAAATGAAAGAAAACCGACATAGTTTTTTGTGTCGATTCCCACAGACGGCGCCAAATGTTGATGCACAAAACCAGAGGTCTTGGAACAACGTAAATCCGACCGTGAATCTGCATGAAATGTAAATAACACAAGATGTATCGTGGTTCACCCCAAGGTTTGGGCTACGTCCACACTGATTGTATTTCTCTGAGAGTATTTGTGAGGAAAAGAGTGTGAGAGCTTTGCTCTAGATAGGAGAGGCTTAGGGTTTGTGAGGGTGAGGAGGCCCCTTTAAAGAATAAGGTCTTCTTCCCTTTTTACATATTTGCCCATTCCTTTATTACATAATTACATTTGAGTCCCTCGAGTATTTATACGAAGTCTAAATACGGAGGCCCTAAGTATGGTATAAACACTAGTAATAGTACATGATTTTAGGATTGTTTACAGAGAGCTCAACATATAAGTACATTGTTTGAGCTCCACCAAGTCAATTGGCAGATCATTTGCCAGAAAATCACAAGCTGTAGCTTTCTCAGCACCCTGATTCGGCAGCAGATCACAAGGGCGAGGCATCACACCGCTCGTTATCCCTTCAACATCAGAGCACATCCACGGCTGCTGCTTCGCTTTCGCCGCCAGTCTAATTATCATATTCGAGATGCAAATCCCGATGAACAGGTGGTTGGCTTGCAGCCATTGATCCGTTATCTGCCACCATGTCCTTGTAGTTAATATTATTGATCTCAGGCACTGCTTTTTTATCATATTTTCCATCAGCATGTGACCCGTAATTGTCGGTCATCCAAAACGCCCATTTCATTGTGCGCATGGTGAATCTTCTCGCGTATACGTCTTTCACGTACCCTCCTCTCCCTACGACTGTCTTGATCTGAACACCCGATTCAGTACGGATGGCCACGATGTCTTCGGCTCGGACATCTTGGATCCCGCTGGACATTTCGCTTCCTAATGCGATGGTGGCGCTGTAGGGAGAAATGCATGTGAGCCGCCGGATTACTAGTTGTTTTTTAGGCATTCCGAATGCTATGTAGCAGTCTTCTATTCTCGTATTGGTGCAAGAATCTGCAATAAAATACCAAAAGTTCGAGATATGAGTTAGGCCAGTTAGTGTACTCGGCCACTTGTATCTAAGTTCAGACCTACTTTCATGCAAATTAGAGTAAATTAGAACATCGATTTTGTAAAAAGAAAATACACAAATTAAAGGTCAATTAATGAGGTGGCTGAAATGATATTTCAATTGACTATAACCTGGGTTGATGCCATCCTGTGTTTGGAGATGAAATTGGAGCTATGATTGTAATCCCTTTCACAAGAATATTACTGCAACAACATAATTTCATAATCTTAATCATCTATCTAGCAAAGAGAATACACTTTGTGTGTGTGTGAACTTCTCTTAAATATAAGTGCATATTTTTTTTTTAATATTACATAATTACTGTTTTGTCCTCCTTATATAAATATTGTGTACAAAAATGAGGGTAAAATTGAAAAAATATGATTGTCATTATCTCAAAAAAAAAAGAGGGTAAAATGGGAAAAATAGGGATATGATTGTCATTTTGTCAGTAGGTACAAAATTACTATTTTGCCTTCCTTTTGTTAATATTGTATCAAAAGTGAGGGCAAAATAGAAAAAAAAATGGGAAAAAAAGTTGACAATGAGGGTTTTCTTAATAATAGTATAGATAATCTTGAAAGTGGGAAAAATAAAAAAAATAAAAACACCATTTATGGAGTGCCACATGGTTGAACTCATAATGAATACATGGTGATTGACACACCCCGACTGGAGTTGAGACGTGCTGGCCGTCACGTGAGAGTGACGTAGCCATGAGTGCAAAGCGGAAGCGATAAAGAGTAAGAGAAATACTAACAATTTAAAACCAAGCGCCTAACAATCCCAATTAAGAAAGGATGCTAGTGAGAGTTTAAGTGTGTAAATATACTTTCAGAGTAATAAGAAAGTCTAGTTGCAGTCAAGTAGGACAATTACTAAAATACAACACCCGAAGGTGAATCCTACTTTCTCGGATTCTGTCAGAACACCGTTGGATTCCTCGTGGCCACCAAACTCTGCTACCTAAGACCTAGAGGGGCGAAAAACAAAGTTGAGTGGGTTAGTAAAACACATTTACATGAAAACCTTATTTTCCTTTGAATATACTAACCCCTCGCCGTAAAACAAGTATATAGTACTTTCCCAGAAAATAGAATACATAAATATGTATATAAATATATCACTTCAAATCATGCTTTACATAATCATAATAATATGTATGCCATGTCAAGATATAACAAAGTAAATCATTTAGGTAAGAATAATTTCATAGAAATATAACATGCTAGCCGGAACCCCTGTGGCAGTTTGTACGGCTGAATTCATGGCTCAAAAGTCAATCTAGCCGGAGTCACTACAATGACCTATACGGCAATAAATTGCACAAGAGTCCGAACCAAATGAAAAGGTTTGTACGACAATAATTGGTGTAATATAATTATGCTCAATACTACTCTCACATAATAGTTAGGCGATAAATCTCTAGTCACCTACGAGTCGGAACCGTAAATAAGGTCTGTACGACAAGACTGTGCACTTAAATTGGATCCAATATGAGCATATAGTGCGGGAGGTGACATAATAAACAAGCCTGTATCATATCTCTGGCTAATTCACAATCACCCTAGGTGCAATTTTATGAGCTCAACATTATTCAATCACATATCATATCGTCGACAATTCACATAACCAAACATACTTACCTGGGCTTACATGAGCCTCCACAGCACTATGCAACAATATCCATAGTTATGATAATGCATATACTAAAATATGAGGCAGGTATGCCATGGCATTTAAATCACATTTCCTTTAAATACGTTTTCTGGAAAAAATGTCAAGTATATATATACTGAAAATAGCTGCCCACTCATAGATATGCAGCTGGGTCGTAACCCCCACGCCTAGCTTGGCTACGCTCGTCCTCCGGATAGGTCTCGCCTATATGAGAAGTACTGAAATAACGTCACTTTAATGCACATATACTAAACTATGTAATAACTCTTCATACATAGCTCAAATTGGGTATATGAATATACCACAATGACCTACACAATCTCAGCATCGTCCCCAAATTTTCAAAATAATTTTTCATCCACTCACGCGCCGCCACGCGCAGGCGAGTGCACGGCAAGACGCGCGGCCATGCGTAGGGAGCCCTAACGAAAATAGTAACGGCAGTTAGGGAATATTCCATTAAATCCTAATAGATTCCGTTAAACTTAATTGATGGCGTCAGAATATTCCGTCAGAATTGACAGAATATTCCGTCGTCTTCAACCTCAGACTCCGACGACCGTCGCCGTCATCGAAAAACTGGGAATTTTTCAAATCCTTATATGTTCGTCGTTTCTCAACCAAATTTAATGAAATTTGTACCCAAACGAAGCTTACAACATTTAGAATAAAATCATACCAATTTCAAGCTCCCAAAACCACTGGATCTCGCCTGAGAATCCCCAAACTTCCAGCCAAAACTTTAAACTTGCATATCTTGATATCCGGATGTCCAAAAACCTCCAACGAAGTACTTCAAGCCTCGTAAGGATCTCCTTAAGCTCCCTGTGAGTTCGAAATTTCAAAAAACACAAGATTTAACGTTTGCATGAATAGTGTTCAAATCTGAGATAGGGTTTCCACGTGAAATCGAAGGTTTCCTTATCTAAAAATGGTACCTTTGAACTCGTATGGTCCTCACGAACACAATGGTTCCCTTCTCCACTTTGATCCATCACATTTACAAGGCTTTTAGGTCTCGTCTGTACAAGAGAGAAGAGAGAGAGAGAATCTGAGAGAGAGAGAGAGAGTACGAAAGGGTAAGAGAGAGAGAGAAAGTGGGGCGTAATGTGTGTGGTCCAAAAGTCACCAATCAACCAAAACAAAACCAAATCCCTTTTTAGTTCACTTAGGTCCAAAACTTAGGGATTAGTTCAATTATACAATCACTTAGTTCCCATCAAATACACACCACAACACAAAATAACTCAACCTGTTCAAAGGCAAAACCGTCAATTCATGTCCTCAAGAATGAATATTCCAATATTTCGAGACGGGCTGTGGCAGTGATGTAGTACAAATAAGCTAGATTAAAGTGGCTAACATTACGATGCGAAAAAAAAAATATTATGTTCAATGATAAAGTATTTTGTGAAAAAAAAAATTATTGAAAGTGTTGTAAACTTTCTACTTTAAGTGTGATTGTGTAAATCTTATATTAGATTTTATTATAGTTATTTTTTCCTATATGGACTTGTATTCCTTGGGGATGGATGATTTCTTCTCCCTCTTATTACTATAAATAAATGCAATGCGCATACATTCTTCTACACAATTCTACAAACACATATCTCTATATTTTCTCTACTTGTGCCACTGGCCCCCCTTTCCCTTGTCAGATAAAATAGGTTATAACACATTATCAGCACGCTCCTACCGTTACGCTTAGGAATTTGACGTGGAGGCTTTCTACATCAAATCAGTTCATCCATATCATCACGCAATCAGGTTCTTTCAGAACAATGATTTTTATCTTGATATTTTTGCAATCCTGATAGTATGAATATTCACCATAATGCATGACCCAACTTTACGTTTTTCGAATTTTAGATTCTACATAAATTATGTAAGCATTATATCCATAATTGTTGAAGCGTCGTTGACTGGCCCTAAGGCGCTTGTTCTTGTTATGAAAGACAACTCGATGGATATCAAGTCGTGGTCTTCTGAAGTATCTTGGGAGGTGACAAATTTTGGCCGACTAACTATGAAGAAGAGGGCGTGTACATCAAAGATTCTTATCTTGAATCCTTCGCACCATGTTCGTGACAATTCACCGGCTTCGTTTGAGCTTCTTGGCGATCGCATTCGTAACAGAGTTATGACTTGGAATAACACCTTGTCGACTACTAGAGAAGCCGTCTTTGATTTTTGCTCATTTTGTAATACGGTTTTGTAGCCGAATTCTTCCTTTAAAGAAATAAAGTATTCACATTCTTGAATTTGCTCTTTATTCTTCAAAGTGTTTGTGTTTTTGTTGATGATGTGGTTGTACTTGAAGTTTTAAAGTTTCAAGTTGCCTACGTACCCTCGGTTGAGGAAGGATCAAGTCATGACGTAGTTCAAAGGAGTGATGGATTTATGATGGTTTTGATGATGATTTTGATGGTGATTTTGCCTTACATAGTTTATGCTCTTGCTGGCCAGGAGCGTTAAGTGTCGTCTTTTAAACTTGTGTGAACAATAAGCATTGACTGTTGCCTTTGAAGCTCGTGCGAACATGGAGCATTATGTAGTGTGGAGTTTAAGCTCGTGTGGGTGAGGAGCTTTGTGCCGTGTGTAGTTTAGGCTCATGCAGGCGAGGAACTTTGTGCCTTGTGCAGTTTAGGCTCGTGTAGGCGAGGAGCATTGAGTGTTGCATTTTCAACTCGTGCGAACAAGGAGTATCGAGTGTCGCCTTTTATGCTCGTGCGAACAAGGAGCATTGCTGCTGTGTGTAGTTTAGGCTTGTACAGGCGATAAGCATTGCTTATTTGTTTTAGGGGTAGTAACGCTTTAAGAATCTGCCATTGATGGGGCCGATCTTTAAGCCATTTTCCACCATGATTAAGTAGGCTCCGTTGGTGTAGACCTCTTGTATTACGTAAGGTCCATCCCATTTTGATGTGAACTTGCCTTTTGTTTTGTGAGTTGTGATGATGGGCCTTCGTAATGTTAAGACAAAATCTCTAGTTTGGAAAGACCTTGGGTGGACCTTCTTTTTGAATGCTTTAGATAGCCGTGCTTGGTAGCATTCTAAGTGTTGTTGAGCTTCGAGCCTCCTTTTGTTGAGTGCTTCCAACTCTTGCAGTTGTAACTTTGTATTTTCCTTTTTAGTCAAGCCTTATTATATAGCTATCCTTAGTGAGCGGATTTAACTTTCGAGCGGTAGAATAGCTTCCACGCCATATTCGAGAGAATAAGGTGTAGCTTGGGTGGGAGTCATATGTGTCGTCCTGTATGCCTAAAGTGCTTTGCTTATTCTTTCGTGCCAGTCTCTCTTTGTTCAGTCGATCACCTTCTTCAGGAGGTTGCACAACGTCTTGTTGAATGTTTCTGCAAGACTATTGGCCGGAGCATGATACATGGAAGACTTGTGCTGTTTGAATTTGTATTTCTTGTAGAGCTCGTCCATGAGTCGATTGGAGAACTGTTTTTCGTTGTCGATGATGATGTAGCGAGGCACATCATATCGGTGGATGATATGCTCTTTGATGAAACGGATGACAGTTTCATTCTTGACTTCCCTTAGGGGAGAAGTAGTCTGTTGTGGCTAGGATGTAGGCTTCTCAGGTAGATGATTTTGGTGTGATTGGTCCCACGACGTTCAATCCCCATGCGTCAAATAGTGATGAAACAACCGTAGGGTGTAATGGCTCAGGCGGTTGATGTATGAAGTTGGCGTGGAATTGGCATGCTTGGCATCTTTTGGCGTATTCCAAGCAATCATTCACCATGCTTGGCCAGTAGTAGCCCATTTGAGCTGGAACTGTAGCTTTGGTCCAGACTGATGTGCTCCGCATATGCCTAAATATGCTTCTTCTATGGCTTGATTGGCCTCTTCCTTACCTAGGCATCTTAGAAGTACTTATTCAAAATAGCGTCGATAAAGTGTTTCTTTGTAGTAAAGGAAGTGAGGTGCTCATCGGCGTATTTCAGAGCGATGTCTAGGATCGTGTGGAAGCTTTCCAAGCTCCAAGTAGTCAATTAACGACTGTCTCCACTCTTCAGTGTCGACTGGAAGTACTGAGATGAAGTTTATGTCATCTAGTAGTATTTCAATGACGAATGGGATCACCCATATTTGGCAAACTGGCATGTCTGCAACTTCTTCTTCTCCTAGAGCCATACTTGAGGTTAAGTTAGCGAGAGCGTCCACCATTTGATTTTCTTTTCTTGGCACATGTTCTAGCTTCACGGCCTTGAACTTTTGTAGCAGTTGAGTTGCTAGCTGGAAGTATGGGACGAGATCATATTTCCTTCATATTCAGTCAAAAGTTGATTGATTATGAGCTTGGAGTCGCCATACACTTCTAGAGTTGTGATTTCCGTGTCGATTGTCATTTGGAGTCTAATAATTAGTGCTTGGTACTCAGCGACGTTGTTGGAGCATATCTCACTTGATTGGAGGGAATAAGGTAGTACTTGTCTTTGTGGTGACATGAATACTACTCCTGCCCTTACTCCATCTACTCGTGCGGATCCATCAAAGAACATTGTTCACATCGAGAAGATGTCAATGTAGACAACCTCCTCGTCAGGCAAGTCGTTCGAGATTTTCCAATCAGTTGGGATTGGATGATCGACAAGGAAGCCCGCTAGGGCTTGTCCCTTGATGGCTTTAGCTGAAATGTAGATGATCTTGTGTTGGTTGAGAAACAATGCATATTTAGCTAGTCGCCTTGTCAGAATTGGCTTAGAAATAATGTACTTAACCGGGTCGGTTTAGCAACCAAGTGGATGGTGTAAGCATGCATGTAGTGTCTAAGCTTTTGGATGGCAAAGACTAAGGCCAGGCACATCTTCTCGAGTGAGTAGTTAAGCTCGACACCAGTGAGAGTTCTATTTAGGTAATAGAGTGCTCTTTCCTTTTGGTCTTCATTTGCTTGTGCCAAGAGTGCCCAAATGGAACCTTTCTGTGTAACAATGTATAGGATGAACGATTTTCCAAGCACGGGTGCTCCTAAGACAGGTGGGCTTATCAGGTACCGTTTTATGCTCTCGAAGGCATTACGGCAAACATTATCCCATATGAATGGAACGTTCTTCTTCATGAGTCGACTGAAAGGTTAACAGCGTCCATCGAGGTTGGAGATGAAGCGTCTGATGATGACAAGCCGCCCTTGTAGACTTTTTAGTTCGTGTAAGTTTCTTGGCTCGGGCATGCTTTGAATGACCTTGATCTTTGATTGGTCTACTTCAATACCACGGTGCTTGACAATGAAGCCGAGGAACTTCCCAGAGGTGACGCCAAATGCACACTTCAACCGGTTCATCTTGAGGTTGTAGTGTCGTAATTTGTCGAACACCATTCGTAAATCCTTTAAGTGATCGAATTTTTTCTTGGTCTTGACAACCACATTGCCTACGTAACATTCTATGTTTTTGTGTAGCATGTCGTTGAAAATCTTCTGCATGGCACGTTAATATGTAGCTTCAGTGTTTTTCAAGCCAAAGGGCATTACCTTGTAGCAGTAGGTACCTTTTGAAGTGCGGAAGGCTGTTAGTTCCTCGTCTTCGGGAGCCATGCAGATTTGATTGTACCCATATAAGGCATCCATGAATGATAACACCTCGTGGCTAGTGGTCGTATCCATCATGATTTCGATGATTGGCAAAGGAAAGTCATTCTTCGGGCAAGTATCGTTGAGGTCTCGGAAGTCTATGTAAACACGTATTTTTCCAGATTTCTAAAGGAAAATGACAATGTTGGAGATCCATTTAGGGTATTGCACCTCTCGAATGAAGCCTGCTTCGATTAGCTTGTCAATCTCGACCTCAATTTGTGGGATGAGCTTGATAGCATCGTTGAGTTTGCTTTACCGGCCGCGTTCTACGCTTGACTGCAAGACGATGCACAGCGATGGTAGGGTCAAGGCTGAGCATTTCTTTGTAGGCTTATGCAAAGAGTCTTTGTACTTCAAGAGCAGTTTGTAGTATTTCTCGATCTCGTCCGCACTTAGTAGTGCACTTATGAAGATAGGCTTCAGTTCCTCACTTGTGCCTAAGTTGAGCTCATTGAGATCATCAACCGTGGCTTACCCCTCATCCTCGAGCTGTGGTGGCGCAACAGTAACGTTCACCTTGGGGATTTTGTTTTCTTTGTCTTCTTGGATCTTGATGTGGAAGATGTCTTGGACCTCATCTCTAGTGTCATCTTCTTGGGCTTGTTGGCATGAAGATTGGCCAGTGTGGATGATGGTGTGCCTCTTTACCTTTAGTTGTCCTTTTGTGTCAACCTCCAAGGTTGATTGGTGCTTTATCCTTGAAGGAATCGAGCTTCAAATGTCATTTTTTTCTGCTAGATCGTCGAGCTTTTCTTCATTTGGTGTTGTCTTCCTCTTTCTAGAAGGCTTCTTGGTTTCTTCAAGTCTTTCCAAGGCTGACCGTCGTGGAAGAGAGCTAGTCGTGTTGCTTTGTTTATTAGGTTTTGACAACCTTTAGAAAATAGAGCTTTGGGGTGTTGGCGTGTTAAGTTGCTTGGAGATGGAAGTTCGGTCTTGACCACCAATTTGATCAAGTGCCAAAATTCTGGGTTTTGAATGATTCAGTCTATCAAAAATTGAGGTTCGAGGGGTGGGTTTAGGCTCATCTTGATTTTGGTCAACGCTCATGCTGATGTGTTGAGTGCTAGCGTTTTTCACCTTTCTTGAAATCTTCACAGGCATATTTGGTGTGAAGCCAAGTCCATCTTTGTTATTGTCAACTCCATAACCATGTTCCCTCAACTTCTTTTGAGCCTTGGTGAGGTCACGTTCTTCGTTATTGACGGTGTTTGAAACCTTCTTTCCAAGATTTGAAGGGGAGGCAAAATCGTACCCATCCTTTGACATGAGTTTGTAAGCGTTTAGGTCGAAACCTTCTTCGGTCCTTTTGGTTGGAAGAGAGCTTGGTTCTGCCCCCTTTGGCAGGGGTTTTATGAAACCTTGCGGTGGTTTTGAAACTTTAGTGTCGCCTAACTGTATCAAAGGTAAAACTGCTTTTGTCTTGAGCAGTTTTACATCATCCTTGTGCAGATGTGTGTCGGCCTTGCTTTTTTCAGTTTTAAACGAGGATTGCCCATTTTTTCTTCTCGATATTAGGATGTATCGGAAGACAGGTGTGTTTGATCCTTTTGAGGGCGTCACACTCCTTTTGATTGTTACGAACTTGGCAGACTCGTTATCATCTTTGCTTGAAGATGGCATGGCTTCCCCTTCTTGCTTCTTGGGCATAGCTTGCCACTCTTTCTTTTTGGGTGCGGCTTTGCCAGTGGATTTGATCTCCTTTGGAAAAAATTTGGGTACCATGTCTTCTTCCTAAAACTTGGTGTCCACGAAGTGTGATTCGACTTCGGTGAATAGCTTGGTGTCGTTTTTTATCACCTTCACCTTTTCTTGGTAGAACTTTAGGCATTGGTGAAGAGTGGACGATAGTACTCCATTTTTATGGATCTAAGGCCTTCCTAAGAGCAAGCTATAGGAAGTTCTTGCATCAATCACGTGCAATAGCGTGCTTGACTTGAGTTCGCTAATGGTTATCTCAGCTCGGATCATACCCATTGCTCTTTGTCCTCCTTGGTTAAAACCTTGGATTAGGAGGTGGTTTCGGGATAGTTCATCCACCTTGATGCTAATTGCTATCATTGTTGACTTCGGCATGATGTTTATGGCCAATCCACCATCCACAAGCATGCGGTTAACTTTGTGCTCCCTTACGTACCCAAAAAACAAAGAGATAAAGGTTGTGAGGCTTTGACCCTAGCAGCAAGTCTTCGTCAGTGAAGTTAATTGCGTCGTGGGTGGCACAGCATGAGGCATATTCATGTGGCTGAAGCTTCAAGCCTTCGTCTTCGTTTTCTTGCACCTCGTGATCGTCAGGACTCGCCAAGACCATTACTAATGCTCTTCGCATCTACTTGAGCAATCGCAGCGCCTCCTTGATGCTAAAGTATGCCGACATGCTTTCTTTGGGCGTGGAAGTTTTCTCTTCCTCGATGGCGATAGCTTTGCCTTTTGACGGTTTTTCTATCTCCACTTCAACCATGTGACAGGCAGTTGCAGTGCACTGTTGGAAGAAGTCCATTGGGAAGTACTCGTGTAAGAAGATAGGAATGTGTGGCTTTTGCTCCATAGGTTCCTCAACATATGTTGGCTTAGCAACTCTTATGCTTCTTTTGGGCTTCCTATTATTATGGCGGCGATGCTTTCTCCCTTGCTCCACCTTTGGCCTTGTGGCTTGCAGTCTTGGCTTCTTCATTTTTTTTAGGTCACCAATGTCTACCCTTCTTCATCATCGATAGGTGCATCTTGGTCGTTTGCCCTAGCGATGGTTGTGTAGAAGGTGTTGTGTAGCTTGAGTATGGACGGGAGTGGTCAGACGTCACTTGGAAAGGCACATGATCGAAGGATCCAAATGCAATCGTAGTAGTATGCGTTGCGGCTATGTCTTCAAGGTCAAGTTCAATTTTCCCTTGTTGTGCTAGCTTCATGATGAGCTCCTTAAGGACGAAGCACTTGCCAATAGGATAACTCACGATATGATGGTACTTGCAGTACCTAGGATCGTTAACGTGATTCATCTCTTTGGGGTGTTTGCATTTAGGTAGCTCGATCACCTTCTTTTCCAGTAAGTCGTTCAGCATTGCAGCCATATTAGAGTCTAGAAAAAGGTATGTCTTCTGCTCTAGTTCCTCAAGGTGTTTTTGTCCCTGTCTTGGGTGCG
Source organism: Malus sylvestris (assembly GCF_916048215.2). Classification (NCBI taxonomy): domain Eukaryota; kingdom Viridiplantae; phylum Streptophyta; class Magnoliopsida; order Rosales; family Rosaceae; genus Malus; species Malus sylvestris. The sequence goes on from NC_062266.1 coordinate 19,292,760, forward strand.
AGAAGGCTCAACTCTCTTTATCTCTTTCGTTTTGTTCTTGGGGAAGATCTTGATGGGTGTAGAGGAGGTCTTGATGGGGGTAGTATTGGCGGTAAAAGCTTCATTGGCAAGCTTCATCCCAGTTTTGTCTACTTTTAGGGCGAACACATTATTCTTCTTGAAGTCAGTGATCGGCTCATTTTTCCTATTATTGGAGATACTCAGCTACATGTTGTGGGAACGAGTTGCCAGCTCCTAAAATGTTCTCGATTTTATGCCTTGGAGGATGTAATGTAACCTCGAGTGCATGCCTTGAACGCATATCTCAATGGTGGAGGTTTTAAAAAGTTGAGCTTTGTAATCCAAACTTAATGAAGGACATCTATTGATGTAGTCGACGACAGGTTCATCATTCCATTAATTCGTACTTGTCATATCCAACATGCTTATGGTGCGGCGGGTCCTGTAAAAGCGGTTGAGGAATTCCCTTCCAAGCTGATCCCAGTTATTGATGGACTTGGGCTTGAGGTCGGTGTACTAGTCAAAGGCATTACCTTTTAGCAAGCGCATGAACTACTTGACGAGGTAGTTTCCCTCCGTCCTAGCATTGTTGTAGGTTTTAATGAAATAGGTAATATGTTGTTTAAGATTGCCTTTTCCATCGAATTGCATGAATTTTGGCGGTTGATAACCCCTTGGCATCCTCAAGGCGTCAACCTTTTTAGAGTAAGGCTTTGAATACAGCACAGAGTCATGTGAGCTTCCTTCGTACTGCGCCTTGATGGTGATTGTGATCATTTCTTACAGTTGTTGGATAGAGAGAGATCTCATCAGCGTCGGAGCTCGGTCCACCTCTAGCTTCTCCTCATCTTTGTCCATCAAAGGCTCATCATTTTTGTCACTTTTCTCTTTTGGTGGATCAACCTTCGGGTTAGCTGTCTCATCGCGTTGCATCTCCAGACGGTTGATGAGTTTAGAAATCTGTAAGTTCTTTTCCTCCATGGCTACATGATACGAGTTGTTGCTTGAGTCGGCATCAGAAGTCAACGACTCAGAGTACTTCCTCGAGCTTTCTCCTATTGCGCTCTTAGCGAAGCTAGGGTGATCACAGGCTCTTACCTTGGGTGCACTTGCTTCTTCGGTAGAGTTGATGTAGGGGTGAAAGGCACGGCAAAGAGAGCTCTTGCCTTACTTCGGGTTGTGACACCCAAAGTACCACCACTTGCGGCAAGGATGTTCTTGTTCTTCACGTTGATTGTGGGATTAACTTGATCCTTTCTTGATGCCATGTGTGTTTCTTATGGATTTGAAGATGGAGATGAGAGAAATAAATGATCCCACCGGGCGTGCCAAATTTGTAAGCACGAAAATTCTGTAATTAATGAAACGAGAACATGTGTACAAAGTAAATTTGTATTGATAAATTTGTAGGGTTAGAATCTCTTACAATCTCTGTTTACAATTTTCCCTAATTTAGTCTTCATATTTGATGTAGATGAGTAGGCTGTTGATCCAAAGGTCGCGATGACTTGATCTCGGATGAACAATTGAACGATTGCTTCAAGTTTTGAGCTTGAAACGACGCTTGGATAGTTTTCACCTCAAAGTTGCGGCAAAGGGTGATGTTGATGCATGATTTCGTTGGTTCAAGGGTCTTGGCGACTTGATCTTGAAATGAACGTTGTTACAAGTTTTGAGCTTGCAACAAAGTCTTGAAGGAATCGGCACGAGTGCTTGTTGATTCTTCAAGAGGAGTGCTTTGGCTTTGGTTGAAAGAAAGCTTCGGCTTTGGTTGTACGTTCTTCAAAGAGAGCTTTGGCAGCATATTCGTCTTCAAAGATTTATGCAGAGGTTCTTCTCCGTATGTAATTTTTGACCCCTTTGTGTGTCTTGGATCCTTATATTTATAGACTTCCAAAGCCATGCCTTTGGATAGATTTGGCCTTGATTTGTGTCTTGATTCATCCATGGGAGAATTTAGGCATGTTTGGTGTCTTAATTTCAACCACCTTCGTCATATTGGCCTAAATTTATAGGCCTTGTTGCCTATTTGTGAGCAATATTCAATTCTTGCTTATTTTGTGAAGATGATTTGGCTTTCTTTCTAGTTTTGAGAGATTTTAGGCACCTTGCTGATTTTAAGGGGGATTTTCTCCTTTTTGCTAAATTTTGGGAATGTTTTATAGTTCATTTGCTTGATTTGTGCCGCATGTCATTAATGACTTGTCCATTTGCGATGCGTCATATGCCACGTGGAGCTTTGTGATGCATCATTTGTATGCAATGAAATTTATATGTTTACAACGAGATCACATATACCTACTGCAAACGCACATGCAATGATCGACGTACCTAAAGTACGCCGTAGCATCGCCCCAGAAGGATGAACCATCCCCAAAAGAGGGTCGGTTGCACCTCCCACACAGCCTGATACACTAGCGTCTAGCCAATCATTTGCTCCTACCTTCAAACGTGGCAGACCCCTTGGTTCAAAGGATTTACAACCCGGAAGAGAAAAATAGCACAAACTAGTGAACCTAGTTTGAATCCGACCATCGCTTTCTCATCTATTCCAACGCATGAGGTTATTCTAGATTACAGTGTTATCTTAGACGAGACAAATCAGCCACTTGAGAATCGTGAGATTTTGGTCCACTACTCAAAATTGGATGAGGTTTGGAATCGGAATAAGATGATCGTCGACGATGCATTTACGTACTCAATATTGGATGAGGTTTGGAATCGAAATAAGATGATCGTCGACGATGCATTTGCGTACATAGTAGCTACTGACATCATGCTTAGCGATGACATTGAACCACGTTCTATTGATAAATGTCGACATAGAACTGATTGGTCAAACTAGAAACAAGAAATCCAAGTTGACCTCGATTTGCTTGCGAAATGTAAGGTGTTTGGGCTCGTAACTCCTACTCCACTATATGTGAAGCACATGGGCTACAAGTGAGTTTTCGTAAAGAAGCGTAATGAGAAGAATGAAATAGTGCGATACAAAGCACGTCTTGTAGCGCAAGGCTTCTCTCGATGCCCTGGGATGGATTACGAGGAGACGTATTCCCCCGTAGTGGACGTCATAATGTTCTGCTACCTTGGTCCTCTGCTTGATTCTCACCTCGTTGGTTATGCAGATGTAAGTTATCTGTCCGACCACATAAGGCACATTCTCAAACGAGTTATGTCTTTATCGTTGGAGTCACCGCAATATCTTGGAAGCCTACCAAGTAAACACTAATTGCGACTTATTCGAACCATGTTGAGATTCTCCCCTTGCATGAAGCCTCACATGAATGTTTTTGGTTGAGAGCAGTCATGGAACACATTCAAAGCACTAGTGGTCTTTCTACTACCGTTGACCTTCCTACGACGATCTTTGAAGACAATGCAGCATGTATCGAGCAGCTGAAGAAGGAATAAATCAAGGGGGATAACACCAAGCACATTGCGCTAAAGTTTTATTACTCACCAATAACAATAACATCGGAACATTGAAGACAAGCAAATATGTTCTCAGTCAATGTTCTAAAAAACGGCCTAGGAGGTTGCCTAGGCGCTGGGCGGGTTGGAACCGAGGCGATTTCGTGCAAAACGGCTAGAAAAATCGGGGTGGCTCTATGCGGCGGCTAGGCGGTGCTAGGCGGTTGGAAATGTGTCATCCTGCATTACAATACTCCTCACTATAGTTATATGGCATATATGCTTAATGAGTTTTTAAACTTTGGACTTGTTGGATGTCTTTTTGCATTTTATCATTCTTTTATTATCTTATCCATGGATTTCATACAAGTATAATTTTTTTGTAAGTGACAATATGCACTTATTTACAAGATATACAAGAAATTTACCTAAATCCGCCTAGGCCGCCTAGCCGCCTAGGGGCTAGGCGCTAGCCCGCCGCCCGACTAGCGCCTATCATTTTTTAGAACCTTGTTATCAATACAACCTGGCTGATCTCTTCACGAAGTCATTGCCCAAGTCTACTTTTCAAACGCTCGTCCAAGGAATCGGTATGTATAAACTATCTGAGTTAAATTGCTTGTAGTTCTCTTATTTGGAAGTTATGTCTAACTCAGGGGTAGTATCCCGAAGTATACTCATTTGATCTTAATGTACTATTTTTCCTACTATTAAATCTCTCTACTCTCTCTTGCCGCCGGCCCCCTCTTCCTATTCCCTACCGTTAAATTTTAATAAAAAGGACAAAAAACTTAAGTTTTAATAAAAAGGACACAATAAAAATTAAAAAAAAAAACCTAAAGCGCGGGACTTGTACATTGTGTATGAAACTAAATACTATTTATGAAACTGCACTATTTATAAAAACGAACGGTACTATACTATTTATTGGTCAAATTTCATAAATAGAGCCTAATTTTTTGTCCACTTTCATAAATAATGTCTAGTTCTTGGTCATGTTTCATAAATAATGTCTAGTTATTATATCCATTTCCATAAATAATGTTTAGTAATTGATACAGTTTTATAAATAGTGTCTCTTTCTTGGTCTGGTATCATAAATAGTGTCTAGTTATTAGTCAATTTTCATAAATAATGCCTAATTCTTGGTCATGTTTCATAAATATTATCTAGTTCTTACTCCAGTTTCATAAATAGTTTTCACCTATATTGGTATAGTTTTAGAATCTTGTTTTTGTTTCATAAATAGTGTCTACTTATTAATTTAGTTTCATGAATAGTGTCTACTTATTAGTGAAGTTTTACAAATAGTGTTTAATTCTTGGTTTAGTTTCAACTTAGACCCTTTTTGGTCCTGTAAAAGCACCCATTGCGCCAAAAACGATGAACCCATATGTGACTATTTTGATCAAAACCTTGAGAATATTATATTCTCAGTAATTATATTAAAAAACCAGTTTTCAATTACCAAATTAAAATTTCGTCACATTTTTTACATACCTACAATAGTAAATGTAGCTCTCCATCCAATTTCTTGAACTTGGGTGACTCATCTTGGAGAAATTTTTCCTTGTGCCCGTAACACAAATGATATATCATATGTTATTATGTAAGTGGTGGAAATTTATCTTTTGTGTTATTAATTTTTTAACACAAGAATCTCACCACTTGTATAGAATGTACCACCTTGTATTCCGGGCATATTGAAAAGTTTCTCGTCATCATAACTACTATTGGGAAATAACACGACAAAAATAAAACTGAAGAATGTAATTCAATTTGAAGTATTTTTCTTATTTTAAGAAAAAAAAAAGAAATAAAATAAATCTATTAATGTAGCTGACAATTGTGAGCCAACTACACATTCAGAATCGCACACAATATGTCAATAGCCTTTAAATTAAAAACCAAACCCTAAATCAGTTAAATCAACTCATCAATAGAAAAATATGAATCATATAAAAGGAGAAACGATAAAAGTAGAGTAAAAAGAAAGAAAAAAAAAAAGAATTTTGCTTACCGTGGAGCGTTCATTGTTGGATGAAGTAGAAAATAAGGACGATCGAGAAAAAACGAGATACAAAGAAAACGAGAGAAACAGAGATGGCGTGAACAGGGAAAGAGAAGAAAATGAAAAAAAAAAAGGAATAAAAGAAATTAAAATAATTGTCAATTAGTTTAGGTTTAATTCATTTAAAACTTAAGAGAGGGAATTGAAGTTTTAACAAAACTCTTCCTCCCTTTGCAATTCCACAGCCGACAATTTTCCAAAACAAATTCCAAAATTAAGCTGTCTATCAAGCTAAATAATTTTGGCACAAAAATAAAAAAGAAATTTAATTAAAAAAAATAATATTAAGTGCAAAATACTTAAAAAATAATAATAAAAACATTAGGGGTGGATAGTACCCCACCTATTTATTTAAAATGACAGCTAGAAATTTTTGATGAATTTTTGTTTACAGCAATCTTCCCACCCAATCCCTCTTTAATATTGGATGCTATTTTAAACGCACCTAATACTACTAATAAGGGCAATTAATATTTCTGTCACTCATTAATAGATGCAATTATTTTAATTTGCCCCTAATAATTCATTTTCCTGTTGTGATAAGTGGTCCAAAGTCTTCTATGCATACCTTATTAATTTTTATTTTTTTATTTTTTTATTTTCTTAAATTCATTTCATTCCACGAATGAAAACTAAAAAAAGTATTTCGAAAGTAAAGAGAGCGTAAATAACATCCTATTTATAGAGTTTGAGATTGGAAAGGGAAAAATGGACGATGTAAAGGAGCAGAGAATAAGTGAGAGTGGTTTACTTATTTTTTACTCATTCATATCATTTTTTTTCACTTTTCAATCTCAAACTTTATATGGTATCAGAGTAAGTTGTCTCATGTGTGAAGTTTAACAGCCACACATACGCTATGTCACCTGAGTAGTGTCGTTCACGTGTTAGATTTAAAAATTCATCACATGTGAGGGGACGTGTTGATAATGAATCCCACATTGATGAGAAGAGGGACCTTACATGTACTTATAGGGTGCGTTTGTTGCACCGGATTATCTCATACTGGACTAGCTTCAGGGACTAAGCTAGACTGACTTATACTAGACTAAACTGGATTAACTTAATGAAGGGTATGGTGTTGTATCAGACTAAGAAGCAGAATAATTAAAAAAAAAAAGGAAAAAACAACTAGTGATATAAAAAAATATCCATGTTATTTGTTTCAACTTCAATTTTAACCAACATCAAAATTTCAACCAAAATTTCCAGTTCCCAAATTCTACCAACTTCAATTTCAACTAAAATTTCCAGTTTCCAAATTCTACCAAATTTCAATCAATTTAAACTAACCTACAACCAAATTCTAAATTGCATATTATCCAGAGGAAGAGTTGGCAAATTAACTCATAATCTACCCAAAAAATTCATGTTCTCTATTAACAACCAAAGATTTACAGCCTCAATTTCTCAAAAGCCACGCATTGGCAATACATTTCCCACGAAGGGTAAGCAAATTAGGCCTCCATGCGAGCCTCCATTTTCAATTGCGGATCTCAGTCAACCAAATTCGTTCATGTTCCTTCGACCCCACCATTGTCTCCTTCTCCAAACCTCTCTTCTCTGATGACCCACCCCCATCCCCTCCTCCAATCGACGTGAATGGCCATGCCACCAGCAGTGGAGAGCTCAGACTCAGCCTTGCGCCTGTCATCATCGTTCTCATCTTTTATGTAGCTCAGATTAAACCCAAAGAAGCGTAAAGCCGAGAATTTGTACATCTCGTTGACGATCGTCGCGGTCAGTGAGGTGGTTATGCGAGGTTGGTCGAGCAAACTAGGACAAAGACACGAGGAGGACAGCTGGACGAGGACGCGAGGAGGAAGGGACGCAAAAAGTCTTAGTAGTCCCCTACTAATTGGGGGGTCTTGCTAAGCCCTTCTAACGAAGGACTTAGTCGGAGCATGTTCGATCTAATCCCATTAAACCTAATCCTTGAGCAAAACCAAACATGAGACTACATTAGCAATTAGTCTAGTCTAGTCTAGTCTAGTCCCCCTTAATCCGGTCAAACAAACACACCCATAAATAGTCGGACTATTCTCCATATTATCAATTGGTTTTAGGATGAAATTCCAATTTTTTTTAAGTATTTAATATGATAAGGTGATATAGCTATAGGAGTTAGTGCACCACCGCTCACCCAAATGTGATAATTGTGCATTGCAGACCATCTTGCTTAATTAATTGTAAAACGTGACGGATGGAGGCAGGTTGCTGGGCACTTGCCATGCTTCACAACCTACAAATAAATGGACAAGAAGCATGATTTATTAACTTGGCAACTCATTTCTTCCGGAGCATCATAAAAAAAGAAACCTCCAACTGCAAATCCCATTCCAATTTCCAACCAAAAAAAACAAACACATGGGGAAAAATCTGAGAGTTGTGATGCTTCCATATTCCGCCTTCGGCCACATAATGCCTTACTTTCAACTCTCCATTGCCTTGGCAAAGTCCAACGTTCATGTCTATTTCATATCCACCCCAAGAAACATCCAGAGGCTTCCCAAAATTCCATCTGATTTGAACCCTTTTATCCATTTAGTCCCCATCCCATTTCCTCCGCTGGATCCCGACTTCTTGCCAGAAGGAGCGGAGGCCACGGTGGATCTACCCTTCGAAAAACTTGACAACTTGAAGGTTGCATATGATCTGCTGCAGCAACCCCTTAAGCAGTTCATTGGGGAGGAGTTGCCGGATTGGATACTATCTGATTTTGCAGCTCATTGGGTGGTCGACATTGCCAAAGAGTATGGTGTTTCAATTGCGTGGTTCTCTCATTTCTCTGCTGCTTGCAATGTGTTTTTCGGCTCAATGGAAAACCTCTTGGGTACGAATAGAAATCATGCTATCCCAACACCGGAAAGTCTAACTTCACCCCCGGATTGGGTTAGTTTTCCTTCATCGGTTGCGTATAGAGACTTTGTGGCGCCTTATGTGGCGCGAGGCTTTTTTGGAGTCAATAAAAGTGGGATAAGTGATTCTGCAAGGCTTGCCAAGATTTTATCTGCAAGTCAAGCGTTAGCCATTCGAACTTGCAATGAGTTAGAAGGAGAATATTTGGAGGTTTTCAAGAAAATTACAGGAAGGCCTGTGTTTTCCACAGGTTTGCTTCTTCCGGATCTACCTGCACAGAGGGAAAAAGGGGGAATTTCTACCAATGATGGGATCTTTGAATGGCTTGATAAGCGAAAAAACAAGTCAGTTGTGTTTGTAGGGTTTGGGAGTGAGTGTAAGTTGAGTAAAGAGCAAGTCTTTGAGATAGCTTCTGGGCTGGAGTTATCAGGACTCCCATTTCTTTGGGCACTCAGAAACCCCAACTGGGCAAATAGTGATGCTGATGCTTTACCTCCTGGTTTTGCTGAGCGAACATCAGAGAGATGACTTATTTGTTTCGGGTGGGTGCCCCAGATCGAGATTCTGGGGCACCCGTCAGTTGGTGGTTCTTTGTTTCACTCTGGATGGGGATCTGTGATTGAAACTCTGCAATTTGGGCATGTTCTTGTTGTGCTACCATTGATTATTGATCAGCCTCTGAATGCAAGGCTTTTGGAAGACAAGGGTCTGGCTGTGGAGGTGAAATGCAGCGGAGATGGGTCGTTTAGTAAAGATGAGATAGCCAAAACCCTGAGACATGCAATGGTGGAAGAGGAAGGAGAGCAGCTGAGATCCAATGCAAGGAAAGCTGCAGCTGTTTTTGGTGATCACAAGCTGCACCAAGACCACTACATCGGGCAGTTTGTCAACTTTCTAAAAAGTACGGTAGCAGCATAAGGTCATCCTAAAGAACGATATTAAGCAATAAAAATGGTGTGTCTAGTCACGTGGATGATGATATTAAAGAATTTAAACTATCAATTGCCATATCATGTAATATGCTATTATCTTCTTTCTTTTGTGTCATGTAATAAGATTTCAAACCTTGAAATTAGTTTTTCGTCGGGTAAATTACACAAAACTACCTTAATTATATATCAAACCACAATGCATACCTCATATTTAAAACATGACAATGTCATACCTTAACTTATGATTTCGTTGCAATGTCATACATATGTTAACTTTTCTGTTAAATGCTGACGTGGTATGAGCGGGGCCCACTATTTTGCTAATAAGAATAAAAAATTAATTAAGTAATAAAAAATTATTTGTTATTTATTTAACAATTAAAAATTAATTAAAAAAACAAAACCCTTCTCTTCTATTTTTTTTTCCCAGAAACCGTGCTTTCTCCCCAGCTCCCCTTCATCCTCCTCATCCCCCTTCTTCCTCCTCCATCCCCTTCATCCTCCTCTTTAAACATAGGTTTTGGATCTTTTCTGGCCCACTTCGACCGACCCATAGAACGGCCATCTTTTCCCTCAAACTATCCCTTCTCTCTCACCGCTCACCATCTTTTCTTCTCTGCGTTCACAGAGACGCCAAGCCCCAGAGAACGGCCATCACCAAACCACCACCACAACCATATCACTCTCTCTTCTTTTCTCCCTCATCGCTCAACTCCCCAGTTTTTCTAACCTTTCACCTTCTCTGTACAACAACATAGATGGACTAAACTAAACGACCTCGCAATTTTCAAATGAAAATCCGTCAATTCCTGGTTAGATTGGACGAGACTTGGACCATGGATCACTTCCCCTTCATCTTGAGGTTTGGATTCGAGCATGCGAGACTTGAATCTCCCTCAATTTCGCGAGAAACCAAAAGCTCAGTTTCTGGCTGACAACCTCAGGCCATTCTCAGGCCATTATCCGACCAGGACTTGGCATAAAAAGGGTATATTTCTACTCTTCGATCTATGATCTTCGTTTTGAGATAAATTTCATGTGTTTTGGTAGAGATTTTAGGGTGAACGGAGCAGAAATTTTTCCTACTGGCTGGTGCGTTGGGAGAGAAGGGAGAGTTTGAAGGAGAGAGATTGGGATAAGGGGGCCAAAAATTATTTGTTTATAATTAATATTAATTGTTAAATAAATAACAAATAATTTATTATTAATTCATAAATTTTTTATTTTAATTAGCAAAATAGTGAGCCCTGGTCATGCCACGTCAGCATTTAACAGAAAAATTAATAGAAAAGTTAACAGAGGTATGACATTGTCATGTTTTAAACATGAGGTATGAGATTGTGATTTGACCCATAGTTAAGGTAATTTTGTGTAAATTTGATTGAATGTGCTTCATCTTCTCTTCTTCTCTTCTTCTCTATGTTTCTGAGTTCGAATATCTCTCATTTTTGTATGCTTCTTCTTCTCTTCATGTTTCTGAGTTCGAATATCTCTCCTTTTTGTTTAAATTAATTGAAACCAAAATATAATTTGTATAAAAACAAACACCCACGTGTACCCCGTCACCCGTCACATAATGGTCCCTAAGATGTGTACAAAATATAAGTTTTATAAAAAAAATTATATTTTGTATAAAAACAAAACATAATGGTCTCATCAAGAATATGTAGGCTTTTTAGCCAAAATGGTCCCTGAGATTTGTATAACACATCACTTTGGTCCTTGAGATTGAAAATCAATAGAAATGGTTCTTGAGAATGTCCACTATCCATTATTTTGGTCATTCCGTTAAAAACTTTGTTAAGTGGTTACGGAGCACATACCGGAAACTGAGATTTTTGGCCGGAAGTTTGGGCAATTTTTAAAGCTTCGTAACTCAATCATTTGTTAACCAAATTCGACTCATAATATATCAAATGAAGATAGCAAAGTGTTGAACAAGATTATACCTATTTGGAAGCCCAATGGTTGCCAGAGATGACTGGAAAATAGCCTGAAAGGTGACTAGTCCGCGGAAAACTGGAAAACTCGCTGGAAACTGGGTAAATTTTAAACGTTCATAACTTCTTCAATACTTAACGAAATTGAGTGATTCCAAAACAAAAATCATATTTCTCGACGAGACGAAGAGAATGGTACCTTTCTAGATGGCTAATTCGGTCAGCAGAAAAACTGGAAAACTCGTGTGGAAACTGGGTAAACTTTAAACGTTCATAACTTCTTCAATACTCAACGAAATTGAGTGATTCAAAAATGAAAATCATACTTCTCGACAAAACAAAAAAAAAAAAGAATAGTACCTTTTCAAATGGCTAACATGCCATGTTTTGGCCGAAAAATATCTTGAAAGCTTACTGGTCAGTGGGAAAATTGGAAAACTCGCTAAAAACGGGGTAAATTTTAAATGTTCATAACTTCTTCAATACACAACGAAATCGAGTGATTTAAAACCGAAAAGCATACTTCTCGATGAGATAAAGAGAATGGTAGCTTTATCAATGGCTAACTCACTGTTTTTTTTCTTCTGAAAAACGGTTCGAAAGTGACTATCTTGATCTCATCTAGTTAGTCAATTTTGAGTTGTTTTCCGGCAAAACCACGGCGAGTTAGCCATTGAAAAAGTATCATTCTCTTTGTCTCATTGAGAAATATGATTTTCATTTTTGAATCATTCGATTTCATTGAGTATTGAAAAAGTTATAAACGTTTAAAGTTTACCCAGTTTCAGGCGAGTTTTCTAGTTTTCACGCGGACAAGTCACATTTCAGGCTATTTTCCGGCTATTTTCTAGCCATCTCCGCCAACCATTGCGCTTCCAAATTGGTATAATCTTGTTCAACACTTTCCTATCTTCATTTTGATATATTATGGGTCGAATTTGGTTAAGAAACGATTTAGTTACAAAGCTTTGAAAATTGCCCAAACTTCCGGCAAAAAATCTCAGTTTCTAGTATGAGCTCCAAGACAACTTAACGGAGTTTTTAACAGAATGACCAAAATAATGGATAGTGGACAATTTCAGGGACCATTTATATTGATTTTCAATCTCAGAGACCAAAGTGATGTGTTATGCAAATTTCAGGGACCATTTTGGCTAAAAAGCCTACATATTTTAATCAAGATAATGAAAAAGGCTTGGGCTAAATTTATTTTAACAAAAAATCATGCTATAACTTTATTTAATGAAAAAAAATTAAATTTTAATGAAAACCCTTAAATTTTAATAAAATGACAAAAAAAAACTTAATTTTAATGAAAAGGACACAATTAAAAAAATTACAATAAAAAGGTCGTACCCAGTGCACAAGGCTCCCACTTTAGGCAGGGTCTGGGAGAGGTGAATGTCGGCTAGCCTTACCCCCATTTATGGAGAGGCTGCTCCTAAGTCTCGAACTCGAGACCTACCGCTCATGGGCGAAGGCACTTGCCATCGCACCAAGTGCGACCTCTAAATTACAATAAATAAAAAAAAAAACGTAACACCCACAGGATATGTGCACTGTTTATGAAACTGAAATTATAATAAAAAGGTCGTACCCAGTGCACAAGGCTCCCACTTTAGGCAGGGTCTGGGAGAGGTGAATGTCGGCTAGCCTTACCCCTATTTATGGAGAGGCTGCTCCTAAGTCTCGAACCCGAGACCTACCGCTCATGAGCGAAGGCACTTGCCATCGCACCAAGTGCGACCTCTAAATTACAATAAATAAAAAAAAAACGTAACACCCACAGGATATGTGCACTGTTTATGAAACTGAACACTATTTATGAAATTGAACGGTACTATACTATTTATTAGTCTAATTTCATAAATAGTGTCGAGTTTTTTGTCCACTTTAATAAATAGTGTCTAGTTCTTAATCATGTTTCTTAAATAATGCCCCGTTATTGGGTCCAATTTCATAAATAATGTATAGTAATTGGTACAGTTTCATTAATAGTGTCTCTTTCTTAGTTCAGTTTCATAAATAATGTGTAGTTATTGGTCCACTTTCATAAATAGTGTCTAGTTTTTTGTCGTGTTTCATAAATAGTCTAGTTCTTACTCCAGTTTCATAAATAGTATATAATCCAGTTTCTTAAGTAGTTTCCACCTATTGGTTTAGTTTTGGAAATAATGCCTAATTCTTGTTTTCGTTTCATAAATAGTCTCTACTTATTGGTACAGTTTCATAAATAGTGTCTACTTATTGATCTAATTTCATGAATAGTGTCTACTTATTGGTGAAGTTTTGCAAATAATGTTTAATTCTTAGTTTAGTTTCATAAGGTTTGAAACTTAGACCCTTTTTGGTTTTGTAAAACCACCCATTGCACTGAAAACGATGAACCCAGAAGTGACTCTTTAGATCAAAACCTTGAGAATATTATGTTTTCCGTAATTATATTTAAAAAGATGTTTTCAATTACCAAATTAAAATTTCCTCATTTTTTTCATATAGCTACAATAATAAATGTAGTTCTCCATCCAATTTCTTGAGCTTGGGTGTCATCTTGGAGAAAATTTTTCCTTGTGCTTGTAACATAAATGGTTTACCACGTGTTATTATATAAGTGGTGGAAAATTTTAAGCTTTGTAGCCAAAATGGTCCCTGAGATTTGCGTAACACATCACTTTGGTATCTAAGATTGAAAATCAGTAGAAATGGTCCCTGGTCCACCATCCATTATTTTGGTCATTTCGTTAAAAACTCCGTTAAGTGTTCCGGAGCTCTTGACTGGAAGTTTGGGCAATTTTCAAAGCTTCGTAACTCAATTGTTTTTTAACCAAATTCGACCCATAATATATCAAAATGAAGATAGGAAAGTGTAGAACAAGATTATACCTAATTGGAAGCCCAATAATTGCATGAGATGGCCGGAAAATAGCCTAAAAGGTGACTGGTCCGCAAGAAAACTGGAAAACTCGCCGAAAACTGAGTAAACTTTCAACATTCATAACTTCTTCAATACTCAACGAAATTGAGTGATTTAAAAACAAAAATCATACATCTCAATGAGACGAAGAGAATGGTACCTTTCTTGATGGCTAATTCACCATGGTTTGGCCGAAAAATGGCTCAAAAGTGACTAACTTGAGACCAAGAACTCTTTTTAAGCCATTTTCCGGCCAAACCACGGCGAATTAGCCACCAAGAAAGGTACCATTCTCTTCGTCTCATTGAGAAGTATGATTTTCATTTTAAATCACTCGATTTCGATGAGTATTGAAAATGTTATGAACGTTTAAAATTTACCCAATTTTTCGGCGAGTTTTCCTGTTTTTCCTCGGACCAATCACCTTTCAGGTTATTTTTCAGCCAAATCACTATGAATTAGCCTTTGATAAAGGTACCATTCTCTTCGTCTCATCGAGAAGTATGATTTTCGTTTTTGAATCACTCGATTTCGTTAAGTATTGAAGAAATTATGAACGTTTAAGGTTTACCTAGTTTCCTGCGAGTTTTCCCACGGACCAGTCACCTTTCAGGCTATTTTCCGACCATCTCCGGCAACCATTGGGCTTCCAAAAAGGTATAATCTTGTTCTACACTTTCCTATGATATATTATGGGTCGAATTTGGTTAAGAAACGATTGAGTTACGAAGCTTTAAAAATTGCCCAAACTTCAAGCCAAGGCTTCGGGACACTTAACAGAGTTTTTAACGGAATGACCAAAATAATAGATGGTGAACAATCTCAGAGACCATTTCTATTGATTTTCAATCTCATGGACTAAAGTGATGTGTTATACAAATCTCAGGGACCATTTTGGCTAAAAAGCCAAAATTCTACTTTTTATGTTATTAATTTTTTAACACAAGAATCTCATAACTTGTATAGAGTGTACCACCCCATGCTCTTGGCACATTGAAAAGTTTCTCGTCATCATGATTACTATTGGAAAATAACACCACAAAAATAAAACAGGAGAATGTAATTCAATTCGAAATATTTTTCTTATTTTAGGCAAAAAACAAAAAGCAAAAAAAAAAAAACTATTAATGTAGCTGACGATGTGACAAAAAGGTGGGAGAAAAAAGTGGAGTGTTTGAAGTTTTTTTTTGTGGTGGGGGGGGGGGGGAGTTTTACGCTCCCAGTGCATAAAAATTAGTGGGTAGTTTTTTTTTATTAAAATGTAAAGATTTGAAGCCTTTTTCATTAGCCTTATTCCTTTCCCATCTCTTTTCTTCATCAACTTTTTTTCATAACCATATGTCTCAGGAAACGAAATCAAACCACCCACATTTGGTTCGATTTTGAATTTTTCAAACCCACTCTTACTTTGTGCCATTTCTCTCCCAATTTCCAATCTCACTCACCCTTATAAAAAAATAGACAAATTTAAAATCATTAAGACATTTATTTATGGGGAAGAAAATGAACGAATACAATTTTGCAATGAAACACTAAAATGATTATCATTTTATCCCACAATCGAATTTGAGTATTTTTGACAAACATGATATTTGAGGAAAGACCTCAAAGATAGGCAGTTCGATTGTTAAAAACACATTACAAAGTAGACCTTACAAAATATGTGTAAAAAATATGTCCACCAATCATAATTCATTCAAATATATACACACACACACACATACATATATACATATAATATTAAATTTGAATTTCTATATTTCAAGCAAGAGTTACTAGTGATGAACAACATTGAAGAAAAATCACCTCATTTAAAATGTAAATATATATTGTATCATAGTACTACGGTTTAATTATATTTCTCTTTACTTGTAAGTAAGACGTCTTAGGTTTGATTTTCGTCAAAAGCGAATTCGAACTAAATTATTATAGTTAATCCATTGTGAGGCTTAGCCCATTTTCCTGCCCTTTAGTATAAACTAGCAGGAATGCCCGCGCTTTGCTGCGGGTTTTCAAACTATAACCAACAACATACATGAAAATATCCACAGAAAAATTAAATGAAAATCCTGCAGCAATACAGTCGCATTCTTAAATGCAGCAATTTAGACAACCCACGTTTTACCTAAGCAACACTCACAAAACCACAAACAATCCCAGAAAAGTTACTGACTTTAGAATTAATTCAAGTATATTAGGAGCACGTTTGCACTCAATACAGGGAACCAGTCGAAAGCAAATCCGTAGCTCTTCTAACTTTTCTAATTGAAATTTGTGGGCAATAAAAGCCGTCGACAAAATAAAACAAAATTTTCACAAATTATCAAAAAAAATTCAGCAACAAATTGCCAATGAAAAGCACACAAGTCATAAACAATCAAAATTAAAAGCAGGAAAGAGTGAGAGTAGTGTATCAGGCCGATGTCCGACTCGTCATGGAGAGCTTCAATCACTTATCCTGGCAACTCGGCTAAAAGAGCTTTGAGAGAAAAATAGGCATTATCGCAACTATCTTGAGAAGTGAATTTCACATGCACAACTGAAATTTCAAAACCCACCACTGAAGCACCATATGGAAACAACAAAGAAGAAATTTAGTCAACTTTTCCATGAAAATCCACCCGTAGACTATTTGTGCATTCCTTAAACAAAGTTATTTTCTGATCATTAGTATCCTAACCAAAGCAATTTCCAACTTCAACATTCAAAAGGAAAACATACAAAGTTTATATTAATCACTCAAAGTGATGTTTATATTTTGTACCACTACTGATTAACCTTAATACATACATTTCGAGGGTCCTCACTAACACTTGAAACCTCTTTGACACATAAAGCTGAAAAATGCAAATAAGTAAATTGCTTTGAAAAATATATTAGGATGATATTACCTTCCCAATCACAGCTTATTTGCATCTTGCCAAAATTTTCGGACTCGGATTTAAAAAATTTCGACATTGTATTGCTAGGACCACCCAATTCGCTTGATTAAAAAACATTCCTTTCCCAAAACCTTTGAACTGTTCAGAGTCCAAATTCTAGAAAACAAATGCTAATCAATAACAATTAATGCTGGGTAATCACTGAAATTAAAGTCCAGAATTTACTAATGTCAAACTTACAGCCAAAGGAGCAATCAATGTACTGAACTCCAAAGAAAAATCTTCACATAAAGTATCTAATTTCCAAAATCTTTTTCATTCATAATTTGAAATAATTCAAAATTGCAAGCAAGAAAACGCTCCAATTCGAAAAAGCTCTGCAAGGTCATGAAATTACCCATGAATATCGCCACAAATTGTCACTGGCCTTTTCACATGCATGCAAATAAATAATAATAAGTGCCTACCCATATAGTTTAAAAGATCCACAGTAGTGTTACCAATTCAAAATGAAGGACAATAATAACGCTTTTTTCCCATACAAAATGAAATAACAGTGAAATATGTAATGTAATACAAATATAATAAGAGACTAAAGAGACCAAAATTTACACCTGAACATTGATTTCTCCCATTAGAATTTCCTTGGCTTTCTCGCATAACATTCTCACCTACAGTGAAGCAATGAAGAAATGATCATGTATAGATAGACGGTTCTGATACCAAAAGACAGGAGATAACTTCTTCTCTTTTTTTCTTTTTCTTTTAAATAGAAAACATAATATAACTTAAAAGGTGCTTAAACAAACCATTCTGGCATATAGCCAAGTTCTATACTGAAGTAAAAGTCCCTGATTATACTTTAATCCATTTCACATAGTTTTGTATGAGACAATTCACTTTGAAAAATACAACTGCCTTATCTTAAAGTGGTAATGCAACTGCCTTATCTATAGTCAATCGCTAAAATATTTATAGGAATCCAATCCATTTTTTAAATAAATGAGAAGCATGCTATAAGACAATTTGGTTCTTCACCTAATCAGCTCAAAGTTCCCTCGCCAAAATGCATTCTTCAACTGAAATAGATTTATGAGACTATAAGTATCCCCTCTTTTTATGCCATATCCAACTAATTTCATGTCATTCCAAAAATGGCCTATTTACCATTTCCCGCAAGATACAGATTATAGATCTTGTAGTAAATTTAGACAAAGTAAGGCATTTGATTTAAAATCACAATAAACAGAACCAGCATTACATCACTACAAACACAAATAAAAGTAACTTGCTTGTAGTCAATTAGGCTATATGATCTTTGCTTGCGGCATCTCTAACTATTCGGTTAGCGTCCTTCACTTAATGAATCATGCGTTTTTCAAAGCATTACTAATATACAATTGAAAATCACAGAAAGAACAAGAAATGAACATTTCACAACGAAGAACTAATTTCTAATTATTTAAAAATTAGTCATCAAATTTCATAAATAAATAAACCCAAAAGAATGCAAAAAATTGGAACCTTTGGGTGAGCAAGTAATGTCTTGTATCAAAATCCTTTCTCCCTCCGGTGCTGTCGCTGCACCCAACCATGAATCAGAGAAGAAGCAGAGGATTGAGCATGGAGTGGAGAGAGTTCCATTGCGAGAGAGAAAGAACAGAGAGTGTGTGCATCTAACAATTTAAGCATGATCTGATGGATTTTTAAGAATGAAATTTCATATCATAACCAACTTATCTTTACAAATTTGTAATCTTCTCCTATCAGCCAAACACAAAATTTGAAGATCCTTCATATCCTTCTTTCTGTTATAATTATGATTATCTTAATCATAGTTTAGCAATTAAATAAGAAGTTGTTTTGTAATTAGTCATGCCAGCTAGCTTTGAGAGTTTTGGGGAACCATATATGTAGCCACTTGTGAAAGAAAAGGCAGAACGAATATTCAAAAAGAAATATATTAAAAATAAAAAAAAACTCTTCGCTCTCTAGCTCTTCTCTGTATTCCTCCATCCTCCATTGTTACATACTTGTAGGTCTGAGTTAAGATTCTGAGTTGTGATCACAACAATTGGTATCATCCTGCTCGATCCTTGATTCCCTCTTGTATGCCCCGTCACGCTCCGACGACTCGTTTCACAACCATGGTTGACCGTCTCACTGCCGTTGAAGCTACTTTGGCGGATCTCCCCAACCTTCTTCGCAATTCTATTACCGCCGCGAACGCCGACTTCTCGGCCACGATCACTGCTGACTTCGATGCTAAGTTAGCTTCCTCCTTCGCGCAACTCCAACGTGAGCAGTCCTTGGTCGGTGGTGCTGGATCTTCCCATATCCCTCCAATCACCGTCGATCCTATTCCTCCGCCAGTTCCCGTCACGGATGATGCTGATCTCCGTCTTTTGGAGACTCCTCGACACCCTCGTCGTGATCCATTTGAGCCCGGGGGAGGGCCGCCTAAATTTCAGTGGCAACAACGGGTGGATTTTCCCTGTTTTTCCGATGGCGATGATCCTATCACTTGGATCTACAAGGCTGAGCAATATTTTGCTTGTTACAACACTCTAGATCCACAAAAGGTCCTTACAGCCTCCTTCTACTTGGAGCATGAGGCGATGCAGTGGTTCAAATGGCGCAATTGCTTATTCACTACTCCTATTTGGGAGGAATTTACTAGTGCACTATGTAGGGAGTTTGGACCCTCTGAGTTCGAGGATTGTACTAAGTCATTATTTAAGCTGCGCCAAACAGGTACTCTGAAGGAATATGTGACTAAATTTCGTAGGCTTGCTAATCGTGCTTCCGGTGTTGGTCCTGCCCTCCTCAAGAGTTGTTTCCTTGGGGGTTTAAAAAGGGAATTGGTTTATGATGTCAAATTATTGAGGCCTGCGTCCGTCCATGATGTTATCTCTATCGCTGTTCAGGTTGATGCTAAACTTTCTGCGCTGCGTTTCCACAACCCTCGCACTATACCTGCAACTAAGGTCACTTCACTGCCCATCATGCCACCCCGACCTAAAACTACCAATTTACCATATCGTAAGCTCACTCTTGAGGAAGTACAGAGAAAGAAGGACCAGGGGGAATGTTGGTTTTGCCCTGAGAAATGGGTCATGGGGCATAAATGCACGCATAAACAGTTGCTTTTATTAGATGTGTGTGATGCTGGAGAATTGTGTGAGGAGAATGACGAGGTTGTGCAAGCTGAGTTGCAAGGAATGGCATTGAGTGAATGTGCATTTTATGGCATGAATGCTAAGCGCTTCCTACAAACTATGAAGGTTTTGGGTAGTGTTAAGGGCCAACCCGTGTGAATCCTCTTCGACTCGGGTAGTACCCACAATTTTATTGATTCTAGGTTCACTAAGAAATTGGGGTGGTCTTTACAAACAACCAAACCATTTGAGGTAATGATAGCAGATGGCGGAAAAATCAAAAGTCAGGGTTGTTGTAGACACATTCCGTTGGAATTGGGAGGATACCACTGTCACACTGATTTGTTTGCATTGCCTTTGGGAGGGGTGTGACTTGGTGTTGGGGGTGCAATGGTTGTCTACTGTGAGTCTCGTACTCTGGGATTTTCAATTACTCACAATGGAGTTTTAAGTGGGCCAAAACAAGTTCAAACTGTCCCATAGTACACCACCACAGCTGGCTGTCCAGGAAATGTCATTACAGCAGCTCAACAAGGAAATCTATGCTTCTAATTTGGGAGTTTTATTGTATTCATTGAAGTATACACCAAAGGATACTAGCACCCTCAGTGCTCAACAAAGGGAAGAGTTACAGGCAGTCTTAATGAGATTTGATGAAATGTTTCAGATTCCTTCACAGTTGCCTCCACATAGAGCACAGGATCACAAAATTCCGCTTCTCCAAGGGTCTAAGCCTCCAAGCATTCGGCCTTACCATTATGGCCTTGCACAGAAAGATGAAATTGAGAAAGCAGTGCAGGAACTTCTAAAAGTAGGGTTCATCAGGCCTAGTCACAGTCCATTCTCATTCCTTGTGCTGTTGGTGAAGAAAAAAGAAGGGGCATGGAGGTTATGCATGGACTACAGGGAATTAAACAGACTCACAATCAAGGATAAGTATCCGATTCCACTGATTGATGATCTTTTGGATGAATTATATGGAGCTCGCTATTTCTCAAAGCTTGATCTAAGGTCTGGCTATCACCAAATTCGAATGCATAAGGATGACATTGAAAAAACAACTTTTCAAACTTATGAGGGCCATTATGAGTTCCTAGTTATGCCCTTTGGCCTCACTAATGCCCTTGCAACATTTCAAAGCCTCATGAATAACATTTTTAAACCTTACTTACGAAAGTTTATCCTTGTGTTCTTTGATGACATATTGATATACAGTAAGTCGTGGGAGGAACACCTGGTGCATTTGGGAAAAACTCTAGAATTATTACAACAACATCAATTGTTTGTCAAGAAACAAAAGTGTTCTTTTGGGCAGCACCAGGTGGAATACCTTGGCCATATAGTATCCTGTGAGGGAGTCTCTGCGGATCCTGCAAAAATCCAAGCTATATTGGAGTGGCCTACTCCTAAGAATGTGAAGGAGTTAAAGGGGATTTTTGGGGTTAACAAGTTACTACAGAAAATTTGTACCTGGATATGGCAAAATCTGCCAGCCCTTGTACAAACTCACTGGAAGTGAAGGGTTCATGTGGTCAGAAGCAACTGAGACAGCATTCCAGAAATTGAAGCAAGCCATGACTTCACCCCAATTGCTAGCCTTACCCAACTTTGCAGAACCATTTATAGTTGAGTGTGATGCTTCGGGTTTAGGTATTGGAGCAGTTTTGCAGCAACATGGGAGGCCTATTGCCTTTGTCAGCCAAGCTTTAGGTCCAAGAAATCAGGCGTTGTCAACTTATGAAAAGGAGCTAATTGCCATCGTTTATGCAGTAAAAAAATGGCAAAACTACTTACAAGGGCGCCATTTCATTATCAAAACAGACCATAATAGTCTGAAATATTTCTTGAGTCAAAGAACCAACACCCCATTCCAACAAAAATGGGTGTCCAAACTGTTGGGATTTGATTATGAGGTGCAATATAGACATGGTAAGGAAAACATTGTGGCAGATGCTCTTTCTCGGGTTCCAGGGTCACCACCCCTTTCTGAGCTACCTTTAGAGGAGCAGGGAGAATTACTAGTTGTTACTTATCCTTATTTTGGGTGGTTGGATGACCTCAAGAGAGATTTGGAACATGATCCGTGGGTTAGATCAAAGAAACAAGAAGTAGCGGGACAAGATCCTAGAACTACTATCACTGCTACTAAGTATCACCTGGATAATGGCTTCTTGAAATACAAGCATAGGATTGTATTGGGAGTTGATTCTAGCTGGAGGAGAAAAGTTTTTAAGGAGCATCACTCTACTCCCACAGCAGGTCATGAAGGGGTATTGAAGACGTACCAACGATTGAAAAGAGGCTTTTATTGGGTTGGGATGAAAAAAGATATAAAAGCTTGGGTGGATGAATGCAGGGCTTGTCAACAGAATAAGTATGAAACAATATCACCACCTGGGTTACTGCAACCTCTTCCAATTCCACAGCAAGCCTGGACAGATATAAGTAGGGATTTCATCTGTGGATTACCTCCATGTAAGGGGAAGTCAGTCGTTCTAGTGGTGGTGGATAGACTCTCTAAGTATGGGAATTTCATAGCATTGGGGCACCCATATACTGCTAGCATGGTAGCACAAGAATTTGTGGAAAACATTTTCAAGTTGCATGGCATGCCACTGACCATAGTGAGTGACAGGGATCCCATTTTCCTTAGTGCCTTTTGGAGGGAGTTTTTTAGACTACAAGGATCAAAGTTATGCATGAGTTCGGGTTATCACCCACAAAGTGATGGACAGACGGAGGTTGTCAACAGATGTTTAGAAACCTATCTGAGATGCTTCACTAGCTGGCAACCCAAGAAGTGGCTCCAGTGGCTTCCTTGGGCTGAATGGAGTTACAACACTTCATTTCACACTGCGTCCAAGTTCACACCTTTCGAAATTGTATATGGCTACCCTCCTCCACACATTGCCTCTTATGACTTGGTTCTGCTAAACTGGAGAGTGTTGAACAAGGACTGATGGCAAGAGACAAAATGTTGACAATGCTCAAAACCAATCTGATCATTGCTCAAAACAGAATGAAGGTACAGGCGAATAAAAACAGGAGTGAGAGAACATTTGAGGTGGGAGATTGGGTCTACTTGAAACTCATTCCCTACCAGCTGTAATCATTAGCAACTCATGCATTCCACAAACTTCACCCAAAGTTCTATGAGCCTTTTGAAGTATTAGAGAAAGTTGGTAGTGTGGCTTACAAGCTAAAACTTCCTGAGAACTCCAAGATACATCCCGTCTTCCATGTCAGTTGTTTGAAGAAACATGTGGGTCCTGATGTTAATCTTGTGTCACTGTTACCACTAGTGACTGATGATGGACTACAAGCTCAAGAACCTGTGGCAGTGCTACAAAGAAGGGTCTACAAGAAGAACAAGGCAGCTGGGGTTCAACTGCTTATTCAGTGGAAGGACAAGAACGTTGAAAAATCTACTTGGGAAGATTATGATGAGTTCACTGCAAAATTTCCAGGATTCAAGTTTTAACAGCAACCTTGAGGACAAGGTTTAATTGAAGGGCGAGGCAATGTTATAATTGTGATTATCTTAATCATAGTTTAGCAATTAAATAAGAAGTTGTTTTGTAAGTAGTCATGCCAGCTAGCTTTGAGAGTTTTGGGGAACCATATATGTAGCCACTTGTGAAAGAAAAGGCAGAACGAATATTCAAAAAGAAATATATTAAAAAAAAAAAAAAAACTCTTCGCTCTCTAGCTCTTCTCTGTATTCATCCATCCTCCATTGTTACATACTTGCAGGTCTGAGTTAAGGTTCTGAGTTGTGATCATAACATTTTCTTTTCGTTTCGGGTTTCGACCTAAAACCCTAATTTGAACCAAAATGCATAGAAAGAAGAAGAACATCAGATCTACTACTAACATTTGTTCTAATCATTCTCTTTGAACTCGTTTTCCAAAGCTTTATCGATCATGTCGACGAAGCTGCCTTCTATGGGCTTGGAGAGCGAGACACTGGACTCGGCGCGTTGGCGTTAAGGAGGAGATCTGAGTTAGTGACCGAGTCGTCAGCAGCAACATTCCCTACTCCTCACCCTCCCTCCCTCTCTCTCTGTCGCTCTGTCTCTTCACCCTCCCTCCCTCACCCTTTCTCCCTCTATCCTATCTCTATCTCTATCTGAGAGGCATGACCTCCCATCCCTGCAACCCTCACCGAATGATAACACACTCTCTCTCCATCTCCCTCTTTTCTCTCCCTCTGTTTGCGCTAAGCCATCCAATCCGTCCAAAACCATACGGACAAAATTACCCTCCTAACTTTTGATAATTACCTTCCAACCCAGCTAGAGATATGATGGTAGTGATGTAAATAAAGCAAAATCGAGGGCCAATCATTTACTACAGTCAATTCATTCCTCAATTTTAGAATAGATAATAATATAGTATATGTCAAAAAAAATGTTTTTATTTTAAGGACCGAGAAAAATAAATTGATATCAAATTCTTCATTAACGATATTTAAATTTAAAGCATTTTATTTATAAATGAAAAGAAATAACATTAGACTATACTAAACAACAATAAATCTATGCTGTAATTTTATAGGTGGAACTTTATTTTAACATCAGGAACATGGCAGGAGGAGCACAATCCCCAACAGTAAATGCATGTCATTTAGTCCATTACACCGACAATCTAGAGAGATTTTTCAGTGTAACCGTCACACAAGGTGGTACACCACGTGTTCCTATAGAAATGATGGGTTATGTGTGTTAAAAGGTTAATAGCTTAAAAATTAAAATTTTTCACTACATACATAAAACACGTGATATACCATCCGTGTTTCCGTCACAACTAAAAATTTCTTGACAATGTGGCGCAAAACTACGTATGAAGTCTCTCATTGCAAATTCCATGCCACAGAAAAACGGTATTGTGATGCTCCCATCCTATCCCACGGTCTGCTTTTGGCCACATGGTGCCCTTTTTCCAACTTTCTATAGCTTTAGCAAAAGCAAAAAGCTCATGTCTCCTCCATATCCACACCAAAAAAACATCCAAAATCCATTTCCATTTCCACCTCCGTAAGATTTTGGGGGTGAAATGTCGAATTATCATAGACACAGGTTAAAATGTCTACTTCTAATAACATTGATATTTTTTTTTGTCATTAGTTAAATTTGGGGGTGGGGAGAATCGAACTTGAGTGAGGTGGGAGTTTTCTTGGCTCTAGTGCCACTGCAACTAGGCCCCCATCCTCAATAACATTGATATTGTCTACAACTTAATAATTATCACACGCACAAGACATTAGATGTGAAGTTTTATCACAATTAGTTGGAGTGGGATTAAGATATTTAAATTCATTTTTTCTCACAGTTACAATAGATGTGGCATACATTAACATATTATATGTATTTAATTATTGGCGTTATACTCTAAGTAAGAAAAGTGTCATCTCTATTACTCCCTCATATTATCATATATAAATTAGTAACACCAAGTGACGATGTGATTTACCATTCAAGAATTCCTTGCATTAAGAGTACTCAGAAAAATAAATAAATAACTTTTTAAGTTCTTTGCTGCTTAGTCCTGATTCTAATGACACAATTCTTTTTTTATTTATTTAAAGACTTATAAAAAGTACTATCTAGAATTAGTTAGAAAATAAAGAGTAAAGAGTAATAGTAAGAGGCTACATATAGTACATTGGTATATTATCTAAGGGCTCATTTGGAATTGTTTTGTAAAATGGTTGAATGCATTTTTATTTTTTTTGTGAAAATATTTTAGAAACGAATCTTTAGTAACTTTATGTGCTTTTAGAACTCATAAATAATTTTTCTAAAATTTCTTTCAATTAATTTTAAAATCACTTCCAAATGAGCCGTAATGTGCCTAGTGATGCATATACAATCAACACTAATGAAATAAATTTATTTATTACCATAATATGTACACATCATTTATCAAATTTGGTAATATACCAATATAACAAAAAAAACATGTAATTTCTTTAATATTACTCGAAAATAATATCAATCAAATTCTTTGTGAACCGATGCAAAAATCCCAAGATTTTTAGCATGTGCATGCACCGATTGATAGGTGAAGTGGAAACACAAGGAACGCCATTGTTGACTGTTTGGTGGAATTACTATCCGTGGTGGAGCTAGCAATGGGGTGTCTTGTTTCTCTTTGACTCCAACAAAACTTTAAAACCCTCATGTATATTTGTTTGTATTGGTTTGATCCTTATAAATAACTAAAGTAAACTAAATTACAACTTCCTCTTCCTACTTTTATTTTCTTCTGTTATCTTTGTTTTCCCTTTCTCTCTTCTTGTGTGCAACTCTATTATGTGCACCATGTGCTTGACGAAATAGATTTGTTTCAAGCCTTGGCAATCTTCAAAATTACTCCACAGTGTTCTGCAACTACCATCGACCAACCTCTACATATAATGGTAGTTCTCAACATATGTTGGCATAAGGTTTCGGCATATGTTGGTAAGAATTAGCAGCTGCCTACTAGGTGCTCGACAAAATAGTCCAATGAGATGTTTTTGGTCGATGTCTTGACTCCATTATATAAAAATCCTGACTCCACCACTACTGACTATAGAAGTTGAATGCAAAGAATCTCAATTGCTCATGTGCTTTTTTTCTTACAATAATGTGGTCTTCATAGTATTCAAATTCAAAATTCAAATGGGGTTTATTTTCATTGTTGGCCCCTATAAACACGAAAATCTCGTGACAAATGAGACAAGAACACGTGTACAAAGTAAATGTTTATATTAATGAATTTGTAGGGTTACAATCTCTGTTTACAGGTTTCCTCTGATTCGATCTCCGAAAGATGTGTGGATGTGTAGGTTGTTGATCCAATGGTCGTGATGACTTGATCTTGGATGAACCACATGGTTTTGGCTCTTGGCAATGTAGGAACCAGCACGTGTATGAGTGCTTGGTGGTTCTTCACAAGATTTGACGAAGACAACAAAGGGTTTTCCGAGTCTACTTGAGTGTTTTAGTGTTTGGGTGCTTAAGAGCTTCAGCATCTGGGCGTGAAATGATTTTTGGACCCTGATAGGATTTTTAGGTACCTGCGTAAAAACGTTAAAATCACACAAAATACTTGCAAGAGAACAAGGTAGTTGTAGTATAAACGGCTCAAGAAAGGTTGTTTTCCGCAGAGATTATTTAAAACAATTTATACAAGACCAAAATCTTAGTTAATTATTTGAAAATAAAGATTGGAAAAGGTTGATTTTGAATTTAAATGTAATAAAAACGAATTTAATAAAAGTAATTTAGGAAAAACAACTAGTAACCAATTAAGAAATCAAAACAAAAAGACAAGGTTTTGAGAAACAAATTTGGAAAAGCACTAGGGTTCCGCCATAACAATCCTATGTAGATTTACTAATTACTTATGAATTACCCATGCAACTTTGAAGGTTAGGTTTTCCTAATACATATTCTACTCGTGGTATTCAAGCTAGAATGTACATCAAACATGCAATCCGCTTGTGGTATTCAGATCAAATATAAACATGCATGACTCATTGCGCTTTGTAAAAACCCTTTGAAAAACCATGCAACCCCTAAGACATGGTATTCACCCTAGGTGAAATTACAACTATTAATCACAAGAAGCAATACTCAATTCCCCAGTGGTATTCCGACCGAATTGCATCCAATTACTTATCTAAACATCCTAATGGTTGCGAATCATTAAGACACAAAGATAGTTTAAAACACAGTGATTAATAATTCAAAGTATGCATGCATAATATTATAAGCCATTAAATAAAAACTACATATTCATGCTAAGGCTCAAGGCATTGCCCTAACAAAATAAAGTTAGCTACGCATATTCATAATTAAAATCAAAAGAGTTATATTAAACTAGAAAAAGATTGAAAATACCTTGTTGAAGAAAGTATGAAAATCTCTAAGCTTTAGCCAAATTCTTCTCTCCAATATTGCATGAAAGAGAGCACTCTAGGGCCGGCCAAAAGGCTTATTTATACTATAAATAAAATCCTCCTAGTAAAAGGTCTTAAACTAGAAAAAGATTGAAAACACCTTGTTGAAGAAAGTATGAAAATCTCTAAGCTTTAGCCAAATTCTTCTCTCCAATATTGCATGAAAGAGAGCACTCTAGGGCCAGCCAAAAGGCTTATTTATACTATAAATAAAATCCTCCTAGTAAAAGGTCTTAGAATCGACTAGGAAACCAAATAAATTGAAATACATTAGGAAACATAATCCTAAATTGACTTGGTAAATTCGTCCAAATTTCTTCATAGCCATGTTTTGGACCCATATCAGTTCCAAAACTTGTCCAAAATAACTGGATTTAAAGCTTAGACTATTCTGAACATTTCTCCAAAAGGCCACGAACCCATATGATGTCATCTTGGGCTCCAAAAAATTCATTTAAGCCCAAAAGTGTCACTTTCCAGCAACACGCACTACTTCTTTATTTAATCACCATAAAATAACCGCTTGGTAGAAATTGCTAAAATTTTGATACGAACAAGCTAAGGAACACATAAATATCCTCCAATTTGAATCACTCCAAAATCGTCCGTTTGATTACGTTTCTCTCTTGAAGAAATCGAATGTCCTATGTTGAAAAAATAAAACAAATTATCAATTCTACCAAAATAATTACCAAATTATACTAAGAATATGGTAAAATGTATAATATAATAGTGAATCATTACACCCCTTTCTTTGTCTTGGAGCCTCCTATTTATAGACTTTCCAAGTTTTAACTACGGATGGATTTGGCCTTGATTGTGGGCTTGATTAATTGACGAAAGAACGAGAACTCGATTTGTGGGCTAGTTCGTGATTTATCTCCATCAATTAAGATTTGATTTGATTTAATTAAATTAAAATCAAATAATTTCTTTCCGCTAAGTGTTGACACGTGGCTTTCTTGATTACGCGTATGATTTTGATGGGTCACATCTATGTGTACAATTTGTCAGACACCTGGCAAATGCCACGTATGCCCTGGCATGTTGAAACTTTAATGTATTGGTGAACATTTATTTGACCGAAATTTTGATGTCTACAAATGCCCCTACTTCACGGCGCGTCATATGCATGTGCTTGTCACATGTAGAAGATGTGTTTTGAAGTCCCTCGCATAGTGAATGTATTTGACCACTATACTTTGAAGTCCCTCAACTTAGATGTCGGTTCAAGGACTGTCGAGGCTTGATCTTGAATTGAGTTGGAAATTTCTTCAAGGGTTGTAGAGGCTTGGTCTTGGATTAGGATGGAAGTTTCTTCAAGGGCCGTCAAGGCTTGGTCTTGGCCTGGGTTGGATGTTTCTTCGAAGGCTATCGGGGCTTAGTCTTGAACAAAACGGGACCACGAGGAGTTTCATGTGGTGGCTGATCTTTGGCTTTGGTGATGGATGAATGGGCACATGTTTGTTGTGCTTGTTGATTCTCCACGAGCTGGATGAAGAACACAAGTGTTTTCTTTGACTAGAGAGCTTTCTGGTTTCCTCCAAAGGTTTGGCTTTGCTTCATTTCTTTGGAGTCGAAATTGATCCAAGGGTGGTTAACACTTGATCGTGAATCGGACTTGTCATTTCTTCAAGAGCCGTCGAAGGTTGATCTTAAATGTAATAGGACCACAAGGAGTTTCACGTGGTGTGTGATCTTCGACTTTGTTGGGTATGAATCAACATGTGTATTTGTTGTGCTCGTTGATTTTCCATGAGCTTGATGAAGAGCATGATTGTTTGGAAGTTTAGGAGATTTCTGGATGTCCGGGGCTTTCACTTGCTTATTTTTTTTGCTTCCCCACTTTGAATGAGTGCCTAATATTTATAGGGAAGGAATTTGGCTTGATTTGAAATACCCAAGGTATTAAATATCAATGATATCGGAAATATCGGTAATCCAAAAACACGGAAATTTCGATGGAAATATCGGGATATTATCGATATTGATAAAAATTGAATAAAAACCATGGAAATTGTAAGAAAAACTTGGAAATTTTTATTGAAACTTTGCAGAATGTTTATTTAGTCAATTATCTATTAGTTTATCACAAAACATTGGAAGGAAATGCATTGCATGATGGATTTAACTGATTTAAGTTGATTATATAGCGAGCTGGCAAACATTGTGAGTGTAGAAAATACGTAGTAATTAATGAAAGAAGTTTAAACACACCATAATCATTTATATATAATGAATTACTACAATATAAGAAAGACATGAAAAATATATTAATTTTTTTACAAAAAAATAGTATATGTGACGTTAGAGTTTCAAGTATATAGCATGATCTAATCTTCAAAGAGAATTTCAAGGTCTCAAAGATGGATTTCCCAAATAAAACAATTTAATTTAAAAAAATAAAATAATAAATATAAGATATTTTGAATGAAATTAGTGTTTAACATTTTCTTTAAACCACGTGATGAGCCTTCACCTCACCTCCCTCACATAACCCAAGGTCCCAAATTAAGACTCCCAATCCTATATCTGACATTTTCTTTTTCGTATCATGTTCCTCCTCTCTCACTTCATCTTCCTCTACTTTATTTTCTTCATTTTTGTATCCCATAAGTCTCTCTCTCTCTCTCTCTCTCTCTCTCTCTCTCTCTCTCTTTTTCCAGAAACCTCTAGCAAAGCAACCATGGCTATCTTTCTGCAACTCTCTTTCCCGAAGCACAGACACACCACATCCACCCCCCACCGTGACCTCCACCACAGTGGCGCATACTCCGGCGAGCACCATCACCACCTGTGGACCGTTCCTCCTCCCTTTCTCACCTCCCGACGAGCACCATCAGGCAAGGGGATCCATCAAACAGTTTGATTCAAACCCGAGTGGGTTTTGGGATCCGGAGAAAATGGATTTTTCATTTCCGACGACGGAGGCGCAACGATTGTTTCAATAATATCGAATATATCACGATATTATCGATAATATCGCGATATTTTGACGACAATTAGGGAGATACGTGGGAAAATATCGGTCTCTTTGAAAAACGATAATATCAGCGACATTTCGCCGATATTATCGATATTTTAGTCATTGGAAATACCCAATTGAAGCTGGACTTGAGCTGTTGCTTTGTGCCATCCACGTGTATATATATAACATATACATATATGTACATATATATATACACACACAGCACCATCACTTCTTTTTTTTTATTATTATTATTGTTTTTTTTGTTGGCTTCCCACACGCCACAATCACTTATCAAATGATGGCTATCATTTATTTATGGCCTAATCGGATAAATGGTCCCTGTGGTCATAAGGTATTCGGATGACAACCCCTGTGGTAAAAAAAATCGGATTTAAACCCCTGTGGTCACAGTCTGTTAGGATTTAAACCTATGTGGTCTAAGTCTGTTAGGATTTATGCCCTTCTGTCATTCCTCCATTAGGTTTAGGTTTGCCAAATCGGATAAATGGTCCCTGTGGTCATAAGGAATTTGGAAGATAGCCCCTGTGGTAGAATTAAACCCCTGTGGTCTAAGTCTATTAGGATTTATGCCTTAAATTAAAGGTTATGTCATTCCTTCATTAAGCTTACAAATGGAGCAGAGTTTCTCTAAGTATCTATCAATAAAAAATATCTTACAATAAAAAAAGGGGGGGGGGGGGAGAAGATTTCAGTTTATGGTAAAAAAATTCATTCATCTTAGTTATTTCACAAGAAGAAAAAGACGAAAACAGAGGATCTGTTGAATTTCAAATAGTTAGTTTCACCAATAAGATATGAAGACTTACTTCACATTTACAATTACACAAAAAAACTATTTATCTCAGAGAGGTTTACGTAAAATTCTGGGAAAACGCCAACGATTACTGTCTTATTTGTCAAAGAAAAATAGAATATGTATAAAGAATTAATTAATCGGTTGGACATTCGGGAGTCAAAAACTCGTTAATTTTATAAAGGCATTTTGAATTATTTGATTTATTAGATCTTGAATTTTAATGAATTATGTGATTTATTAGTTCCACCTGTAAGCTTAGCGGAGAAATGACAAAACCTTTAGTTTCGGGCATAAATCCTAACAAACTTAGACCACAGGGGTTTAAATCCGATTTTTTTTTACCACAGGGACTATCTTCTGAATACCTTATGACCACGGGGACCATTTATCCGATTTTGCCAACCTAAATCTAATGGAGGAATGACAAAAGGGCATAAATCCTAACAGACTTAGACCATAGGGGTTTAAATCCTAATAGACTATGACCACAGGGGTTTAAATCCGAATTTTTTTACCACAGGGATTATCATCCGAATACCTTATGACCACGGGGACCATTTATCCGATTAGGCATTTATTTATTTATTTTTGACATTAGCTTTCCGCAGCAACCATCACTCCATTTTTTTTTCTTTTGCCGGATTAGCCTCTGTATTGATCGTTCCTCTTCATTCCTGTTTTCAGACGAAAATCACGTCTTCATTCCTAACTTGGACGAAAATGCCACTTTTGCTCCTGATTTTCCTTTTTTTAATTTGCAGAATTAGATTAGGCAGGGCCGGCCCTAAGGTAGCCCAAGTAGGCGTCCGCCTAGGGCCCCAAAAAAATTTTATATCCTGTAATTAACATATAAATACAAAAAAAAAGTAACAAATATCGTAATTCATTTGTCAGTGCAGTGGAAATGTTGGCTTCATTTTTCGTTGGGATGTTGAGTTTGAAACACGAAGCAGCCTTTCAGTCACTAGATTTTTCTTAATTTTTCTTGTTTTTCAAATTTACTGCCGATCCATCTGTCCAAATGCATATAAAGTTATAAAACTCAAGTCTCTTTGCAATCTTTTTTTTTTTTTTCAACTTCTCATTCTCTCAATTTCTATCAAATGTTTAAACCAACTTCCTATTCTCTCCATTTCTATTGAATGTTTGAACCAACTATCATATGGTCTTAAATATTGTACTTTAAGGTAATCAAAACTTTGAATTTTATATATTTCTTTTCAATAACTTTTTATTCAATGGATTATTTTAATATTTAATTTGTTAGTGTGATGTTGATTTTAGAAGAAAAAAAACACAAGAAAAATAACTTTTCAATAACTTTTTATTGTTATTTACTCTCGTGATCATCAAGTTTTATTGTTCTTCACTTTCAATCTTAAACTTTTGACTACAAACATTTAGTACATTTGTATCTAAAAACGTGAATCGTGTAATGTTTAAATAATGTTTGCATATTTATCTTCTTTTTATATTAATTTTTAATGATATTTAATGTGAAAATAGAACTTTTTATCTATTTAACAAATTCTTTTTATACAAATTAATATACAAAGGACCGAAGATCAAAAAATTTTAAGGCCCCACTTCGAATGCTCGCCTAGGGCCTCAAATTCTCAGAGTCGGCCCTGAGATTAGGGTTGACATTTGTGATGACTTTCTTCATTATATAGCATCGGCTCGAGAGGCTCTTCACAGCCACTGCCTTCACCTTCTTCGACGGGTTCTAGGAACATGTGCCATCAGATGACCAATTAGTTACACCACTCCAGTTGCCACCCCTTTACGCCTTGCCGTACTTGATATTTCGCAAAGCGGAATGCACGGTAGTCAGTGTTGAAATCGACGGGCAGAGATTGATCGCGAACCACAGGCTTGAGGGGAAGTGACCTTCTTCGCAAAGCGGAATGCACGGTAGTCAGTGTTGCCCCATATTGCTTGAGTTTTTCTCAACAAGCATGTCATTCAAATGTCTGCTCTTGGAGATGCTGGTGCCTGCATGAAGCGGTGCGGAGGGCACCGTTTCCTTTTTTTAAAAAACCCTCAGCGTCTCCACCATGCGGCATACACATTTTGTTTTCCTCTTCTGATTATTAGTCTTTTTTTTTTTATTGCAAGTGCTCACCACATTCATGGATTTCCTTGCTGTTTTGACAGAGATTTCTTTTTCCCTTGCTTACAATTAGTGGCGGCTTTCTGCAAGCTTGCAATTAGTAGCGGCTTTCTGCAAGTTTCCAGTTAATGACGACTCTTGCAAATTTGTAGTTAATGGTGGTTTTCTGCAAGTTTCTACAGTTAGTGGCGGCTCTCTCCATGTTTTTGCCTTCTACATATCAAGTTTGCGTGTCGTCCTCGAGCGCAATTTCCAACCGTAGGTGGCGGCTCATTTTTTTGGGTTTGATGCAGGCTTCAGCATTGGTTTTGCGATGCCCACTGGTACTGTCGTAAGGAAGGTTGCTTGCCATAAGGAAGTGTGATTGCTGCAAGGGAGACTGCTCGCCATAAGGAAGACTACTCATCACAAGGGAGGCTGCTCTCCTATAAGATGGCTACTCACCGCAGAAGAGTTGCTTGCTACAATGGAGGCTTCTTGCCGCAATGAAGTGTGCTCGCCACAAAGAAGAGTGATCGACGCAAGGGATTGTTATTCATCACAATAGAGGGTTCTCGTTGCAAGGCAGTCTGATTACCGCAAGGAAGCTTGCTCACCACAAAGGAGTCTATGTGCCGCAAGGGAATGTGATCGTCGCAAGGGAGTGCTACTCATCGCAATGGAGACTGCTTGCTACAAGGGAGTCTACTTACAGCAAGAAAGCTTGCTGCAAGAGAGGCTGCTTGCTGCAAGATAAGGTGCTCGTCGCAAGAAGCTGCTCGCCGTAAAAGAGTGTGCTTGCAGCAAGAGAGTGTGCATGCCATAAGGGAGTTGCTAGACTGCACATATTGCCGCTACTGCAAGGAAGTCGTCTGACTACACGCACTACCTTTTCCTAGAAAGATAAGTCACTGTGATGACAAGTTGTGAGGTCATTATGAAGACAAGTTGTGATGACAAGCTTTGATGCTGCTGTAACGACAAGATGTAGCGTCGCTACTGGCTACCACTGATGTAGGTGTCGCTTCTGAGCTCGCACCGCCTCTGGGACAGCACTGCCTCTGATGCACATTGCGTATATGGTTGCACCACCTCCGGGACTTTCTACTTCACATTGATCTTACCGCTTGCTCGTTCATTGAAGACACTAATGCATTGAAGACATTGGAAGGCTAGCTCATGATTCAGCTGCACAACTTCAAAGACTTAGTCTCAAAGTGATGACTTGATCTTGCATCTTCGCCTCAAAGGTTGGAACATTTATTTTTTTCATTTTTATGTGACAGAACTCGACTTTCATTTTCGAGCTTCCTACCTACCCTTCTAAAAAAGAGAACAAGTCATAACATAGTTCAAATATGTTTGTTTGTTTGTACATTTTTTTCTTTTTTGTTTTGTTTTTGTGTCCTAACTTTTGCTTGAGACGCCCTTTCAGGTTTTTAACTCAACGAACTTTTTTTTTTTTTTTTTTTTTTGTGTCCTAACTTTTGCTTGAGCCGTCCTTTCAGGCTTTCAACTTAACAAACTTTTTTTTTTGTGCCGTACGCAGTTTTGACTCTTACGGGCCAAGAGCATGTCTTTTTCTCAAGTGTAGCATTGCTTTAAATGTGGCAAAGCTTTCTTTAAGTCGTTAATGGTTGCTTGCCCCCCGTTCTTGAGTGGTGGAACTTCCTTAACATCTTCTCCCTCGACCTCTTCAATTGTGACATGGTAGACAGCTCGTTGGCTCAAGCATTGACCAATGTGTATGATTGTGCGTCATTTCACCTTAAGCTGACCATTCGAACTCACGTCTAATGTTGAACGACGTTTCATGCGTGAAGGGATTAGACTACAAATTCTATCATCCTTACCGAGTCGATTGAAGACGGGAGTCTTGGCTTGATCATCGATGCAATCAAACATAAAAGTTCGTGGCTTTTAAACCTTAAACGCTTTCTTATGTGCCGACTATGTCATCTTCGTGGTTGCTTTGGGACGGGTTTACTCAGTGTTGCAATGAGAACTTTCTTTTTGTATCTCCTTCTTTGCTCGAGCAACTTGTGGTTGCGGCTTACACACTTTCCTTAGGGTCACCAGTGTCCGTCCTTCGTTGCCATTAATTGAAGGGTCGTCGATGAGGTTAATGTCGTTGAGATAACTTGCTTTGTCTGCATTAACCACTTTAGGCTTTACATTTGGCAACTGCAGCCATGACATGATTGGCAATAGAGGAAGAGCCACATGATCAAGGGGTTCAAGTACGACGCTTGTCGTATTTGCCATTGCCGGTTCTTCAAAGTCTAGCTTATTCTTTCTTTCTTGGGCGAGCTTCATGATTAATTCCTTAAGAACAAAACATTTTGTCACCGGATGACTGACAACACGATGGTACTTGCAATACTTTGAATCGTTTACTCGATTCATTTCTTTCGACCGCTTGCACTCGGGCAACTCGATCACTTTCTTCTCGAGCAAATCCTCCAACATGGCAACCACTTTGGTATCGGGGAATGGGTAAGTCTTCTCCTCAAGCTCCTTCAAATTATGTTTGTACATTTGCTTGATCATGAAAAGGTTCGTTC
Source organism: Malus sylvestris (assembly GCF_916048215.2). Classification (NCBI taxonomy): domain Eukaryota; kingdom Viridiplantae; phylum Streptophyta; class Magnoliopsida; order Rosales; family Rosaceae; genus Malus; species Malus sylvestris. The sequence continues at coordinate 19,329,322 of NC_062266.1, forward strand.
TGTTTCACCTCTTTCTTTTTGTCTCTTGTGGAGATTCTGACGGGAACCGTGTTAACCACCATTGCTTCTTAGGCAGGCTCTTTCACAGATTTGTCCATTTTATGCCCAAAGAATTTGTATTTCTTATAGTCAGTGATCGACTCTTTCTTTTCACGATTAGCGATGCTTAACTTCATGTCATTGGCATGGGTAGCCAACTCTTCGAAGGTCTAGGGCTTAATGCCTTAGAGGATGTAGTGTAATCCCCAATGCATGCCTTGTATGCATATCTCAATTGAGGATATCTCCGAGAGTCTGTCTTTGCAGTCGAGACTCGGTAAGTGCCATCGATTGATATAGTCGACGATTGGCTCGTCCTTCCACTGCTTTGTATTTATAAGCTCTATCATGCTGACGGTGCGATGGGTGCTGTAAAAGCGATTCAAGAATTCTCACTTCATCTGCTTCCAATTGTTTATGGACTCAGGCTCTAGGTCTGTGTACCAATCGAACACATTTTCCTTAAAAGAATGGATAAACTGTTTTATGAGGTAGTCTCTTTCCGTCCCACTGTTGTTGCAAGTTTCAACGAAATAAGCGAAGTGTTGCTTTGGGTTTCCCTTTCCCTCAAACTGCATAAACTTTGGTGGTTGGTACCTTGTCGACATCCGCAAGCTATCAATTCTCTTGGTGTATAGCTTCGAGTACATTAGTGCATCCTTCAAAGTGCCTCCATATTGTGCCTTGATGGTGTTTGTGATAATGTCTTGAAGTTGTTGGATGGAAAAAGAGCCCATTAATATGGCTCCGGACTCTGGCTTTTGTTTCCATCTAGCTTTGTCGATATGATACGCTTTTTCCTCACCAAACTCCTCGTCATGCTGATTCTTCTTTGGGTCAGAGTCGGCTTCTCTATCACGCTGCGATTCCAACCTACTCATGAGTGTAACAATCTGCATATCTTTCTCCTCGACGGTCTTTGTCAGCTTCACGATCGCCTCGTTCATTTGTGCAAGTTGCTCCTTAATAGAGGTGGCGCTGGTGGTCATGACCTACGCAACCAAAGAATGTGACTCTCCTCTAGGCATCGAAGGTGCTGGCGAAGTCTCCGTGCAGCGGTTGCTGGTTGGTAATCTGCAGCAGGCTCCCGCGCTTGAGTCTGCGTCCAAAGTTGGTGACAAGGAGTGCTTCGTGAACCTTCTGGCGTGAATGAACCTTGCTTGCCGCTCTGAGTTGTCCTAGCACGTGCCACATCAACATGCTTTAATGGGCCTAACAAGGCCAGGCTAATGACGGGCTCGAGCCTCTAATGCTCTCCTTGCTTCCTCAGCAACACCAACTTTGAAGTGGCATGTTAAAGAATGGTGATTGCCTTTGCCTTGCTCTTACTTATGACACCAATGGATTCTCCGCTTACGGAAAAAGTGCTGATGCTCATTCCCTTGGTTGTGAGAACGACTTGTCCCTTCTTTCATGCCATTAAGTTTAGAGTGTGCTTGGATTTCTTGAACGGAGAAAGAGATGAGAGGTAGAGATAACCCAGCCGACATGCCAAATTTGTAAACACGAAAATCCTATGACAAATGAGATAAGAATACGTCTACAAAGTAAATGTTTGTATTAATGAATTTGTAGGTTTACAATCTCTATTTACAGGTTTCCTCTCATTTGATCTCCAATCTCTATTTATAGGTTTCCTCTCATTTGATCTCCGAAAAATGTGTGGATGTGTAGGTTGTTGATCCAAGTGTCGCAATGACTTGATCTTGGATGAACGAATGACACAAGGTTTTGGCTCTTGGCAATGGAGGAATCGGCACGTGTAGGGGTGCTTGGTGGTTCTTCACAAGATTTGATGAAGAACACGAAAGGTTTTTCGAGTCTACTTGAGTGTTTAAGTGTTTGGATGCTTGAGAGTTTCAGAGTTTTAAAGCTTCAACATCTGGACGTGACTCGATTTGTGGGCTGGTTCGTGATTTATCTCCATCAATTAATATTCGATTTAATTAAATTAAAATCAAATAATTCCTTTTCGCCAAGTGTTGACAGCTTTCTTGATGACTCGTCCGATTTTGATGGGTCACTCCATGTGTACAATTTGTGAGACACCTGGCGCATGCCACGTATGCCTTAGCATGTTGAAACTTTAATGTATTGGTGAAAATTTATTTGACCGAAATTTCAATGTCTACATCCCCCTCTTTACCCACTTTTTCTTTCCTTTCTTTTCTTTTAGGAAATAATTTCTACATTTTTTCTTACTTTCTATACACATGTTTAATTATTTATGTTGATTCTCCCATATTATATTATATGATTCAAATGTAATCATTCTTTAGATCCCTTTGTTTTGGCCTGCCAAGAATTGCTTTTAAGATCTTAGCAATGCGAACTTCGACATATCTACAGAGAGTACTTTGTGGCGGATAATTTAGCGACCTATAACCTTGATCTAGATTTAGGTAATTTTTATCCTAATACTCCTCCTTGTTCAAATAATTTTATTCGTGAGGATCAACTTGGGATGTCTCAATCTAAATTTATTATTGAGTAGGTTTGTTTGGATTCTTGCTTTTAACCCTGTTTTTCATAAAAAAAAAAAACCAAGGGAGCACATAAAGGGAAAAGGGCTTGACCAATCGTAATTTTTGTCTATTTACACTGATAATAGCCCATCTCATAGCTGAGAGTTCATGACTATTGCTCAACTAATAATGGCTGGCGTCTTCGACTGTTGATTGATGTCGTAGATGTTACTGTTGACAAGCAAAGCAAGTTAACCTGATGACAAGCCACTTGGTACCATGCAAAACTCATCAATTTGGTCCCAAAAGTTCCGAATCAATGTCGGGTGTTACTTCAATGTACAAGTGTTTTAGTAATTATATTTGATTTATGCACTTGTTAAGATCTTTATTTTCAATCTCAGCCATTCATTCTTATATCATTCAATGCTAAGTAGTTATCGAAGATATTTCCATCAATGTCGTCCTCATCCTTTGATAAATTGTTACTACACCTCAATTTGGTCCCTAATATCAAACTTTACACAGAATTTAGTTGAAATAAATGGCGTTACACGCACATAATTAGCTTTCAAAGCGAAATACGTTCGACCGACATTAATCCCGTGCCACACGTACGATCAATTTTGACAGAATTGGACATGATGTGTAGTATCAAAGGACCTGTGAAACCTGATTTATGCAACAGTCCAATCTCACCCGCCATACAATGGATAATGACCCCATATAATCTTTTAAAAAGGCATAAAAGGTTTAACGTTGAGACGTGCGTCAACCAAAAAAAGTCAGCTTCGACGTTTCTTCATGGACCACATAGCAATGGATATTTCACAATGGATCCTATTTCAGCTTTCTTGGCAACTCAATAAAAACTATGACAAACTAGTGTGAGGTGTAGTGACTCATATTTTCATGAAAAACTCTTCTCAGTAAGATGACAATCAAATATATCTTGAAAGAGATGTACCAAATGCAGAGTTCCAAAATGCCATTTTCGAGGCTACTGAGTGGTCATATCTGGTAGGTGCTGCCCAGCTTAGCACCATGCTCCTTAATTATCTGAGCCGAGCGCAGGATAATCTCTTCTTCAGTAGAGTATAGCTCTCCTTTGCTCTATAATCACAAAACAAACATTGAAGCATATGCTGAACCAATCAGTGTAATAAGAATATTGAAGGGAACAGGGCTTACCATATGTTTGAGGTTACATCCGAGAGTCAATTCAGCAAATGAACTTTCTAAACGAGACAGGAAACAGTAAGGGGCCTCCTTTCCCAAGAACACCTTCGAGTGTGACCTTAGCATGCTCTTTATATCAGTCGATATCTGGGGAATCTTATCCAAATCATTAATTTGCAGGGGAATTTTGGTCACAATGGCACGCCATTGCGCACGTGACTTGTTCACAATTACCTACAAAATGTACATGAAACTATCTGAGATACTGTAGAAAGAAAACAGTCTAAATGGGTTGATCAAGCCGCTATCTTAATGTTAATCCATACCCCGGCTATACTTGTATGATGAACTTTGGTCATTTCAACCTTAAATGATTGATGGTTTTCAGCATAATAGGTGCCCATCTCTAAGTGTTATACCAAAAATAGAAAAGCACCAACCTGACTAGAAAAGAGTGAATTAGGAACTATGACAGGGAACTTCTCGGCATTTAGTAAACAAGTAGTAGTAATTCCCATTTCCACCACTTGACCTTCAATAGATCCAGCCTGCAATAAGTACATTTTTAACACCGTGAAGAAACAAAGTACCAAAAAGAGGAAGCAGATACTACATTATATATCACACAAAATACCAGAAATCATTGAGTCGGAACAAATACAAGACGGTAAATGTCTACCCAATGAACGACAGATCCCTTTACTTATATGAATAAATCTATGATTATGTTTGGCTAATAATTTACACTTGCAAAGAGAGTTAGAACAAAACAGGCATAAAACTAGTTGAATTGCAATCTGAGGATTATTAAATCTTCATTTCCTAAATGGCTAACCATTCAGAAACAAGTGTTGTTCTATTCAATGTTGGGTTGAGATCACTGTACAATGTAGCCACCCAGGGGCCGACTAAAAGATGCTCGATACTTGTAATGATTGCACAATTCTGCAACCGTCAACAAATAAAGAAAATTGAACCATGTAAATCTACTCTGGTCATGCTGACATGGTAATTCGTACAACCGGAATATTTCCTTAATCTCATTATGGTGCTCAAACTTGGAGAAACGATGACACTCGAGGCACAGTTCTTTAACTAGAATCACAGGAAATCAGCGCTTAAGGATAAAAAAAAAAAAAAAATATCTTTGCCTATGAAAATGACAAATGGAATCGAGTAGCTGAAATGCACCAAGAAACACATAGAAACATACTTTTATAGTATCTCCAAGTGAAAACGGCTTTGAAAACTGCATAGACAACCCACTCAGAACATTTCCAAGGATGTCTCTGGCAGCAAATGCGGTAGCAACTCCTGCATTAAGTGCAGCAGGGAAAAAATTCAGGTTTTTATAATACCTGTTTATGGTTATTATTAATGGCAATAATTGACTAACAGTTCAATCCCAAAATAAGCATCCATATATGTAGCTGTCATAGAATCAAGAGATGCAACCTTCAGGTCTAAATTAAAACCAATAACTATCTTTACATATTATAACAACATAAGTATTACAACAACAACAATAAAACCTTTTCCCACTAAGTGGGGTCGGCTATATGAATCCTAGAATGCCATTGCGCTCGGTTTTGTGTCAAGTCCTCCGTTAGATCCAAGTACTCTAAGTCTTTTCTTAGGGTCTCTTCCAAAGTTTTCCCAGGTCTTCCTCTACCCCTTCAGCCCTAAACCTCTATCCCGTAGTCACATCTTCGAACCGGAACGTCAGTAGGCCTTCTTTGCACCTGTCCAAACCCATTTTGCGTACGTGTTGACGCTTCACCGCCTAACATTCTGTGTCATACAGCATCGCCGGCCTTATTGCCGTCCTATAAAATTTTCCCTTAGAGCTTCAATGGCCTACGACGGTCACACAACACGCCAGATGCACTCTTCCACTTCATCCATCCAGCTTGTATTCTATGGTTGAGATCTCCATCTAATTCTCCGTTCTTTTGCAAGATAGATCCTAGGTAGCGAAAACGGTCGCTCTTTGGTATTTCCTGATCTCCGATCCTCACCCCTAACTCATTTTGGCCTCCATTTGCACTGAACTTGCACTCCATATATTCTGTCTTTGATCGGCTTAGGCGAAGACCTTTAGATTCCAACACTTCTCTCCAAAGGTTAAGCTTCGCATTTACCCCTCTTGAGTTTCATCTATCAACACTATATCGTTTGCGAAAAGCATACACCAAGGAATATCATCTTGAATGTCCTGTTAACTCATCCATTACCAACGCAAAAAGGTAAGGACTTAAGGATGGTTGATGCACAAAATCAGTGAGGACTTTGGTATAACAGAAAGTATTAAGTTTGTGATCTTCGCTAGATTGCTCTGGTCATTAGTGTGGATAAGTATATAAATGGATAGAGACAGGAAAGCAAACACAAGATGTACGTGGTTCACCCAGGTTGGCTACGTCCACGGAGTAGAGGAGTTCTCATTAATTGTAAAAGGTTTACACAAGTACATAGGTTCAAGCTCTCCTTTAGTGAGTACAAGTGAATGATTTAGTACAAATGACATTAGGAAATATTGTGGGAGAAAGATCTCGTAATCACGAAACTTCTAAGTACCGAAGTGTGGTATCGTCTTCACTTGCCTTATCTGTCTCAATAGGTAGATGTGGCATCTTCTCTAGAAGTACTCTTCCTCCATCCAGGGGTGGTATCTTTAACTAGTGAAGATGCACAAGGTAATGTATCAATTTCACTTGAAGCTTACTTGTAGTTTCAGGCTTGGTCAAGCGCGATACAAACCATGTAGTAGGAGTCCCCCAAGTCGCCGAGCTAGGGGATCTGCTGAAAGAGGTGACAGACAAGGTAAGCAATCAGAGCTCCAAGCAATCAGTCCCAGATTAGAAGTTTGATTTTGAGTTCCGGCTGATTGTTCTCATTCTCCCTATCTTGCAGACAGCATGAAGGATAAAGAGAAGAAAAGGAGAATAGATGATATGAGATACTTTTGCTTTTGAAGAAGTAACTTTCCACATGCTTATTCTTGAACTAGGCTAGAGGGTTTTCTAGTTTCCTCCAGAGTATAAGGCCGACTGAAGAATTTGAGGGTCAAAACATGTCCATCAAATCTAGAGTACGTTCGACCTGCTGATATGGGATACTTTTGCTGTTGACAAAGTAGTGGATGTATCGGCACGTGTTCTGTTACGCTTGTCTCCACATGCTTCCTTGTATCCTTCTCACTTTCCTTATCTGTTCCTCAGGCAGATGTGGTATCTTCTCTGGAAGCATAAGCTGTTGAAGATGAGTACTCGAGAGCAATGCCAGGTAAGTAATCAGGTAAGGGGTTCCAGGCAGTCAGTTCCTGACTGGAAGCTTGATTCCAAGTGCTGACTGATTGCTCTCTTTCTCCTTGTCTTGGAGGTAAGAACAAGGCCAAAGGAAAAGACAGGGAAAAAGCATGATATGGGATACTCTTGCTTTTAACCCTGATGATATGAGATATTCTTGCTCTGGTGTAGCTTGTTTGCAGAGGTATTATCGGGGGGAAAGAAAGTTGAGTATTTCGAGAGGCTTCGTTGGGAGTGGCCTCTCAAATATGAGGAAGGGTTGAGCATTTTTGCAGGTCTGCCTGTCCGTTGAGGATGGAGGTCGACATATATAGGAGTCTCCCTAACAACAAGTAGTAATGCTATTCCTTTACCCTGCTTGGTCATAGCACGGTAGTGGGAGCTGTCAGCTTCACGTGTGTCAGAGCACTTTGAAAAAGTGGTCTGTGGTATTTGGAAAGCTGATGTTACGTGTGAAGATTACAGACAAGCTTTATCCAAGGAAATCTGGCTCTCGAAGTTGAGAAAGCGGTGCCTCTTCGATTTTCGAACAAGCAATCCTGTCGGGGATCTGGCTCTTGAGATTCTAAGAACGGTGCCTCTTGAATTTTTGAGAGAGCAATCCTGCTGGGAGTCTGACTCTTGAGATTCGGAGAGCGGTGTCTCTTCAATTTTTGAGAAAGTAATCATGTTAGGAGTCTGGCTCTCGAGATTCGGAGGACGATGCCTCTTCAATTTTGGAGCAATCAATCTTGTTGGGAGTGTTTTCTCGAATGTGAGTAAAGGTTGGGCATGTTTGCTAGTCTACCTTGCCACGGAGCACAGAGTTTGACACACAGGGACTTTCCAATTATCCAGCAGTGGTGATGTTTCTTTACCCTTGTGGGTAATAATATGGTAGCTAGACCTTCAAAATTTATGTGTCTAAACTTTGTTAGTGTTGTTTCTTTGCTATTCTTTTACCCTTCTTGGTCATAACGATGTAGTGGGAGCTGCAAGCTTCACGTGTCTTAAACTTTGTCAGAGATCTTTGGCAAAGTTATCCGTGGTACCCATGAGCTGATGATGCGTGTAGAAAGTGGATGAATGAACAGTAAGATTCACGTACTTTCTACTTCACCAAAAATCTTCAACAGAATGCCCGTAATTTCAGCAAAGCTGAGTGTGCATGTGACAGATGCTAACAAGGCTGAAAAAAGCAGGTGCCTCTTCGATTTCTGAGATCGACCCTCGTGGTCTCTGGACTGCGCAGCTTTTGAGAAAGCAAGCGCCTCTTCAATTTCTGAGATCGACCTTCGTGGTCTTTGAGCAGCCCAGCTTTTGAGAAAGCAAATGCCTTTTCGATTTCTGAGATCGGCCCTCGTGGTCTCTGAGCAGCCCAGCTTTTGAGAAAGCAAACGCCTCTTCGATTTCTGGGCAGGCGCCTCTTCGATTTCTGAAGCTCCGTCGAGTGCAAATTTTTATAGAGGCTAGCATTAAGTTCCAAAGCACACTTGAATCTTCACCAGTAGAAGCTCCCTTCTTGCACTTCTAAGATCTTGATTTGTTCGACCTCTTCTCTCTTCAACACCTTTGAAAATGTCTGGCCCCTCCGACCATCGTTTTGACTTGAACCTTGTTGAAGAGGCAGCCACACCTTCTCCAGACAACATATGGCGCCCATCCTTCTTATCCCTTACTGGTCATCTTACCGTTGGGGATTCCGTGATGAAGAATGATATGACCGCTGCGGTGGTGGCCAGGAACCTTCTCACTCCCAAAGATAACAGACTACTTTCCAAACAGTCTGATGAGTTAGCTGTTAGGGATTCTTTGGCTCTGAGTGTTCAGTGTGCAGGTTTTGTGTCTAATATGGCCCAGCGCCTATTTGCTCGAACCCGCCAAGTTGAATCATTGACGGCTGAAGTGATGAGTCTCAAACAGGAGATTAGAGGGCTCAAGCATGAGAATAAACAGTTGCACCGGCTCGCACATGACTATGCTACGAACATGAAGAGGAAGCTTGACCAGATGAAGGAATCTAATGGTCAAGTTTTACTTGATCATCAGCGGTTTGTGGGTTTGTTCCAAAGGCATTTATTGCCTTTGTCTGCTGGGGCTGTACCGCGTAATGAATCTCCAAATGATCAACCTCTGATGCCTCCTCCTTCTAGGGTTCTGTCCAGTACTGAGGCTCCGAATGATCCCCCTCTGGTGCCTTCTCTTTCTGGGGCTCTACCGACTGCTGAGACTTCTCCTAAGCAACCTTTGTGAAGGCTCCCTCTTGTTTGTTTATTTTGACTCATGTATATGTACATATTTGTAACTTATCGGAGATATCAATAAATAAGCTTTGCTTCATTTCAACATATTGTGTTAAATACACTAAAGCCTTCTTCACTGAGTGGGGTCGGCTATATGAATCTTAGAACGCCATTGTGTTCGGTCCTGTGTCATGTCCTCCGTTAGATCCAAATACTCTAAGTCTTTTCTTAGAGTCTCTTTCAAAGTTTTCATAGGTCTTCCTCTACCCCTTCGGCCCTGAACCTCTGTCCCATAGTCGCATCTTCTAACCGGAGCTTTAGTAGGCCTTTTTTGCACATGTCCAAACCACCGTAACCGATTTTCTCTCAACTTTCCTACAATTTCGGCTACTCCTACTTTACCTCGGATATCCTCATTCCTAATCTTATCCTTTCTCGTGTGCCCACACATCCAACGAAGCATCCTCATCTCCGCTACACCCATTTTGTGTGCGTGTTGATGCTTCACCGCCCAACATTCTGTGTCATACAGCATCGCCGGTCTTATTGCCGTCCTATAAAATTTTCCCTTGAGCTTTAGTGGCATACGGCGGTCACACAACACGCCGGATGCACTCTTCCACTTCATCCATCCAGCTTGTATTCTATGGTTGAGATCTCCATCTAATTCTCCGTTCTTTTGCAAGATAGATCCTAAGTAGCGAAAACGATCGCTCTTTGGTATTTCCTGATCTCCGATCCTCACCCCTAACTCATTTTGGTCTCCATTTGCACTGAACTTGCACTCCATATATTTTGTCTTTGATCGGCTTAGGCGAAGATCTTTAGATTCCAACACTTCTCTCCAAAGGTTAAGCTTCACATTTACCCCTTCCTGAATTTCATCTATCAACACTATATCGTCTGCGAAAACCATACACCAAGGAATATCATCTTGAATATGTCCTGTTAACTCATCCATTACCAACGCAAAAAGGTAAAGACTTAAGGATGAGCCTTGATGTAATCCTACAGTTAGGGGAAGCTTTCGGTTTGTCCTTCATGAGTTCGTACGGCAGTCTTTGCTCCTTCATACATATCATTTATAGCTTGGATATATGCTACTCGTACTCCTTTCTTCTCTAAAATCCTCCAAAGAATGTCTCTTAGGACTCTATCATACGCTTTTTCCAAATCTATAAAGACCATGTGTAAATCCTTTTTCCCATCTCTATATCTTTCCATCAATCTTCGTAAGAGATAGATTGCCTCCATGGTTGAGCGCCCTGGCATGAACCCGAATTGGTTGTCCGAAACCCGTGTCTCTTGCCTCAATCTATGCTCAATGACTCTCTCCCAGAACTTCATTGTATGACTCATTAGCTTAATACCTCTATAGTTCATGCAATTTTGTACGTCGCCCTTATTCTTGTAGATAGGCACCAAAGTGCACTTTCGCCACTCATTTGGCATCTTCTTCGTTTTCAGAATCCTATTGAAAAGGTTAGTGAGCCATGCTATACATGTCTCTCCCAAGACTTTCCACACTTCGATCGGTATATCGTCTGGGCCCACTGCTTTTCTATGCTTCATCTTCTTCAAAGCTACAACCACTTCTTCCTTCCTGATTCGACGATAAAAGGAGTAGTTTCTACACTCTTCTGAGTTACTCAACTCCCCTAAAAAAGTACTCCTTTCATGTCCTTCATTGAAAAGATTATGAAAATAACCTCTCCATCTGTCTTTGACCACGTTCTCTGTAGCAAGAACCTTTCCATCCTCATCCTTGATGCACCTCACTTGGTTTAGGTCCATTGTCTTCATTTCCCTTGCTCTAGCTAGTTTATAGATATCCAACTCTCCTTCTTTGGTATCTAGTCGCTTATACATATCGTCATAAGCCGCTAACTCAGCTTCTCTCACAGCTTTCTTCGCCTCTTGCTTCGCTCTTCTATACCTTTCACCATTTTCATCAGTCTTGTCCTTGTATAAGGCTTTACAACATTCCTTCTTAGCCTTCACCTTTGTTTGTACCTCCTCATTCCACCACCAAGATTCCTTTTGGTGTGGAGCAAAGCCCTTGGACTCTCCTAATACCTCTTTTGCTACTTTTCGGATACAACTAGCCATGGAATCCCACCTTTGGCTAGCTTCCCCCTCTCTATCCCACCCACACTGGGTGATTACATAAGTATTACAAAGAACGAAAATTTAAAATCTTACTTGCAAACTTTTGTAACTTTCATGAATGAAATAGAGATGAAAAGAATATGTAATCAGAAGCAAATCCTCACCTCCTATGCCACCAACTGTCAAAATTGATTGCACAGCCACCCCACACGCCTCAGCTAAAGCCATTATCCCAATCACAAAAAGACCAACGGATGAAATGTTGTCCATAGCTAGCAACTTGTCCCGATCAAGACCAAGCAAAGCTCGAGTCGCTAATGCATGAGTGAACACGTTTGTCTTCCACCGATGTAGAAACCACACAAATGAAAGGATAAGCGCACCTCTCCATGCTGGTGCAAGATACTGCGCAGCTATAGTGGTTGGTGCTACCATCACGCCACTGCAAATCAAAGTCATCTTAATCATTTAACAATGTAGAAAACGAAACTGCATAAATGTGAATAGAAAAATGATTATGAAGCATATACTGGAAGTTGGAACCACTAACATTTGAGAAAATGCCATGAACGTAACTAGATATCGCACTGGGTCCTCCAAAGCACCCCAAAAACTTTTCTCATATGGAACTTGCTCTTCAGATGGACTTGCAGATAACAAAGCAGCGCGCCCTTGATTTCCGTAATTGTGAAATCTCCTGAAAAGCCTCGGCATCACAAACCAAGCAAATATAGTACCTACCAAAGTACAACCAACGGGAACAACCACATTTCTAAGATGTGGATTTGAATCCAGCAACTGCTGAATATAAGGAGACAGTTCAGTGGATGTTTCTTTAGCCTTCTGTCCAGTAAAAGTTGCCGCATCCAATGCACTCTGCCATGCATCCTTAAACTTGCCAACCCAGTCACTTCCAACAATGCCACTATTACCAACATCCACTTCACTTCCACCAGAAGCAGCCGGAACTCCTAGTCCTGGTTCCCCAGTTTTATCAGCATTGCTACCAAAAAATGATGAGTATGAACGGCTACTAAAAATTGGGTTTATCAAAACCAGTGGAGTAGCACCCCTAATCTGTGTACTCGACAATGTAGATGAAAATGCTGAAATGGGCTTCGTAGTGTAAGATTGGATATTGACAAATGATACAGAACCCAATGCTCTAGAATGAACCCTTGCAAAGGTTTTATGAGATTGTGTTTCCTTCGAATGGTAACTCCGATTTACAAAAGCATAGGCTGGTCTTATATGACCCGGATCAGTGTAGTTCACAATTTTCCAATAAGAAGTATACGACTGAAACGACTGCAAGTTGAGAGAGAAAAGGGTAGACTTGCGAAGTGATTTCAACATGGAAAGCCTAACTCCAGCCATTACCGAAAACTTAGTACAGCAGAATATCCTACAATAATAAGGGCATTGTTCGATCTCTACAAGCTTAAGAGGACCAGATTGAATCCAATAAAACTCTCATGGCATCTCAATCTGCAAATTTGGCTGGAAAAATAAAGAAAGTAAATCACTAATAGTGATTATAGAAACAAAATGGAAAATCCTAGTCAAAATCTAATGAAATTCGGGTAATAACGCATGGATTCAAGCTTAACAATGCTGACTACACATTTGTACATAAATCCTAGACCCCTGTTCGGATGCTGAGAAAGTCAAGGTAAACTAAAAACAAAACAAAACCCATGAATCAATGAACTCCTTCCTTCAAGTTGGTCTCCAAAGATCAGAATTTTTCTTAAATTCCTTCAAATAAAAAGCTAAAAAACTATTTTTGAACTTTGAAATTCTGGGTTTCTTTTAAGTCGTTTTCTGGGCAACCAAACAGAGAATTATAGTGGGGATTGGTGATACAGACCTGCGACGGTTGATTTTGGCGGTCTACATGGACATTCTGAGAGACCCAGAAGAGCGAGCGAGCGAGCTTCTTTACTTTGCTTCGGAAATACGAAAAGCCGAGAGAGCTTCGGACCTCCGCTGCGTATAAAAGAGAAGCGGTGTAAAGAATGATGTGACGAGCAAGCGCTGCTACAGCTTCCGATTCTTTCCTTCTGTTCCGATGGCTTTGACTGACATGTTAGTATGATGATCTAACGGTGGAGAAAAATAGGCTGAAAGAGTCGGATCTAATTGCAAATTTGCAACGTACCAATTTCTCCAATTATTATTATTTTTTTTTTTTATATACAAGCAGTATTTTATGTTATCACACCTAAATTTTAATATAAGAATACTTGTTTTGTCTAACTATGTGACATTTTAACCACTGCAAATGGTTCAGTGAAATTACGGTAAACTTTCAAATCAGGTTTACTTTCTGGTTTGAGGCGCAACGTTAGCAAAAACACATATGATTCCTTGGCTGAAAGTTTTGAAATGATTTGTGCCATTGAATTGTTGCCAGATGTGAGTTGAAATGCTTTTAGCTTTTCCGAATCCCACTGAGGGTTAGTCTTACTCTATACCCTTTAGGGTGCCGCATAGTTCAATCTTTGACCAAAAAAAAAAAAACTAAACTGACATATTAAAACTTGTTTTCATTAACACAAAATGATTGTTGCTGTCATCATAAGTGTCAGTGTTTTATAGCAATCGAACTCTCATATAATTTTGATTCATTATAATTTATTATTGTTGTTTGCCTTTGACCCAAATATGAAAAATAATTTATCATAATATTATACCTAACCAACCTATGCTTTAGAGGTTTAAGAGCATCTCCATTGATGTCCTAAAAACAGTCCTACCATTGTATTTCCTTAAATGTAAGGACTTGGTGCTTCCAATGGAGAGGAGCCCTAGTCCCTTTAGTAGAGGGACTGTCCAAAGCCTTCACTATCTCCAAGTTGCTTTTCTTGGTTAAAGCTCTTGGTTAAAGCCCTACACTACCTCCAGGTTGGATCCAAAAAACAAACTACGTGTATTCTTGGGTTACTCTTAATCACAAAAGTTATAAGTGTCTTGATCTTACAACCAACAAGTTATACATCCCTAGGCATGTTGTATTTGATGAATTCAGTTTCCCTTTTCATCAAATGCTTTCAAGTTCTTCCACTACCACCTATCCCATCACATTTTCTTCCATTCCATCTCATCTTACCTTTTTTCTATCAACTCTCATACAACTTTCATTGACGAATTCATCATCAATCACCTCCTCCATCATCATTATCCTTTACTGCCACTACTAATGCAAACATCTATAATTCATCCATCACCACCACAACCTCTACCACCTTTCATTCCTTCTACTAAAGTCCATCCAATGCAAACCAGATCAAAATTTGGAATTTTGAAAAGCCTTCATTGTCACTAAACATCATGTTTCATCTCATCTTGCTCTAGATTATGTACCATTTACCTATCTTCAAGTTTCCAAGCACTCTCACTAGCACTAAGCAATGCAAGATGAATTCAATGCCCTACTTAATAAAGGCACTTGGTTCTTGTTTCCCTCTTCTCCCTCTTGGAACCTTGTACGGTGCAAATGGTTTTCATAATCAAGAGAAAGCCAAATTGGTTTATAGATAGGTACAAAGGAAAAGGTAGTTGCAAAAGGTTCTACCAACAAGAGGGATTGGACTGCCACTGAAACCTTCAGTCTTGTGGCAAAACCCATGACAATAAGGCCTCTTCTTACTTTGATCTTAGTATGATTGGTTTCTCAACCAACTTGATGTCAGAAAATGCTTTCTTGCATGGTTCTCTTACAGAATCTGGCTTTATGCAACAATCTCCTAGCTTTGAGGATTCTACAAAACTAGCTTATGTTTGTTAATTGCACAATTCCTTATATGGACTGAAACAAACTCCCAGAGCTTGGTATGAGAAGTTACATAGTGCATGTTATCACTTGGTTTCATTGGCTCACAGTATGATCACTCTATCTTTGTCAAAAGGGATCCTACTTTGGTTTTCATTCTTGTCTATGTTGATGACATTCTTGTCATTGGTCCTTCATCTCAAGCCTGCAAGCAAGTTATCACTCAACTCAGTGCACTATTTTTTTCCAATGACCTAGGTTTATTGCACTATTTCCTTAGTTTTGAAGTCAAGAGATCTTGCAAAAGCATTTTTATCTCTCAAACCAAGTATATTCTAGATTTACTGAAAAAGGCAAGACATGGTTTGTGAAAACTGTGTGTCACTCCTCTTAGCATCTCCAAATTAGATCATGCCTATCCTCTTCTAGAAAATCATGTAGAGTACAGATCCTTAGTGGGTGTCTTAAAATATTTTACTTGGACTAGACCAGATTTATCCTTTACTATAAATCTTGTTCGCTAATTTATTCATAGCCACGATTTTCTCACTTTCAAGTAGTTAAGCGAATATTAAGGTACCTCAAGGGCTTCATTGATCTTGGTCTTTGGTTTTTTAAGTACCCCACAACTCCTTCCATCAATGGTTTTACAGATGTTGACTGGGCAAATTGCTCTATAAATAGAAAATCAATTGGTGGTTTCTGCATATTTTTGGGAAATTCTATATCAGTTGGAGTGCTAAACAGCAACCAACAGTGGCCAGTTCCTCTATAGAAGCAGAGCACTCCTTGGCAAGCACTGTTGTAGAAATCACATGGATTTGTAAGCTACTGATTGATATTGGTCTTACACTTCCTTATTCTCCTACTTTGTGGTGTGATAACATCTCAGCCATCTCTTTGGCTAAAAATCCTCTTTTGCATGCTCAAACGAGCATGTAGAAATTGACTACCATTACTTTCGTGAAAAGGTTTTGGCTTAAGAAGCCTTTGTTCACTTTGTCTGTTCACATGATCAAATTGCTGATATATGTACCAAAGTTTTACCCAAGCTCAGGTTCAATAGTTTTCGAGACAAACTTTCCCTTCGAAAACCTCAGTTTGAGGGGGGTTATTAAGGTTAATAATGATCCTGCTAAAGGTAAGACTAGGCCTGGCCTAGGCCCAGTGCGCACAGGGTGACTATCCGGGGCCCAAAAAAATTGGAGGCACCAAAATTATTAAAGCGGTATATTTATATATGTTTTTATAAGAGTATAAATTTATAAAATTTGGTTTAGTGCCAAAGAAATGTAACTAGAATTGGTGGTTTTGTTGTTTAAAATTAAAGAGGAGGTCTTAGGTTCAAAACACCATGTGTGCTTATTTACATTCCAATTTTTACAAATTTCTTTTCATAACAGTATAAATTTATAAAATTTGGCTCAATGATCAAGAAGTTTAATTAGAAACAATGGTTTTTGTTGTTTAAAATTAACGAGATGTCCTAAGTTCGAAATGTTATGTGCATGTTTATTTTTTTTCAATTTTTACAAATTTTTGTTTGGTTGTTAATTTATTTACTAGCTAGTAACTATGTGGGTTGTTATTTTTAAATATTTGTTCCAATTCAAGTCTAATCTTCAACAAAGAGTAATGCGTAGACTAAATTTTTAGACCAAATTTGCAAATAATATTACGTGTCATTAAAAAGTTTAATTTAGTGTTCATTCATTACTACATATCCTTAAAGACTCGAAAACAATATTATATTTTTACTCTTATATTGACGAGGTTAGTAAATAAGAAAAAATACCTCACGATTTAAACAAAAACACTTTAAAAGTTCATATGGAAAACAAAACTCATAATCTATCTACTTGTAAGTCCAAAGTTTTTTGGTTTCCTCCTCGCAATACAAAATAAATTAGTTATTCCGTATTTTTGAATTATTGAGTTTGAAGTGTTTTTCTAATATAATTTTATCAATGTCTTACGTGTGAAAACAAATAATTTTTTATATGAAATGATGGCACACTTTTTGGCATCACCATAGGCCTTAAAAATCTCAAGAATAGCCCTGAGTAAGACTTAGATATTGTAGAGTTTGTTATTTTTGGTTATAATAGTTTGGTTAGTAAGAGTGAGATGTAGTCTCAATTGCGTAAACGAGTTGTATATATATACTCAAGATGTAAATTTTATTTCTTTACATGAGTAAAATCATTTTTCTCTAATATCCAAGCCCTACAAAGGCTTAACGTCCCCATGAAGATCGACCCAGCCAAACTCGTGCAACAATCAATTTGCTACGACAAGACCCGATCCTGGACCGTATCTGTTTAACGGGGCTATGCGGTTCAAATATTTTGGGGCATTTTCTCTCCTCGAGAACTAGAACAACCAGCCAGGATGTTCATCAATTGGTACAAGAAAGCTGACTTCACTAGCTACGAATTCAACATCCGTCCCGTCAGCAGACACCCTTGTCAAAAACCATTTGGGTATTACTTGACGAATGTTGTGTACAGAAAAAATACAAATCATACGGCAACTGAACATGTTCTTGATGAAGTATCAAATCCTCAATGCAACTGGTAGATGAAAAATCCCTCTCGCATTGACCGAGTACGTAAATCTTACACCAATCAACGATTTAGAGCTGTATTGACAGTGTTATATACTAGTCTGCATATTTTTTTTTACTTCGGGTGCAGGTAATCTTCACATTTAATTTATTTCCATTTAATTGACATCCATTACTAAAGAAAATATGTTATTGTAATTTGAACAGTGTAGGAGAAGAAATTGTTGCAAAATCTTGCCAAGTAAAAAGAAGAAAGGCTCCATGGCCATTGAGGTAGGAGCATGCAATGAAGATGAAGTGGCTCAAGTGCGGTAATGTATATATGATTCTAAAGAGCCTTCCTAGCCATTCAGCCATTCACAATTTTGTTCATTTCAATTTATAAGTTGTGGTTGGGGATAAATTTCAAGCTTGTATGATGTGGTAGAAACTAACACACAAATTAAACCTTATATATTATGCAATCGTAGCACGAGTAAGTAGAGATCGTTCTATTCCAGGGATTAGTAGAGATGCTAATCAACACAAATTAAACTTGTCAAACTAAAAACTAAGTTAAACTAACATCAAAACAATGAGCAGGGAGATTTTGGATGAATTTAATGAAAACAAAAGTAAATGCAGCAAGTAAATTAAGTTGTGAATGAAATATGGATGAAAGGACAGTTAAATGATTCTTCTCCACACATGAAACATATACATACAAATCGACTTCCAGTTATTCTTCCTATAAACTATGAATGACAATGCCAGAAATTAATTGTGAACAATACTAATTAACTCTCAGATTTTCCTAAGTTCATTGAATTAGACTCAGCGATGCAACCAAAGTATTCTTCTCAAGTTCCCTAACTATGAAAAGCATGATAGAGATACATCTCAAAGATCATTAAGTTTTGTGAAAATCATAAGCATTGACAAAGCATTCGTAATTATGAAAAACATGATACTCCTGCCAAGAATTTACTTAACTCAATCATGACTAGTGACTTTTACTACTTACAAATATAAATTCATAACGATTAGGTGAAATTCCCTTATATTCTAGCACCAAATCCCTACAAGCAAACTAAGTTTGCATCCTTAATAAACATACAAGAATAAGTTCTCTATAAAGCAGATAAGTAAAACACATTCATGATTTATGAAACAATAACTGGATGTAATCAATTTATATAAAACATATGATCATGGCTTCGAATTCACCTCTAACTAAAAAGAAACTTAGTTACACATGTTCATCATAACTGAAAATCAATCTAAAATAAACATTGAAACTTAAAACAAAGATAGAAAGAACTTTGAAAATTCCAGCGACTTCAATGGATGAATGGTACGCACGGCACACCCCAAAAGCGCTGCAGGAATTTCATATATGTAGGGAAGGAAACAGCTGAATCCATGGAGGAAAAGGTTTTGGTATTTTGAAATTATTTTAGGACTCTAAGAATCAGGTAGAGAGTATTGGAATGTGATTAGGATTCCTCCTTGCAGCCAGAAATAAGATAAGATAAGATAAGATAAGATAATGTTGGATAAGATAAGATAAGGTTGGATAAGATAAGGTAAGATAATGTTCCTCTCCAACTAGGATTCCTCTTTCTTGTGTAATTTCTTGCCTTCCAGGCCTCAACTTTAATTCCTCCAGATTTTAGCACATGTCTAACACCATTTAAACACCAAAAATGTCCAGCTCTTATGCTATCCACGCATGTTATCCAATCCAAGTCCAAAACTACTCCAAATTGCTCAATTTGACTATTTATTGTCATATTTACCAAATGAACCTACAATAATACGAAAATAACTTAAATTACTACAATAAATGGAAATTAACTAAGTAATTGCAAAGAAATAAGATAACAAAGTTGCATAAATATTCTCCGATCACTGTATTCCACACGGCATGTCCTGAGTTCGATTCCTGGCTGTAGTGAATCGTACAATGGTGGCCAGATGAGGCTGAAATGCCTATATGAGTCTTCCTGGCCCACTCTAGAATGGAATGTTGGGATGAAGCCACCAGCTAGTCCATTTTTTTATAAAAAAAAAAAATTTATAAGTTATGGTTATGTTGTATGGGGATGGAAATTACGAAACTGTCGCAACTTTGATTAGAACGCTTCTAGTGTAGGAAGGCCCCCCATGGCAATTGGCAATTGAATCTCCTCCACTGAATAGTAACTGCATTTAATGAACAGTAATTGCCTTTTGCATCTCCATCCCTAAACTGAATGGCCATGGTAATAGACAATAAAATATTAGTATATTTTATTTTATAAAATAATAAAAAATTTATTTGTAATTTCGAATTGGATTTTTAACCAGTCTCGTTACACCATGTGTCATTATCCGAAAATACAATTTTTGGTGATAGATTTCGATAAGAATTTTTATCCAATTCAAGTCCAAGTGTGCTCAAAACCCTCAACAACAACAACATCAACGTGTTACGTGTCACTGTCATTACGCATCCAGATAAAACGCCGATCCTAGATTTATCATATCAAACTTTTACCAAACTCCCAAAATACCCCTACTACACCTCCCATTCTCCCACCCCAGCCACCAACAATCCCTGTCATTTCAGTCCCAACCTAGGTCCTCTTTCATCCACCCAAAATTCCCCCACCCTTCTACTATGTCCGAACTCCACCAAAAACCAAGAAAGGCAGATAGGGGAATGTGAGAGAGAGATATAGAAGAGAAAGAGAAGTGGAGTTCAATTTCAACACTAACAAGGTGAAAGCAGAACGGTGGCTGAGCACCACTTTGAAGCTACTGTTGGTGCATGACTTGTAAAGGACCAAGACTATCGCAATCCGAGCTCGAGAGATCGACCCCAGGCTCAAGGGCACCGAGCAGATAATCGCCGTCACCGACACTCACCTCACCGCTGAATCCCAGATCAACAACCAAAACTAGCAGCCCGACTAGTATGCTATTCTTCAACTCACCCAGTACACTCAAAACCTCGAAATCATTGTGACTCAGTATCGCCGACTCGCTCTCCTACTTAACCCCTACTTGAATCGCTTCCCTTATGCCGATCATGTTTTTCGGCTGGTCTCCGAGGCCTAGAACGTCATTTCTAACCCCACCAAGAAGGCCATGTACGACCACGAGAAGAGCATGTTCAACCAATTCAACTCGCCCATATCCGGGTCGACTCAGCATTTCAGTTGTTCTATAACGTCAACCTTGCATCACTCCCCTTCAGGCACTTGGGCCTTGGACTTCCGTCTGCCCTCTTCCATGGGCTCCTTCATAACCCAATTGCCTGAATAGGCTGGAGCTAGTTTGGGAGGGGAATCGGTTGCAAATGTTCCTTGTCCACTGGGTTAAAGAGCACGCTGGAAGTGCTCTTATTGTGGTCATTCCTGAAAAAATAATTTTTCTTGTTCTAGGACGAAAACCATTTTATCATTTAAAATCCTTGCATACTTAACGAAGGTGATGAACTAAGTTTTTTGCTATAGTCTAAACAAGTATGGCAAAGTGAGCGATTACTTCACGATCAAAAGAATCATTTCATATTGAAATTCATTGCCACAAAAACTCTCAAATAATAATTCAATAGAGAGTACGATGTTCACGGGTTGAAAAAAAAATTCCAAAACCAACAAACTCCTAATGGGTTTCAAGAAATATACAAAATCAACAAACTCCTAATTGTTGTAGCCCTAATTTACTGAATTGTATTTAGGACTAGAGAGGGAGAGGCCAGCGGCAAGAGAAATAGATAAGAGAGATGTAATTTTGAAGTGTGTGTTGTATCACCCAATTGTGCCTTTATTTATAGTAGTAAGATAGGTTAAATCCTTACCTTAATAGGATTACAACTTTAATAGGATAATATGTACTAAAGGAAATGTTCTAAGATATCCCTAGATACATTAAGATTTAT
Source organism: Malus sylvestris (assembly GCF_916048215.2). Classification (NCBI taxonomy): domain Eukaryota; kingdom Viridiplantae; phylum Streptophyta; class Magnoliopsida; order Rosales; family Rosaceae; genus Malus; species Malus sylvestris. The sequence goes on from NC_062266.1 coordinate 19,350,892, forward strand.
AGAATCACATTCTTAATCTAATAAGAGGCAACATTCCCCTTTGAGTGTGTAAATATTCAAACAAAACTTTGCATTAGGTTTTCAGCAGTTGAGATAGAACAATTGATGATGTCGTCTGCATAATGGGTGGATGCGAGTCTCAAATTCAAAGAAAGTATGCATTGGTAGTAAAACTCACACAAGCTCACTAATGTAAAACCTAAGGTAAGTAAAAACCCATAGACTAAGAAGAAAAGTGAAAAGTATGCATAATATCTAAAACAAACGTCAAACGGGATGAAAGTAGTAAACTCAATGGAGTATGATCATCCCAGAATTGGTGCCTCATCAAAACCTCGTTAGGTAGCAAAAACCTAGTAGGAAAAATGCTCATAATCGTAGGAAAAATAGTACATTAAGATCAAGTGAGTATGCTTTTGGATACTCCCTCTGAGTTAGACATAACTTCCAAGTAAGATAACTACAAGCAATTCAACTCAAATAATTTACGCATACTGATTCCTTGGAAGAGCTTCTGAAAAATAGACTTAGGCAATGACTTGGTGAAGAGATCGACTAGGTTTTCCTAGGAGCGGATTTGCTTGACTTCAATGTTATGATGATGTTGTTGTTGGTGAGAGTAAAAGAACTTCGGCGTTATATGCTTGATGTTGTCTCCCTTGATGTATATCTTCTTTAACTACTCGATATATACTACATTATCTTCAAAGATCATCATAGGAAGGTCAACGATGAAAGTAAGACCACTAGTGCTTTGAACATGTTCCAGAACTGCTCTAAACCAAAAACACTTATGCAAGGCTTCATTCAAGGCGAGAATCTCAACATGGTTCGAAGAAGTCACAACTATTGTTTGCTTGGTAAACCTCCAAGACATTGCGGTGTCTCTAATGCTAAAGACATAGCCCATTTGAGAAACGTGCCCTATGTGGGTCAAACAAATAACCAGCATCCGCGTAGCCAACAGGGTGAGAATCAACTCGATAACCGAGGGGGGCCGCGGCTCCTCTCGAGGATTCATGGGTGTAGAACAAGCCCAAATTCGTCGTACCCTTAAGGTAGCGAAAAATGTTTTTAACACCATTCCAGTGTCTGCGTTTAGTCGCAATACTGTATCTAGCTAAAAGGTTAATAGCAAAGGAGATGTCAGATCTAGTGCATTGAGCCAAGTATAATAAAGCACCAATTGCACTTAGGTATGGAACTTCAGGCTCCAAAATCTCTTCTTCATCCTCCTTGGGACAGAAGGGATCTCGTTTAGCATCTAGAGTCCGAACAACCATAGGAGTACTTGAAGGCTTCGCTTTATCCCCATTAAAACGTCACAACACCTTCTGGGTATAGTTTGATTAATGTACTAGGATTCCATTTGAACAATGCTCGATCTCCAGGTCGAGACAATATCGAGTTTTGCCTAAGATCCTTCATCTCAAATTCAGATTTCAAGTGAACGACAATTTTCTCAAGCTTTGTGGTAGTTCCGATGAGGTTCATGTCGTCAACATGCACTGCAATGATCGAAAATATGGAATGTGACTTCTTAATGAACGCACATGGGCATAATTCATTGTTCACATAGCCCTGACTTGTCAAATATTCACTCAAACGATTATACCACATATGCCCGAGTTGTTTCAATAGAGTGATATCCTCAATCTAATCGAGAGGGTGTTTCATGGTCTAGAACTATTTGAACCATTCAATGGAAGTCCTTATGGAACTTTCATGTAGATTTCCGTATCTAGATCCCTATAGAGATACGTGGTTACCACATTTATAAGCTACATATTCAGTTTTCAGAAACTACCAAACTGATAAGGTAGCGGTACGTTATGATGTCCATTACGGGGGAATGCGTCTCCTCGTAATCAATCCCAAGGCATTGAGAGAAACCTTGCGCTATAAGGCAAGCTTTGTATTGTACTATTTCATTCTTCTCATTACGCTTCCTCACAAAAACCCACTTATAGCCCATGGGCTTCACATGTGGTGAAGTATGAGCTACATGCCCAAACACCTTGCATTTCGCAAGTGAATCGAGTTTGACCTGGATTGCTTGTTTCCAGTTTGACAAATCGATTCTTCATCGACATTTACCAACGGAACGTGGTTTAATGTTATGGTTAAGCATGATGTCGGTAATAACTGTATAAGCGAATGCATCATCGACAATCATTTCATTCTGATTCCAAACCTCATCCATTACTGCGTAATGAACCAAAATCTCGCAAATCTCGAGAGGCCAGTTTGTCTCATCTAAGACATCACCGTAATCTAAAATAATCTCATGCGTTAGAACAGATGAGTACGTGATGGTTAGACTCAGACTAGAGTCACTAGTTTGTGTTTGTTTCCTCTTCCGGGGTTATGAATCCTTTGAACCAGGGAGTTTGCCACGGTTCAGGGTAAGAGCAGATGATTGGCTAGTTATTAGTGTACCAGGCCACCTGGAAAGTACGGCTGCCCCACCCTCAGAGACTGTCCGGTCTTCCAAGGATGTGTTACAACATACGTTAAGTACGTCCATCCTTACATGTGCTTTTGCAGTGGTTATATATGATTTTGTCACCTTTGCTAGATCAATAAAAGCATTCGGCATGCTTTGAGCAATGCTCTAAAGATCTAGAATACGTCGCACTTTAGTTTCATACTGGGCAATGCGGGGATCTAAATGAGACAAAGTGGGAGTAATTGACAACAATTCACGACGTTTTACATAAGCATGAGTGATCTTATCTCCCCTTAATGATGAGAAGACTGTCATATCAAAGTGACAATCCGCAAAACGTGCGATAAAGAGATCTCCTGTCAAAGGCTCTACGTATCGAATAATGGATGGCGAATCATAACCAACATAGATTATCATTCTTCTCTGATGACCTATTATGGTACGTAGTGGGAGTGCTATTGGCACATAGACTGCGCACCCAAACACAAGTAAATGCGAGACGTCAGGCTCGTATCTAGTAACCAACTGTAACGGTGAATGAGGTTGGGTAGCGGTGGACCTTAGGCGAACCAACATAACTACGTGCAATACTGCATGGCCCTAGACAAATACTGGCAATTCGATTCGCATAACCAAAATTAGAGTTATCATTTGAAGGCACTTCTGCCAGGCCATTTTGGGTGTGAACATGGGTACATGGTGTTCAAGATAAGATTTTAGGTGATGCTCATGTGATACTTTAAGGATACAACGCATCATATCTCATCTAAGATGTCTCATTTGGTCATGCCAAAGCAGAAAAGTGTCATAGGGCCGACCAATTGATGGGTCTCAACAGATCGAATGGTTATCTCTAATATTCCAACTTATCATGAATACGCTTCTGACCATATTCGTAAGAAGTGATACAAAGAAATTCAGAACCATTCTCTTCAGTGGTTTCAACATGATATTGATTACCTCGAATATCTCTAAAGTTCAACAATGTTCTTCCGGAACATGGAGAATAAAGGGCATATTTAATGGTTAATTTAGTACCATTAGACAACATTATACAGGTCTTTCTGTATCCTTTTATCAAGTTGGATGGGCTAGAGAGGGTTGTCAGAAATGCATTTTTAGGTATGAAGTTAGTAAAATAGTGTTGCTCACACAAGATGGTGTGCATGGTAGCACTATTAACCAAACAACTAACTTCCCCACTAGTCATACCTAGAAATAAATTAATTAAATCAGTCACATGCATAAGTATAATTCCATTCATTCAATTAATTAATCGAGAAATAATATCCATAATTCAAAACAAACCAAAACCAAACAAATAATTCCCAAGAAAGAAAAATTGTACAAAAATTAAACCATAAACCTAGAAAATTAGGGGGGGTTTCGGCCACACCTAGTGGGTTCGGCCACTAAGGGTGTAAACACCCTAACATGTCTTAGAAAAATAAAACTTTATTCTTCCATGGAAGCAGATGCCTCCTGAAAATCTGAAGTTTAGGGCCTTAAGGGCAAAGTGTTGGCCCTTTTGGGTCAAATTTCCTCTTTTGGGTGGGCCTCTGCTCTATTGACCTTGGGCTTGTGGTGGGGCTTGCCACCCATTTCCACAGCCACAATGAGGTTTCTATCGGTTATGGGTGCTAGAATTCGTCACATGCGCTTCAAGCGGAGCGTTCAAACCAGTAAGTCGAGCTTGATGATTCTTCAACAAAAACTGGTTTTGCTTTTCAACGAGAAGTAAAACAGAGATTAAATCTAAAAATTTGGTGAACTTTTGTGCCCTATATTGTTGTTGCAAGACAATATTGGTGGCATTGAAGGTCGAATAGGTATTCTCTAGGAGATCCTCTTCGGTTAAGTCCTCTTCACATAACTTAAGCAATGATCGGATTTTACAAACTTCAGAGTTGTATTCATTCATAGACTTAAAGTCTTGGAAGCATAAAAGTTGCCAGTCATGTCTTGCTTCAGGCAAGTAAATGTTTTTTTTTTGTGATTGAAATAATCGACAAGAGCAACCCAGAGGGTGCGAGAGTCCTCCTCAACGAAGTACTCGGTCTGCAGTGCATCATGGATGTGTCTTCGGATGAAGATCATAACATTAACTTTCTAAGCTTCATCGACTGGGTTGTCGATAGGTTCCTCATGGTGGCTCGAAGGCTTTTTGTAGTAAGATGAAACTTCACGTCTTGAACCCACTTTAGGTAGTTTCTGCCATATACTTCCAAAGCAGTGAAATCAAGCTTATTCAAGTTCGACATGTCCCTAAAACAGAGGGTACAACAAAAACATGGTTAGTCATATGGAAAGCCATAGACATACATTGTAGAACATTTAGGTTCTATAGAAATGGTTTGGTTTATTTTACGCATGAAACCTACGAGTTTCATCTGGTAAATTTTGAATGAAAACTTTGGGTTTCAAATGCGCTAAATTCGAAACTACATGTTCCCTTATAAAATGCTAAAAAAAATAGCATTGGATTAAAAAAAATGGAGCCCAACTCAGTGGGCTAGAAGCTGTGTACAGGACAAGGCCCTAAAGAGGTTTAATAGGCCACAGTTTGGTTGCAACGGCAGCCCAATCATGGTTGCAAGCCATTGGCCAGTTCTGGGAAGGAACCCAACAACTAGGATGTTGGTTTTAGGCTTCAAAATGGCACGGGTGCAGGCCCAGCATGTGCTGGCTTGCGAGTTGGTGCTCACAAAGCCCAGCTGAAGTTGGGGTTTGGTTTTTCGATTGAGGCAGTACAAGCCTAATAGCTATAAAGCTACTGGCCGGTTGGGCCGAAGGTTGGCGAATCCCAGCAAGCAACACGGGCTTGCTGTAGGCAAGCCTAGGGCATGGAATGAGGCCCAACAACATAGGGTTGCTGGTAAGGTTCTTTTACGGTCCTGCAGCCCCAACTCACTTCCAAGAAGCTTGCAGCTCTCAATGGACAAGTGAGCTGGGGCTGCTCGACCGTAAAAGAACCTTACCAGGCTGAGGCTTGGGTGTCGTGCATGTGCAGCAAAGCCCAAAGGGCTACTACCATGTGGTCTAGACGTCATCCCAAGGTGATCCACACGGTTAGGCAGCTAGCTAGCGACGGAGCTCAGTGGCGGTGAGCCGCGGCTTATGACGCAAAAATCCTAGATTTTTTTTCTTTTTGAATTCTATGGTTAAAAAACCTAATTGCTTCTAAATTAATTTTGATACTTTGACTCACAAATTCCACATAGCATAATTGATTATTGCATGAACAAATATATATATTGACAAAATATATGAACACATATGCAATATATATATAATTGAAAGGAAAATATAAATATAAGGGGTTTATGCATTATGAGGAATGTTTTCATACTTCGAGGTCATTTCAAATATCTTAATTTATTTTAAAAGAACCTGATTAGCAGAAAACAATTATGCCTTTGATTGTGTAGAAGAGAGCCTCCTCCTACGATCATTCAGCTCCTTAGCTTATGGCAAGAGCATGTTGATAACGTGTTGCAAGCCTAAATTACTGAATTGAATTCATGACTAGAAATGGAGAGCGCCGACGGCAAGAGAGAGAGATAAGAAAGATGTAATTCTAAGGTGTTTGTTGTATCACCCCATTGTGCATTTATTTATAGTAGTAAGATAGGTTAAATCTTTACCCTTACAAGCCTAATAGGATAATATCTACTAAAGGGAATATTCTAAAGATATCCTGTTAAATTTCAAGTAGACGGGCCTAGGGCCCACTCCAACAACATCGATATTGTCCCCACTTTACCACCTGCTCAATCCTTCAGGTATGGGGCTTTAATCCAAAAGGCACAGGTGTTAGTTAGAGTGGGGTAATTCTATTTAAATTGATTTCTTATCTCCCTCGGTCTGATGTGGGACAATGGATTCCAACACTCCCCCGCACGTGAGACCTCATTTTATGGGTCATACTTGGAGTTCCACACATCGACAGCCAGGTGGAGCCAAGTTGGGGCTCACCCATTCACGCGGGGCCAATGGGGACCCACCCATTCATGTGGCATCTCTTAGCCTACGTGGAGCCAAGTCAGGGCTTACCCATTCGCGGGGGACCAAAGGGAACCCACCTGTTCACGTGGCAGTACGAGCTCGTCCCTTAGCTCTAATACCATGTTAAATTTCAGGTAGACGGGTCATGGGCCCACTCCAACAACATCGATACTGTCCCCACTTAGCCACCTACTCAATCTGTCAGGTGTGGGGTTTTATCATAAAATGCATCGGTGTTAGTTAGAGTGGAGTAATTCTATTTAAAGGGCTTGTTCTCAAGCCTTCTGGCCGATGTAGGACAGAGGAATTCCCCTGCACGTGAGACCCCATTTTATAGGTCACACGTGAAGTTCCACACAACGGCAACCACATGGAGCCAAGTCGAGGCTCAATCGTTTGCACGAGGCCAATGGGGACCCACCCATTCACATGTCATCTCTTGGCCTACGTGAAGCCAAGTCAAGGCTCACCCGTTCGCACGGGGTCAAAGAGGACCCACCCGTTCACGTGGCAGTACGAGCCCGTCCCTTGGCTTTGATACCATCTTAAATTTCAGGTAGACGGGTCATGGGCCCACTCCAACGACACCGATATTGTCTCCCACTTGGCCACCTACTCAAATAGTTAGGTGTGGAGTTTTAATACAAAAGGCATCGATGTTAGTTAGTGTGGGGTAATTCTATTTAAACTTATTTTCTTCTCTCCCTCTGTCCGATGTGGGACAATAGATTCCAACACTAGATACACTAAGATTTACACAATCGTATTCCTAATTTAATAGAACTGCAACACTAATGAGTTTTTAGTAATTATCAAACTAAATCAAACTAAATGGACAAAACAGGGACACTTGTCCACATCCACCTGATTTTTCTAAGAGAGGAACAAAATTACCAGCTTAACCCACAATTTCATACTATCTAAACCCGAACTTGATGCAATTAATTCAACTTCCTTCCACCCCTCACAATTCCAAAACCCATATCAAAGGTGTACATGAGCTAAATATTTGTTTTGGCTACGTGCGTAGCCCAAAAGACCGTAATTATTTCAACAACTATAGCATTTTAATTCTGTTACGAAAAAGAAATAAGATAAAAATAAAATAAAATAAAATAAAATAAAATAAGAGAAAATAGACCAAAAATGACTGTCATTGATCTCAAGACTCGGATTCTACCACCACTCAAAAAACGCCCACCCGAAACTCAAGTCTCGGTCTTCCTCTTCCACCATTTCTGAATTCTCCAGACTCCCTCCCATGGAGTTTCCGTACATAAACCTCCTTTTCTCTCTCTCGCTACTTTCTCTCTCTACCCTTTCCGCCCTGTCTCACTCCTACTTCGCTCCCATAGACAACTACCTCGTCGACTGCGGCTCTACCGCGGAATCCCCCGTCGACAACCGCCGTTTCGTTCCCGACTCGTCCAACCCTGACTCGTCCCTCTCCTCCTCAACTCGCTCCATCCCGCTCAGAAATGAAAACCCAGTTCCCAATTCGCCCCAAATCTACAGCACGGCCAGGGCTTTCCGGCAGCCGTCGAAATACGAGTTCCAGATCCGCGACCCAGGGACCCATTTGGTACGCCTCCATTTCCAGACCTTTAATTCTTTGAAATTGGATTGGAATGATGCTCAATTTCATGTTTTGGTCAATGGGTTTGTGGCTTTGACCGACTTCAGAGCTACAAAAATCCCCGTTGTTATGGAGTTCTTGATCTGGGTCGATTCCAAAAAGCTTGTAATCGAATTTGTTCCTGCTAAAAAATCGTACTTTGCGTTTGTGAATGCGATTGAGGTGATTTCTGCGCCGAAGGATCTCGTTGCTGATACAGCGAAGTTTGTGAATGATGAAAAAGTTGAGGGTTTTAATGGGTTAATTAAGCAAGCGCTTCAGGTTGTGTATAGGGTTAATGTGGGAGGTTCTAAAGTCACCCCGTTTAATGATACCCTGTGGAGGACTTGGGTTACTGATGATGAGTATTTGGAATCGGATTCTGGGTCGAAAAGGGTGTATTTTGGTGGCCGGATTAGGTATCAGGGTGGAGGGGCTAGCAGGGAAGTTGGTCCCGATAATGTGTATAATTCGGCCCGGGTGATTCATAGTGCGACTGCTTCGATTCCGCATGTCAATATGACATGGGTTTTTGCAGCCGTTGGAGGATATAAGTATCTTGTTCGGTTGCATTTTTGTGACATTGCTAGTATTTCGATTGGATTGCTGTATTTCAATGTTTATGTGAATGGGAAATTGGCATATGAGAATTTGGATTTGTCTATGGCTGCGAATTACATGCTGGCTTCTCCGTTCTATGCGGATTTCGTGGTTGATGGAGAGGATTCAGGTGTTCTGTCCGTAAGTGTAGGACCTTCGAATAGGAGTGTGCCTTATGCCATGGATGGGATTTTGAATGGCATTGAAATCATGAGGTTGAATAACTCAATGGGGAGTCTTGATGGTGAGCATTGTGCCGGGTGGGTTTTGAGGAACTGGCCAAGAGGAAATGTTGGTGAGGCGGTTCCTTTGGTTGCTGCCGCCTGTTTGCTGCTGAGTATATCATTGGTCATACGAAGGAGGATGAGTGGGAAGGAATTCGTGGGATGGTCGAAACTTCCCACAGATGTTTCAGAAGTTAATCTCAAGCATGGAATCACACAGCTTTCGGTTAAGTAAAACAGCAGTACAGGATCAATAACTACCAGCTGATGTTTTGTAGGTTTTGAGTTTGAAAATGAATGTTGTATTGTTATTCTATAGGTGATAGGTTGTATGAAACAGTATGTAATGTAAAACTTTCACGTTTGCCAATCTAATGAGTAATGAACTCTTGTCAGATATTCTAACACGACTCTACTAAGGGCTGGTTTGGTATTGCTGTGCTTTGAAAAAAAGCTGCTGTGAGAATAAGCGGCTGTGCTGTGAGAATAAGCGGTTGTGAAATAAAGCCAGTAGAGTGTTTGGTAAACTTTTTTGTGAAAGTGCTTTTGGAAAAAAAAGCAGGATGATAGTGTGTCTTTTCATTAAAGGAGCACTGTAGCTCCGTGTGCTTTGAAAAAAACAGCAAATAGCAGCTTCAGCTTTTCCTTTGATTTTCAGCTTATTCTCACAGCAGCTTCCAAAATAAGCTATTTTTTTTCAGTTTACCAAACACAAAAATGACCCTCAGCTTTTTTTCACAGTGACTTTTTTTTAAAATCACCTCAATCCCAAACGGGGCCTAAATCAATGGCTCCCGTTCACAATCTAGCAGCAAAACATGTTAGGCCGTTTGGCAAGAGAACGTTCCCAGATAATACCGCAGTCTAAGTTGTATCGATTTCGTGCTGCGTTACACACTGGAGGCCCAGCGATTGCTCAGTTGGGTAGCTTGTCACACTTTCAGTTCTCACCGCAACAGCTTTTTGCAGTTTATCCGACTCTTGTTTGGGTTTATAATTTTGTATGTACTGGATATTTTTGGTTTAATTGTTGATAGGTATTTATTACTTTTATCATGTTAATATGCATGTCTCAGTTTTGTATCTTTTGGATAATTTGTTAAAAGTAATAGTCCTACTTGTTCGTAATTTATGCAAATAATAAGGAATTTGTTTAGGTTATATCTGATAGGGCAAACCACAAAGCAGCACACAAATTTTCTAATGATTTTCTTTATTAACACTAGGATTTGTCAATTGTAGCATATGAAAATAAGGATCTTTCCGGCAGAATATTGTTTCGCCCAACTACTTAAAACTTTACAAAAACTATGATGTTGTTCCTATTGACCTGCCATCGAAAAATAATTATTAGATAGACTTATACTTATCTAAATTCAACAAAATTTTATATGCAGACACCAGACACATAGAAGTACACAAATTTTTGGGATTTTTGAAGTTGATTTGCTATTTTAATTAAATCCAACAAAACAAGAACAACAACAATGATAAAATAACGAAAACAAATTTTAGTTCACAAATTAAGCAAACGAGTTAGGGAAAGTGCTATCCACCACCAAATAATCATGCAACACATGTTATGTTTCATTCAAATTCCTACTATTTCCAGATGAAGATGCTCAAGTTGGTTGATTGTTAGAACTCAACTTATTACTCTCTTACGTAGTATGTTAAGAGAATGGTGTTTTCGACTTAACTTAGTTCCTAGCATGCAATCTAGAATGACGTGTTCTAAATTTAACAAGTAGAAATCATTAAGAACAAAAACAGTTTGAGTTATCACAAGACATTATAAGTACTGGCGTTATCTTACTTATCTTAGAAATTGATTCACATGTGAAGTGATTGAGTATGTAGATTCAAATTATTATATTAATATTGAGGCTGGAACACAAAATTGAAGATGGCGCCAACCAGCATGCACTTAGACTAAAGTTTCTGGACACCCAAGATACAAGACCAAACACCAAGCAAAGCGTTGAGAGAAAACAATCTGCTTAAAAATGCAAAAATTGCTCATGTAACTCATATAAAACAGCCTTAGAATACTACCTAAAAAGAAATTATACGAACCGTGACGAAGGAAGAAAAAAATAAACATAAAACCACTATTCTAAAAATCTCTGCCTAAGCTAGGCGGTTGGCTATCACCCCGATTAGTCTCTAGGCGTTTGAAAATGAAGAAAGTGTGCCTAGACCCGCTTAGGCGTCTGCCCAGCCCACCTAAACCCACCTAGGCACCCACCTAAGTTGCGACTCTTACTGAAGTCCGTCTAGTCCGCCTAGACGCTATGCCCCAGCCCGCCGCCCGACTAGTGCCTAGTGTCTTTTAGAACCTTGCATAAAACCCAGACGAAGATATCACATTGAACTCCCTAACAGAAGTTTGCAGCCATCATTTTTTCTACAAGAATATCTAATTCCAGTGAGACCGGTAAGTTGATTATTGTAATAAATAAAAATTGTATATGAGTCGACCTTCGATGTCGCCTCAGTGCTCATCATCCAATCCTTTCAATAAATGGATGCCTTCTTCACCAGTGTCAATCAGTTACCTATTGATCTTCACATGATCGGATCGACATTCATTACTCTGCAAACAGAAATGTTAAGGGTAAGGGAGAAAAACAACTGAGCGAGCACAATTTGTTGTCAAGCAGGATAGACTTACAGGTCCGACTATAACCTCATTTCTCTTCAAAAGTTCTGGTGGATGACATGACAGTCTCTCGTCAAATCTCCAAGAAGATCATGGTATTCAGTTAATGCGGGATGTGACTGAAAAGCATATATCAATAGAGGATAACATTAATCTAGCGACACAAGAGGCAAGGAATGTAGACACTAGTTATTTGGCCGAATGTGAACACTACTTTAAGCAATAAATACCTGCAGGGTGATGCTATATGCTTTCCACAACCGCATATCGGGCTGGAAAAGATCGAATTGAACCTGTGCAAATTTAATTTGGCATCACTCGCGGTTGAAAGGTCATCCATAAAGCGTCTGGGCTCTCGTACAAAAATTTTCAACAAAAATATGCCTTCCTCAAATGTGGAAATGTGTGAATTTGTCAGTTAAGAGCATGATTTATGTTAGCTTAAGGTTAGGCGAAACCATGACATACACAAAAACATCATCCTGAGCTCGGCACCACTTGTCATTGGCCTTGGGCCAAAGCCTATACTACATCTTGTCCATAATAAGTGTGATGTCAACATGTGCTAAAGGAACTCAAGCGTAGGAAAAAAGTATGATGTCAAACTTCCCCAGATTTACGCAAGCTAAACGGTTCCTTCAGCAAGTTAAACCTGACAAGTTTAGGACTAGCTATTTTGATTCCTTCCTATCATTCGGAAATCAGAGTGAATGAAATGAGCAAAGCAAATGACAATGATGCTGATATGCTCATCATATGGCATAGACTTGTGAGAAATGAACCGTGTTGTACCTAAGATCGTCTTAAAAGAGTGGCCAGAACAACAATCCACTCTTTGAACTTGACAGAGCACATACGTGCCAAAAGGAATTCTGCATCAAACCGGCTCTGTAGTGTACCCATTTGGAGCTGGAAAAAGAGAACCATGTTCAGTCAGCAAGGCAAAGCGCAACAACTTCTGTAAGATGTGACAATGTGGCTTAATTCCAGCCCTGAAGCAAAATTCTCCAGTAGAGCACTTCCATTTCTCTCTCTTTGAAGATATTGCTGGCATAAATTGTTAGATCTATTGGGTGATGTAATGTCAAGTGTCATAATCTTGTAGTGCCAAGTGTCATCATCTGGTAAACTCAATTTGTTAGAGAGAAAGCTTACTCAGTAAGCTACTAGATTACTATAAATACTAGAGAAAGACTATATTGTAAAGTTAGTCTTTGACAGAATATAATACTCTCTCACATTTCTCTTAGTTCATATTCTTCCTCTTCGTTCTTTCATTTCTGGTTTGTTATGATGGTATCACGAGCCCAGGTTCTCTTGATCCAGAGAGGTTGCGATGGAAGATCGATGGCGCATGGTGGTTGTGATTGGTGATCTGTTCTGCGCCTACAAGAGAAATTGTTTGGATTGATTGAAATATTGGTGAATTGGAGGCACGAGGCTATTTTTCTCAATCTTGAATGATGAATTTTGATGATCTGTGTCTATGGTTGCATCTTGAAACTATATGGTTGGTTTAAAGATTTGAGTTAAAGGGTAATTGTTTGAGCATGAAGCTTATTTTGTTGAATTTGGTTGCTAAATGGGGTTCAAGATTGTTAGGGCACGAAGCCAAAACTGTGAAATTTGGTGAATTTTGAAGATCTCTTTGAGCACTAAGCTTCTGTATTTGCGAAATTTGTTTGTCTCCCAATTAAAATGACATCTCCAGTGGTTAAGATTGAAGGGTTGTTGGGTATGCTTACTATGCGTTTACAAGATGATAATTTTGCAAAATGGGTGTTTCAATTTCAATCCGTGTTGGAAGGATATGACTTGTTTGATTACTTTGATGGTACCAATGTGTGTCCTCCTAAATATGTTATCTCTTTGGAGGAAGGAGTGACTAAAGAAATCACTGAAGCTTATCGTGCATGGGTTAAAACTGATAAAGCTCTACTGAGTTTACTCATTGCAACTCTTGGCGATGAAGCTATTGAATATGTAGTTGGTAGCAAGACTGCGTCTGAAGCATGGGCTAATCTGATTGATAGATATGCTACGGTTTCGAGAGCACGGATTAATCATCTTAAAACTGAGCTGCATACAATAAAGAAAGGTCCTAAATCTATTGAGAAGTATCTGTTGCGACTTAAAAGCTTGAAAGATCAGTTGCTAGCTACAGGAGAAACAATCTCAGACAATGATTTAATTGTAGCAGCGCTTGCTGGTTTACCATCATAGTACAACATGATTAAAACTATTATTGTGGCAAGGGAGTCATCCATTACTCTCAAAGAATTTTGAGCACAATGACTGAGTGCAGAGAAAACTGCCGAAGAATCTCAGGGATCATTACAGTTATCCATGGCTGGAATGTTTTGTCAAGGGGAAACTTCTCAAACTGGTGCAAATAGAAATTTCTACCAAGGGGAGTCGTCTAATACTGGAGCTCAGCGTGGTTTTCAGTCTAATGGCTTTGGTTTTGTGGGACACTCACAAAGATCTAATGGTAATGGCTCGACTGGAGGTCATTTTTCTCAAGGCAGTATACCACATCAATTTCATTCTAACAGGTCTAATGGGGGCTTCAATGGTCAAAGGTATCATTCTCGACCTCGGTTTAATGGAGGCAATGGAACTACTAACAGGGGTAATGGAGGTTTTTCTGGTAATGGCAGTTTTTCTGGCAATAATCAGTTTCACTCAAAAGAGGGCTCAAACTGGAATCATTGGAATGGTTATAGTGGGCAGAAATCTGGGATCATTCCTGAATGTCAAATCTGTAATAAACGTGGTCATACGGCTCCTAACTACTACTATAGAAATGAGCAACAACCTGTGCAGCCACATAGCATTCCTAAATGCCAAATCTGTGGGAAAAGGGGGCATGTGGCATTGAATTGTTTCCATCGTAGCAACTATGCTTATCAAGGCGCACCTCTACCACCTACTTTAACTGCAATGACTGCTCAGTCTACACCCGAATTCAATGCTGATCAAGCTTGGATTATGGATATTGGAGCTACTCATCATATGACAGGACAAGCAAGTGATCTGGATATGCTAACACCGTTTGAAGGAGATCAAAAGATTACTGTTGGCAATGGAGAATGTTTACCAGTGAAGAATACCGGTTCCTCTTCTTTTCGAACTCACTCTAAACCCTTATATCTTACTACTGTGTTGCATGTTCCTTCTCTTGCTGCAAACTTATTATATGTGTATACTTTATGCAAGGATAACAAAGTCTATGTAATTCTTGATGAATGGGGTTTTTGGGTGCAGGACAAGGTAACAAAGGCAATCTTAATGAGAGGAAGGAGTAATTGAGACCTGTACTATATTCCAAAGAGTCTTTTCTTCAAGAATAATATGCAGCAGTTCAAGATAACTCCAAAGGCATTTCTGGGACAAGTTGTGAAGGCTTCTTTGTGGCACCATAGATTAGGACATCCAGCAAATGATGTATTACATAGTATGCTTTCTCATTCTCAAATACTGTATACTCCTGATGTGGATCGACATGTGTGTCAATTCTGTCTTAGTAGGAAAATGACTAGACAAGTGTTCTCTGCTAGTTCTTATATTGTTAAGAGACCTTTTGAAAGAGTCAGTAGTGATGTATGGGGACCATGTTCAATTGTATCTGTTGAAGGATATATATACTATGTGATTTTTGTGGATCATTATACCATATTTACTTGGTTCTTTCCTCTGGTGTATAAATCTCAAGTTTTCTCTGTGTTCAAAAAGTTTTATGCGATTGTTCAAAATCATTTCAATGCTACAATTCAGTTTTTCCAATCTGATGGTGGCGGGGAATTCACTAGTACAAACTTTAAGAAATTTTTGGACTCAACAGGAATTGTGCACTTAGTATCCTGCCCTCATACACCTCAGCAAAATGGAATTGCTGAGCGAAAGCACTGCCATATTATAGAGACTGCAATCACTCTTCTGTCTACAGCAGCATTACCTCATAATATTTGGACTCATGCTTGTGCTCATGCAATTTTTCTTATAAATAGAATGGTGTGTAAGTCTTTAACTATGCAGTCTCCTTTCTATAAACTGTTTGGTTATCATCCTCAGTTGCATTCTCTAAAGGTCTTTGGTACAGCAGTGTATCCACTTTTGAGACCCTATAATAAGACTAAACTGGAAGCTAGAACAGATCAATGTGTGTTCTTGGGATATGTGTTAGGATATAAAGGAGTGGTGTGCTATCACAAGACAAAAAGAAGGTTGTTCATTTCTAGGCATGTGATTCATGATGAGAAGGTATTTCCTTTTCAAGGTTCAGAAAAATTCCAGCAATTACATAAGAGTCCTCATTCTACTTGTAGACATCCTATCCTTGTTCCTATAGTCTTGCCGGTGCATTCCAGAAGTATATCTCAGTCCTCAAGTATTGAGGGTCCACAACCATTCACTCAGTCAGTGGGTACTTCACAGGTTTCAGATTCTTCATCAATGGTGTCTACATCTTTGGATCAGCATTCGAGTGGTTCTTTTCAACTACAGGCCTCACCTTTGGGTACAACTCCTTCTTCCTCTCCCTCACAAAATGCCATGTTACCTGTCCATTACCCTGTTCAAATTGAGGTACCTCTCTCTCTGGAATCTACTCATTCAACTTCTTCAATTAGTTCTACTCAACATCATGCATCTGATGTCCTTGTTTCTACCCATCCCATGCAAACACGCTTAAAGACTGGTGCTATTACTATGAGAGATTATAATGCTTTTTCTGTTATTACACATGGGTGTGAGAATTCTGATTGGTCATTATGTAAAAGTTCTTGTATTGGTTTCACTGCGGTTCTAAACATTGTTGAACCTACTGAACCATCATCCTTTAAGCATGATGTTGCTCTTTCTGAATGGAGAGATGCCATGACTGAAGAGTTTCTTGCCTTACAAAACCAAGGAACTTGGGAGTTAGTTCCTCAACCCTCTGACAAGAATGTAATTGGTAGTAAATGGGTATATAAAATTAAGCGAGATCAAGACGGGAAGATATCAAGGTATAAAGCTCGGTTGGTTGCACAAGGTTTTAGCCAAGAATAAGGTTTGGATTATGAAGAAACCTTTAGTCCTGTTGTCCGCCATAGTACTGTGAGGATTGTTTTAGCACTGACAGCTGCAAATAAATGGTCTTTAAGGCAACTAGATGTGAAGAATGCCTTTCTTCACGGGGAATTACAAGAAGAAGTTTTCATGAAGCAGCCTCAGGGCTTTAAAGATCTAAACCATCCAGATTATGTGTGCAAATTGGTCAAATCTTTGTATGGTCTCAAGCAAGCACCCCGTGCTTAGAATTCCAAATTCACCTCTTATTTGCCATCTTTGGGCTTTATTGTCTCAGATTCTAATACGAGTTTGTTTGTCAAATTTGTGAATGGACATGTGGTTATTATGTTGCTATATGTTGATGATATAATCATCACTGGATCTGATACTGTGTTAATTCAGCAAGTCATTGACGATTTGGGTGCTGTGTTTGAAATGAAAGACATGGGCAAACTCACTTTCTTTCTTGGGTTGCAGATTACCTACAACGCTAATGGTGACCTGTTTATTTCACAGTCTAAGTATGCTAAGGATCTGATTCGGAAAGCTAGTATGGTCTCTTGCAAGGCCTCACCTACACCCTGCAAACCTCATACACAACTACTTAAAGATGAAGGAACAGTGATGCCTGATCCCACAGTGTTTCGCAGTTTGGTAGGGGCATTATAGTATCTAACATTTACTCGCCCGGATATTACTTATGATGTCAACTATGCTTGTCAGTTTATGTCCCGTCCTACTGATATTCATTTTTCTTTGGTCAAAAGAATCATTAGATATCTTCAAGGGACTGTGGAATGTGGTCTTACATACTCTTGTACACCTATTCTTGATCTTATGGCATATAGTGATGCTTATTGGGCCTCGGATATTAATACCCGGCGATCCACAACTGGTTATGTTGTTTTTCTTGGACAAAATCCGGTTTCTTGGCAGTCTAAAAAGCAAGCAGGTGTGTCTCGGAGTTCAACAGAAGCAGAGTATAAAGCTTTGGCTAATACTGATGCTGATGTCACTTGGATTAGGCTCATTCTTCGCGACCTGAAGGTTTTTCTACCACAACCTCCTCTTCTTCATTGTGATAATATTTCTACTCTTGCACTCTGCTCTAATCCAGTTTTTCATACGAAGATCAAACATTTAGACATCGATTTTCACTTTGTCCGTGAAAGAGTGCAAAAAAGAGATCTCCAGGTTGAATATATTTCCACATCAGATCAAGTTGCTGATATATTTACCAA
Source organism: Malus sylvestris (assembly GCF_916048215.2). Taxonomy (NCBI): domain Eukaryota; kingdom Viridiplantae; phylum Streptophyta; class Magnoliopsida; order Rosales; family Rosaceae; genus Malus; species Malus sylvestris. The sequence continues at coordinate 19,368,743 of NC_062266.1, forward strand.
GGGTCTTCATGGACCATTGTTTTTGCAGCATTGTTCAAACCTTAAGCTTGGTTTTCCTAGTTGAATTTGGAAGAGGGGAGTATTGAGTGATGATTGGATAATTACTGTACCAATCACAAACTGGAATTCTGTGAATTCTCAGTTTGGATTGAGGGGGAGTATTGAGTGATGTAATGTCAAGTGTCATAATCTTGTAGTGCCAAGTGTCATCATCTGGTAGACTCAATTAGTTAGAGAGAAAGCTTACTCAGTAAGCTACTAGATTACTATAAATACTAGAGAATGACTATATTGTAAAGTTAGTCTTTGACAGAATATAATACTCTCTCACATTTCTCTTAGTTCATATTCTTCCTCTTCGTTCTTTCATTTCTGGTTTGTTATGAAGATCAACTTAGCATCACTTGATTACAAAAACAAAACCATCCTAACGAGTAACGATAACTGCAAGCTTATCTTACCACTAAATCAAACTGAGTGCCTTTCCCAAATGCAACTAGCTTTGAGAGCTCTTTGGCTGACATCAAAAAGTTAGCATGGCTTTCTACGATATTCTTCACGGAAGCAACATGTGCGTTCTGCTCCTTAAATGAGGTGCTGCTCGAAAGGAATAACTAGGTCTGACAGATGCAAAACAGTACATAAGTGTGCACCAAACTCTTATCCAAGGACTGCTTTCTGAAGTTAGTATGGAAACCGAAATAGCCCAAAATTTTGGGAGATGGTCTGTCTGAATCTGTTGATGGCTGTTCATATTCCCTTCCAGATCTCAGCAAGAACCTCAACTAAAAATTTATATAAGAAAATTCTGAAAATCTGCTGAATACTATGAATTTATAATGAGACTATCCAACCTATAAAGGGAAATTGATTTTCCGGTTCAATATGTATAGGCCAAAATATCATAAGTACATTAAGAAATAACTAAATCTGACATGGAATATATAATTTGACGTGGGCATGAGTCAAAAGACTTTTTTTAGTTTTTAACCTTACATACAATATTATTGAATAAAATAAATCTTTTTAGGGACTAAAATCAAGTTTTTTATAAAAATTTCACAAAACTATAAACTCTGCATATTCTTATGTAAACAAGGGATACAGAGGAAGCTTTTCATTTTAGGTATTTACCATCAGCAAAAATGGCAACTTAAACGCCATGAGAACAAGGAGCATGGATGAAGATTTTTAGCATCAGCAAATTGCCATTCTTATTTTCTCCCTAGTTTTGGATCGATTTAAAGGCTTCAATAAATTCTAAAATATTTATTTATTCTTCAAATAGAATGTGTTTCCAGTTTCGCATTAGACCCGTGAGTATATTTAGGTCTATTCAATTGAGTTTTTGGCTTTATGTAAAAGTTTTTATAAAAATTGAACTTATGAATTTTTAGGCTAAATTTGGTTATAAAGGCTAAAACTCGTTTTTTCTACTCTTCTACTAAATATTGATTGCTAGATTGAATATTTTGTCTTCTACTATCATGATTGTGTGTTTTTATTTTGGTTTATTTTTTTAGTACTCTTTACATTTAACCTCATTTCATCTAGTTTTATGTCTAAAAAAGTTAAATGCCGGACATGATACTTATGGTTTGTAGACTTGGCATTAGTGTCGTGTTTCTCCTGTTCGTATCGTTTTCGTGACATACTCGATATCTTAACGAGTCGTGTCGTGTAACACCCGTTAAAGTAAACGGGTAACATGCCCGATCTGAAATCAACCCGTTTATTATCAAGTAATATGACCCGACCCATTACCCGTTAAAGAAAATATATTTTAAATCAATAAATAATGAAAATGAAAAACATAATTTGACCCAAAAAATAAATTGAAAACATAATACTAAATCAGTATATGCATACCACATTGTCACTAAATATTACTTCAAAACATAGAAAAATAAAAAAAATTGTCTTTCAAGTATTACATACTCCAAAATAAAAGCCTAATGAAAAAACATTAGACATTGCTACAAAATACTAAATGTTCAAGGATATGCAAAATGAAGGTAGTTGCATTTCAAGGTTGAGGAACTTTGCACGTTTGTATATGCTTTCACATTTTTCATAATTGTTCATTAATTGTTATGAATTTTTTTTATTTTGAACTCCCTTAAAATACAATTCATGAGGGTTTGTATGATTTTAAAAATTCAAACGACAATGTACCTATACTCAAAGTGTAGAGGATTTGATCACGAGCGTTTGCATATTTTTTTCACATTTTCTACACTTGTGAATTAGTTATTATAATTTTTTTCATGTGTTTGGTATTTTTAAATTACTTGATATTTTTATTTTTAATGTGCTTTATAATTTTTAAATCTCTCTTTGCCTATAGTATACTAAAATAAATAAAACTTATATGTTTTACATTTATATAGAATAATAATGCAATAATACATATTCAATATACAATATATACATATACACTATATGTCATATCCTAATCCGCATAGTAAGATATTGTCTGCTTTGGGCCACGTCCTCACGGATTTGTTCTTGGACTTTCACCCAAAACGCGTCTCATTATAGAGAGGTGGGCATGTACATATAAGGCACATCACCTCATCTCTTCTAGGCAATGTGGGATCTTACAATCCACCTCCCTTAGGGGCCCGACGTCCTCGTCTGCACACTTCCGGCCGGGGAGTGGCTCTGATACCAAATTGTCACATCTCAGTCTGCATAGTAAGATATTGTCCGCTTTGGGCCACGCCCTCACGGATTTGTTCTTGGGCTTCCACCCAGAACGCGTCTCACTATAGGGAGGTGGACATGTACATATAAGCCACATCACCTCCTTTCCCCCGGGCGATGTGGGATCTTACAATATATAAAAAAAAATCTATTGCCAGGAATCGAACCCGGGTCTCCTGGGTGAAAGCCAGATATCCTAATCGCTAGACAACAACGGATCAGACAACTGTCACATCCCAATCCGCATAGTAAGGTATTGTCTGCTTTGGGTCACGCCCTCACATATTTGTTCTTGGGCTTCCACCCAAAACGTGTCTCACTATAGGGAGGTGGGCATGTACATATAAGGCACATCACTTATGTAGGATCTTACAGTCCACCCCCTTAGAGGCTTGACGTCCTCGTTGGCACACTTCCAGCCGAGGAGTGGCTCTGATACCAAACAGTCACATCCCAATCCGCATAGTAAGATATTGTCCACTTTGGACCATGCCACCCAAAACACGTCTCACTATAGGGAGGTGGGCATGTACATATAATGCACATCACCTCCTCTCCGTCAGGCGATGTGGGATCTTACACTATGGCAATTATATTTTATAGTAAGTCTTTTAGTAGTTTAAAAAATTAAAATCATCAAAATAATTTTTTTTAACATGTCAAAACAGGCTACCCGCGTGTCACCTTCATGTAAACCTATTAAGGACTCGTTATTAACGGGTTATTATCGTGTGACCTGATAACGACCCGATTAGTTATCGTATTGACCTGAAACCCTTTATTTTCATGGCGTTTACGTGTTGTGTTAACGGGTCATGTAAAAAATTATCAAGTTTATTTGTGAGTGATCACAATTATTACGATTTATTATTTTAGGTCTTGCCTTAAATAAGATAATAAGTTATTAGAGTTTTCGTCGGTATCTTTTTTTTTTTTTTTTTTCGTTATCGACGATATTTAAATAGAATAGTACCATAAACCATATCGTTGGGTAGTAATAAAACGATAGTAATGGGGAGATCATATTCTAAGAATACTGCTAAGGAGCCAATGTAATAAGTCGTTCCTCTTTTAAAGACGATTTGACCATTTTATTGTACAAATATTATAATTATAATTGTTTATTCTTTTTAGCATCATTTAAAGATCATTTCTAGAAAAGCTGACATTTCATGATGAAAGATGTTAGTTATTATTCTTTTTATCACAAATAGTCCCTAAAATTGACCATTACCATCAAAATGGTCCTTCAAATAGAAAATCAATGTAATTCTTAAAAATAGATGTCACAACTTAATGTGGTCATTCCATCATAATTCTATTGAAAATCAATGTAATTCTTGAAAATAGGTGTCACAACTCAATGTGGTCATTTCATCATAATTCTATTAAAAATTATGTTAAGTGCTGATGTGGTACATAAATTGACCATATAAGTGCTTTTTTTTTCTTTCTCAAAGTGGTTCTTGAAATTAACCTGTGACATCAAAATAGTTCCTGAAATTGACCTACAACATCAAAATGGTCTATGAAATTGAAAATTGATCAATGTAGTCCCACAAGTAAGTGTCTCAAATCAATGTAGTTCTTCCATCACAATTCTGTCAAAAATTTTGTTAGGTGCTGATGTGACACATAAATGGGTCACAAGAGTCCAATTAAATTAAAAAAAATACATATAGGCTTAATAATTTAATAGTTAATAAAAAAAATTGTCAATTCAAAAACTCAGTCCTACAATCACCTCTGTTCCCAATCAGATTTCTCTACCTCATTCGCTCTCTATTCTCTAAAAAAAATCTTAGTACGTCGACACCTTTTAGCGAATTGAACCTAGATCGAAATCACCTTTGGTGACAGCTTGGCCGATTGGCAACAACTTATGGGACATCACCGATAACATTTAGGCAATCAACATCCTCACAACCTTAATCTTTTTCTTTTTTTGAAAAGCACAACCTTAATCTTGGGGAGCTTTTTTGGCGCTTCCTTGGTGGTATGGTGATGCAAAGAACGGCGAGGTTTGCCTTGAGATAATTAGGTTATAACCAAGGTGCGTCTATTGTTGGTTGAAAACTATTTTCACACCCCATTTTAGACCTTGGTTAAGCCTTATGCCTTTAAGAATTTATAGAAGGGAACTCTCTTCAGAATAGGCCATCCTATAAGAAAAAAAAACTTCTATTGTGCAAAAAGGTATTTAGACAAATTTTTTAATTAATTATTAAACCCACCATCAATACATAACAAATTTTTTTACAGAATTGTGGCGGAATGATCATATTGATTTGTGACATCTACTTTCAAGGATTATATTGATCGATTTCAATTCCATGGACCATCTTGATTGTATGGGTCAATTTCAGGAACCATCTTGATCGTGTGAGCCAATTTCAGGGATCATTTGTGATAAAAACTCATAAATCTTGTGAGATCCATTTATATGTCACATCGGCACTTAACGGAATTTTTAACATAATAGTGACGGAATGACCACATTGATTTGCAACACCTATTTTTAGGGACTACATTAATTGATTTTTAATTTCAGATACCATCTTGATAGTGAGGGTCAATTTCAAAGATCAGTTGTGATTAAAACTCATTTAAAAATATTATAAGAACAAGTTAAAGGCGTCCGAATTGCGTACCAAATATGTCGGGCCTAGATAGCCAGTTGCCTAAGAGCAGCTCCAGCCATGGGAGTATCCTAGGGGACAGGGGAGAGGAAAGGGCATGAGGCCCTGTGAATCAACTCCAGCCTTGAAGAGCCCAAGCTGTTGAGAAGGCCTAAGCAGAAGGCCTGTCAACTTTTGACAGCCCGTGAGCCCGAGCTCCAAACCCTTTTTTTATTTTTTTCTGTCAGGCGCGTGCACCCCACTCGCGCGTGGGGGCACGTCGCCCGACAGCTTTTCAGAAAAGCAGTCCGCTTTTGCAGTGGTCTCAGTTACCGTTGGGAAGCCACGTGGCTTCCCACAGTCCGTTTGATCTCAACGGCTCCTTAATTTGGACCGTTGGATCTCAATGGTAAAAAAAATAAAAAAATCTTATTTAATATCAACCGTTTGATCTGAGATCAACGGTCGATACTAATATGCTTTATAAATAAAGAAAAACTAGTTTTAAAATTAAGAAAAGTTACCGTTATGACACATGGCACAATCTGGAGTGTTGGAATTCAAATTTTTTAAAATCCAACGGTAGAGATTAATTATTTGAATAAAAATTAAAAAAAATGGAAAAAGTCCGAAAAAATCGTAAAAAATCTGAAAAAAAAATGTAAAAAATTGTTTTTACTTTTCTATAAATACCACTTCTTCTCCATCTACCTTACACCACAATTGCATATTTTCTCAACTACTTTCAATCAAATTCCTATCTTTCTCTCAAAGTTTCAATCCAATTTTTTTCCACAAAATGACTACTAATGCAGATACGAATTGGTCGCTTCTTGAAGATGTTGCGTTGTGCACTAGCTGGGTTGAAGTTACTCATAATTCCCTTGCGGGTAATGAGATGCAGTTGCGAGAAATGTGGAGTTTAATTCATACCAAATTTCTTGAGCAAATGAGTGGGAAAATAACCAAAGAATCGATGTTCAGTCGTTGGAAAATACTTAGCCATTCCTTTAGTACGTGGAGAGATGCCTTGACACAAGCTAGTAGTAATGTTCAAAGTGGGGCAAATTATGCGGATGGGGTAAGAATATATTATAATTATTTGTTTGTATTATTATTTTGTTACCTAATTTGATTATAATTATTTGTTTGTATTATTTATTTGTTACCTAATTTCATTATTATTATTATTTGTTTGCATTATTTATTTGTGACCTAATTTCATTATTATTATTTGTTTGTATTATTTATTTGTTACCTAATAATTTCATTATTATTATTTATTTGTATTATTTATTTGTTACCTAATTTCATTATTATTATTATTTGTTTGCATTATTTATTTGTGACCTAATTTCCTTATTATTATTTGTTTGTATTATTTATTTGTTACCTAATAATTTCATTATTATTATTTATTTGTATTATTTATTTGTTACCTAATTTCATTATTATTATTATTTGTTTGCATTATTTATTTGTGACCTAATTTCATTATTATTATTGGTTTGTATTATTTATTTGTTACCTAATAATTTCATTATTATTATTTGTTTGTATTATTTATTTGTTACCTAATAATTTCATTATGATTATTTGTAGCAACTTCAAGCACAAGCATGATATGCTGCCAAAATCAAATCAAGAAACAAATCATTCAACCGGTGGGAATATTGGAATATTGTTAAAGATTGTCCTAAATTCAAAGTTGTGCCTGTTGGTCCAGAAGTATGCATGAACAGCATCCCTCTACACAGCACCTTTGTACACAGCGCCCCTCCACACTCTACACCCGATCATGGCTCCCATGTTGATGAAGAAGATGGAGAAGAAGTGCCTGAAACGCCCATTCCTGAACAAGCGTCGGGGTCGACCCGTTATCCAATTAGGCCTCAAGGTAAGAAGGCTTCAAAGAGGAAAATGAGTGCTTCCAAGAATGATTATGGAAAGTACATGCAAGAACTTGCTCGTCAAGGTGAATTGACGTTGGCGCGGGAATTGGCGAAATATGAGGCTGAAAAGGCTAGAGATGAGGTAAAAGCTGCAGCTATTCAACAAGCATTTCAAGCTAAACAGAGGGAAAGAGAGCTACTTAGGCAAGAAAGGGAGTTGCTTAGAGAAGAAAGAATTGCACAACGAGATCGTGACATTATGAACACGCGTTTAGAAGGGATGTCTCCAAATTCTAAATATTTTTGGCAGTCGAAGAAAGTGGATGTGGTGCAAAGGAGGCGTGCAAGAGAATCGAGATCAAGACAAGATGGTCCTAGCACAACAAGACAAGATGATCCTAGCACCACATATTGGTTAAGTGATGATGAATAGGGTACTTTTTGTAATCGGAGCCCATAGTTTTCCAATCACTTTGGGTTGTAATTTATTATTTATGTTGTTTCCATTTTATTGAAGTTAGTACTTTATTTAAAGTGAGAGTACATGTATTTAATTTCGTAATATATTTATCCTAATAATAGAATCTTTATTCATCAAATTGTTCACGTATAAATAAATTATAAAACACACCAAATAAAACTAAAAAACTCACCAATTGGAATTACATAAACACACCAAATAAAATTACATAAACATACCAAATAATTCACACCAAATAAGATTACATAAACATACGAAATAATAAAAAACTCACTACAAAAAACACACCAAATAAAATTACATAAACACACCAAATACAAACAAACATACTAAATAAACTTAAGTATCTTCATCTTGTTTCAATGCCCATTGGTGCTCTATCAAGTCAATTTGCCGATCATTGTGCATAGAGGACCTTTGAAATGCAGTATATCGTTGAATGACCCTTTCATTGTAACGTCCATCCCTTTCTAATGGCTCGTGTTGCACGGGTTCTTCGGTGGCATCATGCGCACAATATATCCGTGTTCTTGAATTGTTCATCGTGTCTGGCTCTGGCTCATATTCATCAACCGCATCATAATCGAACTCATCTTCCATAATCATGTTGTGAAGAATGACGCACGTCATCATGATGGATCGAAGTGACTCTACATCGAACATTCTGGCAGCACCCCTGACGATCGCCCAACGAGCTTGAAGGATACCAAAACAACGCTCCACATCCTTCCTGCACCCCTCTTGACAGCTTGCAAAGTGTTTTTCCTTTGCACTTTGTGGACGTGGCACTGTTTTGACAAATGTTTCCCACCGTGGGTAAATGCCGTCAGCTAGGTAGTATGGCCCGTCGTACCTACGTCCGTTGACGACGTACGTGACTTTTGGTGCATTTCCTTGCAGGACGTCGTTGAACACTGGGGATTGGGCAAGGACGTTGAGACCATTTTGAGCCCCCGGAACCTCGAAAAAGGCGTGCCATATCCATGTATCAAAAGATGTCACTGCCTCCAAAATGATAGATTTTGCTCATTTTCTGTCCCCGTATGCGCCTTGCCATGCACTTGGACAGTTTTTCCACGTCCAGTGCATACAATCGATGCTTCCTATCATCCCAGGAAAACCTCGCATCTCACCCTTCTTCAGAAGCCTTTGCAAGTCCATGTGAGTAGGTTTTCGGAGGTACTCAGCGGTGTATAAAGATTCGACTGCTCCGCAAAACCTCATCAGGGCCTAAAGAATGGTTGATTTCCCCATCCTCGTTATCTCATCCACTTGGTCTGCAGATGCTCCATACGCAAGCATATGCAACGCAGCAGTGATTTTTTGCTCAGGCAAGAGACCCATAACACTACAAGCATCCTTCTTTTGCACAAAGTAAGAATCATGGTTGCAAACATCAGTCATGATTCTATTGAACAAATGTCGTTCCATTCTAAAACGGCGTCTGAAGTGCGTATCAGGAAATGCACTGTTATGGACAAAGTAATCGTCCAACAGCTCTTCACCCCGTCGTTGCCTGCTTCTATCAAGGTTTCTTGAATGGCTGGGCCTGCATATCTGAGCAACAGTCTGGATGACTCGACGAGAATGTGAAGCTCTGGCTATTCTTGTTTTGTCATCTCTCATTTTACGCTCCTCATCCTCTTCCATCTCATTTTCGGCTATCTAAAGGTTGAACATTCCTTCAGATTGGTTAAACAATTCTTCCTCTTGTTGATCGATTTCCCACATCATCCTTGATGAAGAATAAGACATTGTAAGGATGGATGGTGAAGAAGAAGCAGAAACTATGAATAATGAGATAGAGATGTTGAGAAAATTGATGTGAGATTTGTGAGGATGGATGGTGGATTATATGGACGATTCAGAGGATTGGATTGTAGATAAGGCCATGTGGCATGCCGTCATTCATTAAAAATCTGATCAAAGTCCATCCTCAAAGATTCTGAAAAGATAATGACACGTGGCACGATCGTATTGGATAAAAATCTTATCGAAATCGATCTCCAATAATTATCTTTTCGGATAATGACACGTGACGCAATTTTGAATGAGTTAAAATCTGATCGAAATCTATCGTCAAAGATTCTTAAAAGATAACAACACATGGCACGATGACATTGGATAAAAATCTTATCGAAATCCATCGCTAAATAATTGTTTTTTTTTTATAAAATGACACGTGTCATTATTTTTTTTTATAAATAGTTTTTCTAGACCGTTGGATTTCCAACGGTAAAAAAAAATTTAAATTTTACTTTTAAAATAGACCGTCCGATCACAGATCAACGGTCCACGTTAATTAACTAAATTAAAATTTATTAAAAAATACAAAAAAAAATATTAAAAAATACAGAAAATTTAAAAAAAAATTATTATTTTTTCTATAAATACCTAACTCTCATCTTCCACCTTACACCACATTTCAATATTTTCTACACTTTCTACCAAAGCTTTCATATACTTTTTATGTGAAAAAAAAAATACCAAAAAGCTTGTGGTTGAAGAATAAAGTGTATTTGATGAGTTTATGTAATTTCATTTTAGTGTGTTTTTTTTTATAGTTTATTTGATGAGTATGTAATTTTATTTTAGTGTGTATTTTTTTTAAGTTTATTTGAAATTTTATCTGAAATTGGTTAAAAATCTTATCCGAAATAAACTTAAAAAAAAAACACACAAAATAAATGCGCTAGGTGCCAGCGCATTTTTTTAGGGGTGGAGATGCCTTGGCCTATTACTGTTCACTCCAGTCTATTACTGTTCACTTGAGTGGATAAATGCGCTGGGTGCTGGCGCAAAGTCCTTAGGGGTGGACTTGCTCTAAGAAACTTGTTGGGTAGAATTGGGCCGCATTAAATTTGTAATTTCATTGAAATGGGAAGCTGCAATTATTGGAGTACCACATATTGTGTGCTATTTTCTAATCAGAGAAATTGCATTCATAAATTAATCCTACCAACCACGTAGGTACGATACAATTCAAGGAGTGGTGAGTTATGTTTGTTATACCAATAAGTGGCCATGCCAACTTTGTTCATAATATGGACATAAACAAAACAAAAATAAAAGTTTTTGTAGATATTTCAAAATAAAATTATCACACTTTTTTTTTAGCACCAAAAAAATGAATGCTTACATAAGAATATCACGAGGTCTCGAGATCTTATCTATATCTGCAACTAGCAATTAGGAGAAGCTTGCTTAAAAAAGACTGAACCCAAACTGCATAACAAAACTAAACGAGCCAAATCATCAGCAATAAAATTATTTCCATGATAAATATGATGAATTTCACAAGACCAACTTTAGTGCATAAGATATCACATTCCAGCCTCGACTCTGTCGTAGCACGATATTGTCCGCTCTGGGCTTACCATTCCCTCACGGATTTATTTCTGAGAACTCAGGCGAGAACTTCCCAATGAGTCACCCATCCTAGGATTGCTCTCGCCCGAACTCGCTTAACTTCGGAGTTCCGATGGAATCCGAAGTCAGTGAGTTCCCAAAAGGCCTCGTGCTATATGGAGGTGGGCATGTACATATAAGGTACATCATCCCCTCTCAGTTGGTCAATGTGAGATCTTACATAAGAGCACGACAATTCAAAACAAAACTCTCAGAGAATAATTATCCACTTTTGCATTTAAACCAATTTGACTGCAAATGCATAACCCAACTTTACCATAAGCTTTTTTATTTCATTATTCTACGTAAGTTGTAACCCTATCATAATTTTATGGTTGAAAAAATAATTTTTACGCGTTTTTTCTTTTGCAGTCTATTTTTTAAGTGGTAAATTAAATAAATCGAAGAAAAAAAATAAGAAACATAAACAAATTAAGATGAAATGCACGATTAGAAGACATGAGTCGTCAAATTATTTTCATGATTTAATTTGGCTAGAAAATTAGTACACCTTGCCGAGAGGATTAAGGCAGTCAGGTACAGGGAGTGAATTATTTAAGAAGACAAACAAGAGCTCGAAACATCTGCACATGATTTTCATGTCCCATTTGTACGTTAGTCAAATAAACCAATAATAATGCTAGTGATAATACAAATTAATAATACATGATCTGATCGCAACCGCTGAGACTATGACCCAAATCACTCACAGTTTGACTGGTCCTTGCTACTTGCTAGAAAATATAGGTTGATGCGTTTTATAACTATTTTGTAACATAAAGTCAAAAATTAAACAGGCGATGAACTTAAAATCACTGAAAACTAAAAATTACATAAAGAACATAAATTGATCAGTCAAAAAACACACTAGCTAGTAGTGGCGGAGTCATGATTTCTTGTGAGCAGGGGCCTCTCACAATGTTAAAAAAAGAGAGTAGTATTTGTAAGGTTATTAACCACGATATCATAATATGTATCCAAAATAATCTTATTTATCCTCAAAGAGTTTTCATATTTTGAAATCATTGCATGATAACATCGTCATCGATACTCTAGTGAAAGAATTAACAAAATTAATAGAGAAAATCAATAAAAAATTATAAAGCCTAACACTCAAGTAAGAGTAGAAACGAACTAATAGAGATTTACATACCTTATTGTGCTTATTTAATGTTTTTAATTTTTTTTATAAGTCGATAGGATTTGAAATTTGAAATGACAAAAGATATGAAATTTCGGGAGTGACATAGGAAATAGCTCTTGAATTTTTCAGTTGCACTGTGAAAGAAATCAGCTAAAATTGTGAGGCAAAAAATTTTATTTTATAAATAAAAGTGAATGATGGGTTTAATAAAGGAACCATGATTCTCTCCTGAGCATTTCCTAGGGATCCCGCAATCATGTTCGTTCATCATGTATCGTGAAGTCAGAAATCATTTAAAATTTAAATTTTAAAATTCAAATATGAATAGTATCTAACAAAAACTGACCGCACGATATAAAATGAACGGATAAGATTGCGGGATCCCTAGAATCCCTAGGGAAATGCTCAGGAGAGAATCCTGGTTCTTAATAAAGGTCTGATTTGTGATAGGTGACCATAACAAGAGATAATGATTGAATTTATTTGAATTTTTAAACAATAGGAGGGTTTTAAATGAAGAGAAATAAGTATAATACACACACACACACACACACATATATATATATATATATATATTTTTTTTTTTTTTTCAAGGTCAGGGTGGCCCGAGGACCTCCTTGACCTCTTGGTGCCCCCACTAGTGCTAGCTAGCAAGTGGTCTTCTACTATAGTCATGGAGAGAAGTGTTGCCCTTACACTACGGCGTAAGTTTAAATTCCGTCGGTTTCCTAATCTAACATATAATTTAATAAATCCATCATTTGACCAAAAAAAAAAAAAAGCCCTAGCTGTTATTAGGTGCTACTAATTACTGTTATTTGAGCATCCCCGATGGTGGTTTTATCTTCTATGAGCTGGTGGAACTACACAACTACAATGGGTTGTAGCCTAGGGAAGATTTTTGTAAACTACAACTATAATGTATGTATATGAGCTTGTTTTTTCTTATTATAGGTATAACAGCCCACCCAAGTCATGCCAAAGCCATTATTTAATATGTTAAATAATGCTTTTTTACTTTATATATTATTTTATAATTTTTAAGCTAAAAGTGAAAATGGTGATTAATACATAATTAGGTTTCTTCTACTCCACATCTTTTTTACCCTATTCTTCAAAACAAAAAAGCCTATTCCCTATTTGACAAAGCTGCGTTGCTTTCCCAAGAAAGGAAAAAGGGTAAAGTACAAAAAATTATCTTAATTATTGGTGTCATGACATTTTCATACATCATCTTTTAAAATTGACAATGTCATACCGTATTTTACGAATTTATGACAATGTCATACTTCCGTCAGTTTTTCTGTTAATTTCTCTGTTCAATGCTGACGTGGCCCGACACGTGTCCTACTCACTAATCCAGCTGGATTAAAAAATAATTAAATATATTTTAATAATTAAATATTAAAAAATTAAGAATAAAAAAAAAATCCTAGGGATGCGGCATCCTTTCCTTCTCCAGCACCAATTTCAATTTATTTTTGTTCTTTTCTCTCCTTCTTCTTCTTCTTCATCTTCTTCTTCTTCTCTTGGACGATTTGTCACTTTTTTTTTTTTTCGTTTTCAATTTTTTTTGTTTTTCTCTCTTCTTCTTCTTCTCTTGGGCCGAAACATCCAATCACTTTTTTTTTCATTCTTCTTCACTTTTTTTTTTTTCGTTTTCAATTTTTTTTGTTCTTCTCTCTCCTTCTTCTTCTCCTGGGCCGAAACATCCAGTCACTTTTTTTTTTTCATTTTCGTTCTTCTTCTTCACTTTTTATTTTTATTTTTTTGTTCTTCTCTCTCCTTCTTCTTCTTCTTCATCTTCTTTTTCTTCTCCTGGGACGAAACATCCAGTCACTTTTTTTTTTCGTTTTCGTTCTTCTTCTTCTTCTTCTTCTTCACTTTTTTTTTTCAATTTTTTTGGTTCTTCTCTCCCCTCCTCCTCCTCCTCCTCTTCTTCTTCTTCTTCTTGATTTGTCACTTTTTTTTTTCGTTTTCAACTTTTTTTGTTCTTCTCTCTACTTCTTCTTCTTCTTCTTCATCTTCTTCTTCTTCTTCTCCTGGGCCGAAACATCTAGTCACTTTTTTTTTTCGTTCTTCTTCACTTTTTTTTTTTCGTTTTCAATTTTTTTTGTTCTTCTCTCTCCTCCTTCTTCTTCTTCTCCTGAGCCGAAACATCCAGTCACTTTTTTTTTTTCGTTTTCGTTCTTCTTCTTCACTTTTATTTTTTATTTTTTTTTGTTCTTCTCTCTCCTTCTTCTTCTTCTTCATCTTCTTCTTCTTCTCCTGAGACGAAACATCCAGTCCCTTTTGTTTTTTCATTTTCGTTCTTCTTCTTCTTCTTCTTCTTCTTGGGTCGAAACTGGGTTCAAATTTTTTGTTTTTTGAGAGGGTTCTTCTTCTTCTTCTTAGGCCGAAATTGGGTTCGAATTTTTTTTTTTTTTGGGTTGCAGATAGAAGGAAAAGGGGAAGAAGATGAAGATGAGGGAGGAGAGATGAGTGCGCGTTGGGTTGGGGGGGACGAACTGGGTTGGCAGAGTGAGGGAGTGGTGAGAAAGGGGGGAGAGAGAGAGGCGAGAAAGGGGGGGGGAGAGAGGAGAGAGAGGGTGGTGGAGGACGGGTGGGAAGGGGTTTTGGGTTGCAGAGAAGAGAGAGTGGCGAGAAAGGGGGGAGAGAGAGGAGAGAGTGAGAGAGATTTAATATATATATATATATTTTTTTTTAATTTTATTATTTTTTATTATTAAAAATTTTTTTTTAATCCAATTGGATTAGTGAGTGGGACACGTGTCGGGCCACGTCAGCATTTAACAGAGAAATTAACAGAAAAACTGACGGAGGTATGACATTGTCACAAATTCGTAAGATGCGGTATGACATTGTCAATTTTAAAAGATGAGGTATGAAAGTGTCGTAGCACTAATAGTTGAGGTAGTTTTTTGTACTTTACCCAAAGAAAAACTATGAATAACTGTCAAATTATGTTCTAATGAAATTCAACATTGGGTAAGTTCCTCAGCTCCTCATATATCTTATTTCTTGATTCAATTGTTAGGTTAATTATTTTTTTGGCCCTTGAATTTGTCTATTAGGATTTAAAAATTTGGGAATAGTCCATGTTTCATTGTTCTTTATTTGTAACTAATAAAAAGAGCTCGACGTCAATACTGATTTTGATAATAACAAAAGATTTCACTTCCATTACACTATGTTTGGATGATGAAAATAAACTTAGAATTTAGATAAAAGTCAGAATTTATAAATTGACAAGCACCAATTCTCTTGTTTGGATTCATTAACATGGAAATTTCCAATTTCCACATGGAAAAAGAACTTGGAATTTGGGACCTCCAATTCCCAAGTTTAAATTCCATGTAAATAGGTGTCATTTCCAATTTCAATGTTTAAGAGTTTAAAAATAACAAATTCTGTCTTCAATTCCAATATTCTTTTAGGCTAACCAAACAAGAAAATTCACAAATTCTAGAAAACAAAATCCCGTCACTTCAATTTCCGTCATTTTAAAACTAATCAGTAATCTTAAATGTCTTCATCCAAACATAGTATTAGGGATCTAAAGACACAACTTGAATTGGTATCCCCTAACCTATTTTTCTTTTGAGTACCTGTTATTAACAAAAATGATAATATTTGTTCTCTTTCTATTGCATTTTGTATGCATGTTTTATTTGTGTTAAAACTAGTTGGAAAGTAATTAGTAGACTTGTTTGGATTAGTACTTCATGTTCTTAATTTTATGTAGATTATTATATAACTTTTATGTAGGCAAAAAAAATATCATATGATTACATGCTAATAGTTTTAGCTAGCCCACTCATGAAAATTTTTCTGAATCTATCATTGTTTATGAGGTTACTGATAGGAGCATATTTATGCGACTTAGTTAGCTTATTTCTTGGCATTTATGTTGTTAGTTCGTAGTTATTTTAGTATTTTTAAGCTATTTTCGTGTGTTTGTAGGTCCAAAGGGTTAATGTGGCAAAGAAATGCATTTTGGAGCATTTTTAGGCATAGAATGATAACATATGCTTGGAGCAAAAGGAATTGACGAAATTTGAAGTTTGTGCATCATCATCTCCCTGTAAATAACCATTTTAGCACACTCATTTCACCCAACACATCCACTCATTACAACCACCCAACACATTCACCTACCACTACATCCACTCATTTCACCCAACACATCCATTCACCTACCACTACATCCACTCATTTCACCCAACACATCCACTCATTACAACCACCCAACACATTCACCTACCGCTACATCCACTCATTTCACCCAACACATCTACTCATTACAACCACCCAGCACATTCACCTACCACTACATCCACTCATTTCACCCAACACATCCATTCACCTACTACTACATCCACTCATTTCACCCAACACATCCACTCATTACAACCACCCAACAGATTCACCTACCACTACATCCACTCATTACCACAACCCACTACATCTTCTCCCTAGCCTATAAATATATCCATCCAAAGACACATTCAGGGGGATAGTTTAGGGAGAAGGGAGGAAGACATATTCTGCCGCAAGGCAGCGTCTTTTCTTCTTAACCATTCTACACATTCCCATAACAAAAACACAATTTCATGCACCTTCATTTCCCTTTCCTTGCCGTGACCTCCATCTAACCTAAACACATTCAGCCATTCCTCCATACAAACAAACCTTCAAACACTTACCAACACCTTGTGCCGTAGCAAAGAAAGGGAAGGAAAGTGCTTGGACGTGCTTGTTGTCCAACTTGGATCGTTGGAGCATTTAGGTGTTTTCTTTCTTTTGTTTCTAATGTTTAAATTCATTTCATTTCGTTTTGTTGTAAATATGAGTGGCTAAACCCCTCTTGGCTAGGGGTGATTTCAAAGCCATGATTATGTGTGCAATATAATTTGATAAATTCTAGTTATGAACTCTTGAATCGTGAATGCAATTGGCTTAACTATTTGATTGATAACTTATTTGTATTTGTTAATTAAGGGTCGACACTTAATTGGCATGCATAAATCCGTTGCTATAATATAAGAAAGTTTCATATAATCGTTACAAACTTATATTTATAAGTAGTGAAGGTCGCTTATAAACGATTGCGTTAAGTTCAATTCCTAGCATAAGTGACATGATGTAATAGTTGCAAGTGCTTTGTCAATGCTTATGATTTCCATTAAACGTAATGATCTTTGATTGTATCTCTATTATGATGTCATGTAGGGAACTTTTAAAGAATGTTTTGGGTTGTCGAATGATGTCATCCAATCCAATAAAACAAGGAAAATCTGAGAGTTAACTAGTGATGTCACGGTTAATTTGGAGCATTGTCATTCATAATTCAATGAAGTATTAATTGGAAATCAAGTTATTTGCATACATGTCATGTGTGGAGAAAAAGCCTCTAGCTATCTCATCCATCATCTTATTTCTCAAATTTGTTTTACAATCTGTCTAGTTTTTCATACTTGTTTGTTTGTTTCAACTTCATCCAAAATTCAATCCCCCTTTACTTTAGTGTGTCTAATTAGTTAGAATATGTTTTAATTTGTGTTTTTAAATGTTTTGATTCAAGTAAAAGTCAATTTTCATCCAAAGTCATTCCTAGTGTCTAGTTTAAGTTTAGGGACACTTTGGATGCGGTCCCTAACTATTAATATTCTTTGATTGAAACCTTTTTAGTTTTTGGTTTTTTATTAAGGTCCCCGACATTAATATAATAATGTAAGTTACTATATTTTTAAATTAAAAATTAAAATTGAAATTTGTAATTGTTTATATTAATGAGATTTTAAATAAAATCCATAATTTATGGGATTAAAGATAATAAAATATAAATACTCTCTATTATATTGTGTGTGTGTGTGTGTGTGTGTGTGTGTACATATATGTATGGGTACATTAACCAAAATTAACAAAAAAAGGTATTGTACCAAAACATGAATGCATTCTCAAATCAACGAAAAAGAATGTACCCATATAAGTTTATATATGGATTAAAAAATTTGAATGGATTTTATATTAAAAAAAAGGTACATTTTACATATAACAAATTGATATATTTGAGAATGGGTACATTTAAGATTTAAAAAATTGAAAAACCATATGAATGGGTACATTTAAGATTAAAAATTTGAGAATCTTTTTATATATATAAAAAAATACTAATAGGTACAAACTTAATTTAATTTAATTTTTTATTGTTTTGGAAATGTTTGAATTGAAAATTAATTAGAAGTTTAATAGAGGTGTGAGTATTAAACCCTAAATTAATTACTAATTTTTATATTAAAAATTATATAATAAACATGTAAATTCATTATCACATTAATGATAGAGACTTGAATCAAAATTTGAGAACTAATAAGGTTTTAGTCAATGAACAGCAAAAATTAGGGACCGGATACTAATTTTTCCTTAAGTTTATTTAGTTGTTCTAAGCTGTTTTGAGTATTTTAAGTTTGCTTTGAGTCTTGTGAGTCTTGTTAAGTATTTTTAAGTTTAGTTTTATGTTTTTGAGTCAGTTTAGAGGTTCTTAGCAAGTCCTCCTAATCTCCAGTCCAGAACAATCCCTACTTATACTTATACTACAGTTGTCAAAAGAGGGTTAAATTTGTGTGTTAAGATAATTTTCACATCAGTTACTACATTTGAAACATTCTGATTGGTTTAGTCATTCATTTTATCCCAACGATTCATAAATGCAATGCCAACATATCTGCATAATAGGTGTATCTTTTTCTACTTATCTTTTTCAATCGAAATGTAATGTGCCAACCGGAGGATAATGAGTAGGCAGTTTGTGCATATGGTATACTTGCTAAAATATCAACATAGATATATACGTAGCTACATTGGTAGATGGCAAAAGTTCTAACCTAATATACATTAGAAAGAGCTTGTAGCTAATAATGAAAAGTAGTTAACGTGGTACACAATGGCGGAGTCTGAATAGTCACTATGGATTCAAGAATCATGTATTCATCAATTTGCGGTGGAAGTAGCATTTTTGGCTTAATATTGAAGGTCAATTTACCAAGATCGGGTGGTCAAATTAGCAAATCTTGATATATAAAGTCAACAATTCCTTTTGGGGTCACAAGTTTCACAAAAAATAAGTGGATAGAAATGCCTCTCAAATAAAAAACTTCAAGAGCAACCCAAAATAATGCATCAAATGTGGCAAGAATAATTTCATCATTTTAACAGTGTTTTTCTAATAATTAATATTTTTTGTACTGTTTTTTTTTAATAATTAGTACCTAACAATAGGCTAGCAATAATGCGATTCAATCAGTTGTTCATTAAATATTATTTTCTCTATTTTTAAACAAGTTCAAAACATCTTAAGAGACATGTAATGCCGGTTATAAAAATGTCTTTTGCACACACATAATAATGTGATTAAATTAGTTGTCAAATGATTTTTTTTTCCTTTGAATAAACGATATTATCTACATTAAGGGAGAGGGGGTGGGCTTAGCCTCAAAATGGGCTAACAATAATGTGATTCAATCAGTTGTTTATTAAATATTATTTTCTCTATTCTTAATGTAAATTCATAGAGACCGATTTTATTATATGAATTCAGCTGCTTTTATTGGTTTATGAGAGATTTCTTCTAGCATGATCTAAGATTATTCATTTACTTCAAATGTTTAACTTTCCTTTTGTCAATTTACGCATATAAATACATCTAAAACATGTAATTCCTTTTGTCAATTCACACACGTGCATGAAGACTAGTTAAATAATTAATTAAACAAAAAAAACAAGTCGTCAGTGCAAGTGACTTCATTGGCTCCATTGTGGTTTCGCATTGCTTGCACCGAGTTGTCATATACAATTATCTTTATTTTAAATATCGTTTGTACAAAAAATGGAATGTACATTACACACTTAATATTATCTGTATGGTATGAGAACTGATAGGATTTTTCCCACTCGCAAGAGAACAAGGTAATTGTAGTATAGTCAGTTGTAGCAAGATCGTCATTCACAGGTATTAAATGAATAATTTGTATTTAAACTAATCCTTAAATAATTATTTGAAAGCAAAGCTTGAAAAATGTTGATTTTGTGAGCTAAAATAATAAAAAATAATTTAAAAGATTCAATAAAAGGAAAATAACTAAAAGAAAACGGTTTTGAAAATCATTTTAAAAATACAATAGGGTTCCGCCATCACCTTAACCATCCTACGTAGTTCTCCCAATTACTTATGAACTACCTATGCATATTTTGAATGTTAGGTTTTCCTAAAGTATATCAAACATACACCTGTTCGGACATTTGGATCGAAATGTCAACATGAAAGACTCATTAAGAATTATGAAAACCTTTTGAAAAACCATGCAAACCTTAAGGGGTGTTGTTCGTCCTAAGTGAAATTACAATAATTAACCACAAGAAGCCATCCCCAATTTCAAGGAACCTTCCAACCATAATTGTATCAAATTACTTTTCTAAACATCCTATGGTCGCGAATCACTATGACACTAGATACTTTAAACACGATGATTAATAATTCAAAACATGCATGCACAATCATAAGTAAATTGAAAAGAAACTACATATTCTTGTTAAGGCTCGTCGCGTCGCCCTAGCAAAACAATTAATTATGACCAATCATAAAACAAAATATTATTAAGAACATGGATAGAAAACACCTTGAAAGAAGAGTACAAATCCTCAAAGCCTAGCAAAGTTCTCCAAAAAGATCCCTCTTAACCTAATGACCAAATAGCCTTATTTATACTACTACAAGATAAAATCCTACCTAGAAAATGTCTTAGAATAAAACTAGGAAACATAAGAAAATAAGAAAATAGCTAATAAAAGGTTTCCTATTTAAAGTCAACTTCAGACTTCTCAGGAAATTAGACTTTTGAATGATTTGGTCCCAAAATGTCTCTTTTAAAAGCTTAAGACGTCCCCAAAAAATCTGAACCTTCCTCAAAATATGCCATATTGACCTTCAAAATACTCAAAACGTCCAAAAATGTCAATTTGGAAAAGCTGCACGCTGGGCCTTCTTTTCTTCGTCCCGGTCAAACAGCTTGGTAGAAAAATCTGGAATTTTGATACAATCATCTTGAAAGACTCACAAACATCCTTCAATTGTATCATTTCAAAATTCATCCATTTGATTACTTTATGCTCAAGAGGAAGTCGCATGTCCTACATTAAAAATACATAACAAAAGTATCAAAATTCTATCAAAATAATCAATAAATTATAACTAAGAATATGATAAGATATATAAACAAGGACAGACGATGCAATTGAATGGATGCAAAATGGTGTCTGCATGCAATAATAATCACATAGGAAGATGATTGAAAAGAAAAGAGGGTAATAATCTGAATACATAAACAAAAGAATAGAACAATGTATAGGACCACCAAAGAGGCATTTGATAGAAAATCCAAGCAAAGGGTCAATGAATCAGAGAATCCGACATTATAGAGGAGGATAAGATTATGTTTTAAGTCAGTGGGTGTTCATGCTTGAGAGGGAGTGAAATGGGAGACATGGATCAAACATTCTGGGGTCCCTTCCCTTGACATCTTGGTTAAACATTAGCTTCATTTGAGCAAAATTCAAGTCACATCATTTTCTATTTGAGATCAAAACTTTATGTCAACATTAATACAAAGTAAATACCTTATTTCATGTTTTTCTTTCTATTTTTTTTTTTAATTTGAACCCAAATGCTACTCAAAACTAAGGACTACTGCTAGTCTCAAGTTCAAGGGCACTAAGAACTGGCCATAGAAATATTATAATTAAATATAATAAAGCCTGTACATAAGGAAGAAAATTATATTACCCGATTGCGTAACTCTTTTTAGTGGGCTCTTAAAGACTTAAACCAAAGTATTTTTAATATTTTCATTTTTTTTAAACAATAAGATTTTATAAGTACATTGTATGATTTGCTTGTTCAATAACGAAAGTTCACCCATTTTAGGAAGGCAAGGGCAAGGGCAGTGAAATTTACTATTCATTCTAAACAATAATTGTCTTCGTGCAAGTCCACGGGTTTGAGAAGAGAAAGGGCAACAACAAGACTGATTACTATTCACAAATATTTTTTCTTTTTTCATATGTCTTGTAAGTATGTACTTAGTAAGTTTGTTTTTTGAAAATAAAACTCTAATAATTTAGTTTCAAATAAGCAAGTATAGCATTACAACAAGCATAATTAATTAAAAATAAAAAGTGAATGAAGAAGATGGTTGAACTTTGTAAGTTTGTTAGGTGTGTTGTTCAAAATAATTTTTTTTTTTTTTTTTTACTTTTGAATTAATCCTGGTAGTTGATTTCTTAAAAAAAAAAAATACAATGCAGCAAATTGTGCCGTGTGGCAAAACTTATAATTATTAATTTTTTTGATGTTGGAACTCTAACGGTTGCAAGAGTAGAAAATTCAGCTCAAAGACTCGGTGGCGTCCACGTGGGGCATACCCTTTCTGCAGCATGATGACGTCATGGCTCTCCAGCGGGCTCAAGATCCAACAATTATTGCAAGGGCAGTCCAACGGGCAACCTTTGGTCCAATTGCCCTCCCCCTTAGACCATCTCCAACTTTGGGTTAAAAGCCAAATTACTCCCCAAATTACCCCCCTAAACACTCTCCAACCCATGCTAAAATTTTAGGCTAAATGCCAAATGCTATTTCTGGGCCAAATACCCCCCAGCTTTCCCCCCGGGCTAAATGCGAAATGTTTATCGGAATTTAAATTTTTTTAGATTAAAATGTTCATAGAATTAATTTACAATAATCTACATATTTTTTTTTTTTTAAATTGATTTAAGAAAAAAATTTAGGCTAATTTCATTCTTTAATAATTCCGGGCTAAAATTTTAGGGTAGAAGGGTTGGAGTAGAAAAGATATTTCTGGGCTAAAAGCTAAATTTTCCGGGCTAAAAAATTTGGCTTTTAGCCCAAGGGTTGGAGATGGTCTTAGGACCGATCATGATGAATTTGTAGAGTTGAGGGCAATTCAATCCAAATGCCCAAGTATTTTAAGGTCCCATGGATATGTTCCATGGGGCCTTTCTATTTAAGTATATTTATTTGGGAATAATATTATAATTGTGGGAGGTAAAAAAACAACTTATTTTTTCTTTTATAAGACCATCTCTAATCGAAATGGCTAAACATTATAGTCCTACAAAAAAATATTTTTAAATGAACAATGTCAAGTCATACTCATATATCACCTTCAATCGAAGAGGCTAAACATAGCCCTTTAATAATTTATTAGTTTTTAGTTTATACTTTAAATTTATCAATTAATTTAATTAAACTACAGTGAGATGTTTTCAAATCTAGTTGTTAATTTGGTTCAATTATTGCAATTGATTAGTTGCCCCAAAAAAAAGGCTAAGGCCGTCTCCAATGGAGATGGCTAAAGGTTCAAAAGCCAAAAAATAACTTGATTTACCCAAAAACTCATCTCCAACTGAAGGCTGGGTTATAATTATATGGAGTCCACCAAACCATTATTTGGCCAAAGGGGCATCAAGCTGGCCAAATGTAGCCCTTTTCTTAACCTTTTTTTGGGGCCCAGCTCATTAGTTACAATAATTAGTTTAAGTTCAACTGCTAGATTTGAAAAACATCCAAAGGTAATTTAACTAACTTAATTAATATATTTAAAGTATAAACTTAAAACTAATAAATTATTGATGGGCTATACTTAGTCTCTTTGGTTGGAAATGGTATATGAGTATGGTCTGACACTGTTTATTTAAAATAATATTTTGCAGACTTCAATTCTGGACAGGGTTATATTTAGCCATTTCGATTGGAGATGACATAAGAGAAAGCTACATTTGGCTAGCCTAGTGCTTCTTTGGCTAGATAGTGGCTAGTTGGCTCCATAAAATTATAGTTTAATCATTGATTAGAGATGAATTTTTTAATAAATCAAACCATTTTTTAGCTTTTGAACCTAAAAGGCCCACTTCTCATTTGTAAGAGTGAAAAAACAACTATTGTTACTTACGAATAATACTTTTATACACACTAAACAACAACAAAGAGATATGCTTTTTTTTTTTTTTAAATTCATTTCTGTTTCTGGACTCAAGTGAAATTAAATTGTGAGTACATATGAAAATGCCACATTACAGATTTTCTCAACACTCCCTGCCATCATCTTATCATGTATATTCTGCTCACATAATCTAACCCTAATTTTTGTCGTCTACACAATCTGTTTTATCACCATCATCATCTTTGTGTTTTTACAGAAAATCAATAGACAAAAATTACTAGAAATATATGAGAAGTAAAAAAAAATGTTTGTGAATAGCACTACCTTTTCTTTTCTCTTCTTTTCATTTCCTCCTGACCACGACTGCTGGTCTATAAGGCAAGACTAGAGACCACTTGTTGTCCATCAGATAGCAGGAAAAAAAGAAGGGACAAACTTTGGACCAAGTGGTGGCAAAGATAAGGGGTTAGTTGGGGCCATTACTTGTCTAGGGTTAGCCATGCAAAACCAAAACTAGGGTTGCCATCAAGTCATTGCATGCTTCTAAATCCTCTCGATCGATCGAGATGGTGCATGCAGCTATCCGTTTTCTATTTCTTCAACATTGATGGAGTGCTAATTAAACCAACCATCATGCCTTGTTGGTTGGCCAGGGCTCTCACCGCCACTGACCTTCCGTTCATCGATTGGCCGAGTTTCCTCCCCTTCATACCCTATATATCATGGACTACATTAAGGTGGCCATGTCCCACTTGTGTTGTTCATTCCTTTATTTAGTGATGTTACTTTGAGACTAGTTGCCTAATTATTCCACTATCCAAACTAGCTTATTTATATTATCCATATTATTAAGTAATTTTGTCAACTATCATTTGGGAAATGCTAATTGCATCTCCCTAACTACTTCGTGAAACAAAAAATATTTATAAACAAATATATCATGAAAGAAAGAGTATTTATAAACTAGAAATAAAGTTAATTGGAGTAATGGTTCTTGAACTGTAGTCTAATTAGGGGTTTGGTTATGTATTAAAAATTTGTGAGTATTGGACACTGAACTTATTTTAACGTACAACAATGGTCATTTTGGGTAACTTTGTTAATTCCTTTAGAATGTATGTTCATATTTTCCCCATTATACCTTTTTTTGGATGAAATTTTCAACGGTGTTACTCAAATTGAATGTTACTCCATATTGAGACAAATTCAAATACCAACATTTATGATTTTTAGTTCAATGACTAAAGTTCCAATTGGCCAAGGACGTTTGAGTGAGTTATTTCGACTGCCATGCTTTCTTTCCTTTAAATGACAATTAGATTAGAGCCTTAAAGTCTTAATTTAATAAGAGGAGTCTTAATTCAATATTTAATAATATTAATTTAATAAAACTTATTAATTTTTTTTTATGTGTGGTGATCAAGTAGTTATTTAATTTATAGGAATGAAGAATGAATTTTGACTTTGGTAACATAAGATTTAATTGTAGAAAAACCCTAAAACTTACTATTTTTTTTATGTGTGGTGATCAAGTAGTTATTTAATTTATAGGAATGAAGAATGAATTTTGACTTTGGTAACATAAGATTTAATTGTAGAAAAACCCAAGGACTAATGCTCCAAAAAATTTCATAAGAGTAATTATTCATTTGCTACGTTTAAGTTTTTAAAATCAAATACGTTCTCCATGTAACCGACACTACATTGCACGTGTATTGTGTTTGTCATTTGCTATTTAGTTTAAACACTACCTTAAGAATTTGAGATTTAAGAAAAAGGGGGTTGCTTATAGTTGCTATGTTTTCAGTTTTCAACCATCATTTAGAAATGTCAGATACTACCAGACTGACAGATCAACTTAGATTGATAAATTTCTACGGGAATTAGCGTGATTAATGTTTTATGTTTTATGCGTTAAATAGTGTGCTTTGGAGTTTTTGGAGTCTATTTCCGGCTAAATATTTTTTCTCAGGAGAACAATGAGACAAATCAAACCCATCGCTTTACCACAATATAAGATAAATTTCGGATAGTGTGCTTTGGAGTTTTTGGAGTTTATTTCTGGCTAAATTTTTTTTCTCAGGAGAACAACGAGACAAATCAAACCCATCGCTTTGCCACCATATAAGATAAATTTCGGACGTTTTAGGTTTAAACAAACTTTGGTATCACTGAAAAATATAAAATGATATATGCCACTTCTTAGATCCCAACCGAATGGGGAAGAAGCTGCAATAGGGTCCATAATATTTCCTTGCTTTAGTTGATGCTTTCTCTCACTTAATATGAATATAAACAACCAACTAATGATATATTTTATAATGGTTAATACATCCTTATAACTTAAGTCAAAACCTTGTTTTCTTTTTCTTTTTATTTTGCTGGAAAAGCCTTGTTATCTTATAAAATAAGCTGCACGTTTTAAATCAATATGAAGCACATTTTAAATTAATTAAATAAGACTATGCTAATTAATCTGATGATACCCTAGTTTAGTAACAAAAAACAATAAAAATATGATCTTACCTTTATTCGTGCACGAATATAAAGATGCGTATGCTGAATCACTGCTCCTGACTTACTGTTGCTGCTGCAAATGCTTATTTGCAGCCTTAAAACTTATTAAAAAAAAGTGATAATTGTAAGGTTATTAGGGCCACGTATGACGCGTAATTGGATTTAGATCTTATTAGTCCATCGTATATTACGACCAGAAATTATTATAAATTTTTTATTTAAAATTAAACGTAAATAATATTTAACGAAAATTGACTACATGATGTACGATAAACAGATAAAAGGTAAAGATCTATAGGATCCTCACAAAGAGATAAAATCTTTACAAAAAGAATCCGAAAAGAATGCCCATCTGTGTATATTATATATCACACTGTCCCAATTAGTAATAATAAAGTGATGCCAAGACGTATTTTATTCACTTTTACGTGACTTTTTCTTGGTTTGGCATGAAATGATTAGTGGGACTTGGTTGATGCTAGCTTTAGGTGAATCGTGGCAGATTTCAATGGAGTTTGGCTGTCATATTTTTGAGATGCCTTGTGGCGTTGGTCGGCTGATTCAACAGGGTATTGTGGGCGTTTTTAAGGCATCATTTGTTTGTGTTTAAGTTTTGTTGGGCGTTTGCCTTCTTTTTTTTGGGTACCCAAAAACAAAAGTTTAGGGTGATTAGAAGTTATTTATTGTTGCATAGTGTGTCGTTGTCTAATTTCTTGGAGAATTAAACTCTTGTTCATATTTTGTACTTAGTTTACCTTTGAATCTGTTAGTTTTAGCGTCGTTTGGCGGGAGGCTAACTTTATCGGCTATGCATTAGCCTCTTATGACCACTCTATCGACTTCTATGTACAGTAATTAATAATTTGCACCTCTTTAAATACAATGCTTTCTGTTCTGGTGACCCTGTGATTCTATTCTACTCTAACAAATATCGTTTATATAAACTATCACCTTCACGTGCAATACACACTACTACAATATTAGCTTTAGGCGGTGGATGATGGTGGCGGTTTTAGAAAAATCTTGTCGGATAAATTGTATCCGACACATCATTTAATTAGTGGCGGATATTAGAAAAATCATGTCCGATATATCCGATAGAAATTCCTGGCGGATATTTACTGGCGGATATCAAAAGAATACTGTCGGTTATATCGAAAATCTATGTGCTTAATTCTTTTTTTTTTCCCCAACATGTTCTTAATTCGTTCGTCGATAAAAAATTATCTTCTTTTGTTTGCTTTATGTTCTCTGTGTATATGTTTTCTTCTTAAGCTTCACTTCAAACCAAGTCTTTATAAGAACAAGAGTTTCTTTGAGCCAATGCTTTACTTAACTACGAATTTATTTTCATTTTTCAATCAAGCTATTTCTATTAAGTACAATTTTTATTAATTTTTCTTAATCCTCAGTGGAAAAAGACTTTTGATATCCATTAAAAAATCCTCAGTACAATTTTTATTAATTTTTCTTAATCCTCAGTTGTAAAAAATCATTAAAATCGAAGCTAAAATAACCATTAAATTGTGAATTTTCGTTTATAACCATCGAAAACTTTTGTCCCGTTATGTAATCTCTGAATGTTTGTTTTTTACGATTTTTTACGTATGCGATCTTGTAGTATCTGCAAACAAGTTTGACGGTTAGATCATGAAAACTAGTTTCGTAGAATGCATAAATTTGCCTAAATTTTGAAGTGGGAAAAGTAATTTGTGCTAAATTTTTATTTACATTTTTCAAGTGTTTATTAGACAATAGTTAGTTTATGCGATGACATTTTCATTATACAATTCTCTTTTTGTTTTTTTATCGCATATTTTACATGGATTATTATCTATTAAAGCAAAAATATAAAAATTATCTATTAAACCAAACAATTATTTATTTAACCTAAATTTTGAAGTGGGAAAAGTAATTTGTGCTAAATTTTTATTTACGTTTTTCAAGTGTTTATTAGACAATATTTAGTTTATGCGATGACATTTTCATTATACAATTCTCTTTTTGTTTTTTTATCGCATATTTTACATGGATTATTATCTATTAAAGCAAAAATATAAAAATTATCTATTAAACCAAACAATTATTTATTTAATTTTTAAAAACATATTCTATTTAAATACATATTATTTATTTATTTATTAAACCAAACAATTATTATTTTATTATTTAAAATGTCAACACAAGCTCATTTTCTTTGGCATTAGTCTCAAGCTTTGATTTCACATAAGGGGATATACTATTTTGAGCTTTCGCAACAATACCATATGCATGAGACTTTGAGCTTTCAGATTGCAGCTTGATTCGCCTAACCGTAATCGCAGCCTTCGTGATGTGCTCGTACGGAGGCGAATCGTTGACGTGCTTGACGCTATACGAACATGGCGGTGCCCCGACGGTTTTCAAGTCCCAAGAATGCCTTCAATGGAGGCACTCCGACTAGTGCGCTTCCTACTCTCAAAGCATGTCCAGCTATGAAACGGTTGTGCTCAAAGATAGTGCAAGGCCGCTAGAGGATTACATTCTCTGCGCCCTCGATTTCATCATTCCCTTTCTTGGTGCGCTCCAGAACCTCTCTCTTTCTCTCTCGCTGATTTGACAATAAATTGGGGATTAGTATGATTTTCTTTCACGCAGGTAACGGTGGTGGAATTGAGGAGGTTAGAGTTGGAATTGTTGCTGTTTTTTATGGTCATAATGGTAGTGAAGCTGGTGATATGGCTTCCAAGCTGTTACTTGAGTATTTCGATCTGCATATGCATTTTCTTGTCGGTGCTTCGTATTCTGCTATGTTAGAGAATGCTACGTCAAGAACAGCAAGATTGCAGAATTTTTTTTTATTATTAATATATTTTATGTCGGTTTTATCCGACAATAATTCTTTTATTTATTCTTATAATAAATTTCTGTCGGTTATATCCGACAAAATTAGTGGCGGTTTTAGTATTTTCTGTCGGTTTTATCTGATATAAATCTCTTATTTATTTATTATAAATATATATCCTGTCGGTTATAACCGACAGTATTTATGTCGGTTTTAGATATTTTCTATTGGAAATTCATTTCCTGACGCAAGAAATTCGGTCGCTTACTATATCCGCCACTTATATATATTTTCTGTCGGATTTTGCTTAAAATTCGACAATAATATACGTTTTTTGTCGGTTTTTGAACTGTCAGTTATAGATAATTTTGTAGTAGTGACACATTCCCTTCTCATTAGTTATCATTTTTTTTTTTAAATTTATGAACACATTGTTGATAAGGAACACAGAAAGAAAATGAAATTTTTTAAGAGTCGTGCATTATCAGTACAATAAAAATAATGAGTGATGGTGATTCAATACAGTGTCGATGACTATTGAAAGTAAATTTCATGTCCTTTAATTGAATAACCAAATCAAAGGGACACAAAAACCATAAATACACCTAAGAAATACAAGAATAAAGCATTACCTTACATTTTCCAACTGATATCAGGAGGGTCTAGAATTAGAAAATGTATCCGCTCGTAATAACACCATGTAACGTTATAATTATATGCAGTGGCAGAGCCACATGGAGGCTAGGTAAGACTTAGGCCATCCTGAAATTTGACAAATATATATGTATTGTTTGCTAATGTTTATAGTAAATAGCTTGTAGTGCATTGGTAAGTGGAGTTTGATAGTTTTATGGGGCCATGGGGTTCTGAACCATATAAAAACTAGTTTTTTTTAGCTCACATAAAACAAGGTCTATCTAATGTAGAAGAAGATTCATTTTGTTTTACCATATGAAAACTAATTCTTTTTTTGTTTAGTTCACATAAAAATAAGGTCTATCTAATGTAGAAGAAGATTCAATTATGTTGAAAGGATTTGTTTTACCATATAAAAACTAATTCCATTATTTTTGTGTTTATATAAAACAAAGTTTTGTAAACCTTATAATTAGTCTTATGTTTTATCATATAAAATCAAATTCTTTTTTTGTTCAGTTCATATAAACAAGCTCTATCTAATTTAAAAGAAGATTCAATTATGTTGAAAGGAAAATCTCATGGTAATAGTTTTACGTTATGAACTTAAACTTTTGTTCGAATCTTCATTTTCATTAAAGCTTGTAAACAAGTTATGTTCTTATGATATAGTAATCTCAATATTGAATTTTTCATAAAAAATTTAATGCCCCATCACTCTTGTTTGATAAATTTTCCATGCAAATAAAAAAATAGAAACCTTAAATATTTCTCCAATTAATTATATTGCTATATTTGGTTTACTTTCTTTTATATGTCTTAAAAGGCCCCTTTTGAGAGCGATTTTTGACTTCGCCGCCAGTGATCATATGAAATTCTTCTAAATTATGTTTTTAGAAAACATTCTTAATTGCAAACATGGTCAATCATTTATAATATTCTTTCTATTCGTGAATTAAGAAATGAAGTGAAATGCCGCCCATAAACATGGTCACTGACTCAATTATGACAGCCACAGGATAATCACACTGATTAGTAGTCAATTAGTCCTTAATTACAATACGGTAGTGGACTACAATCATAAGCCACACCTACCGCTCCCTCTCTCTGTCCTAATTTTAGCACGTGCCACTTGTGTAATTCTGGCGACTGTTGCAAGACGGTGACGCACGCTCAGTAACCCGCACGCCAGAGCAAAGCACATGGCCCATCCCCAGCCACCCCACCATTCACGGCCCAGATTCCAGTGGGACCCACGTAACAACAATGTCGCAGACGGTGACCCCCTATCGATATTTCTCTCTCTATAAAATGCCTCCAAATCGACCCACTCGGCATTTTCTCTCTCTAGTCTATAGAAACACGACCTGGTTGCTCTCTGTCTAGAAAAACGCCCCCTTTCTCTCCCTAAAACGCCGCCATGGGCTTCCCAGTGGGATACACAGAGGTCTTCATCTTCCCCAACCTCTTTATCCACACTCTTTCTCTCCTCGGTTTCATCCGAAACCTCATTTTCGCGCTCTTCCACTTTCTGGGTCTCTCCGAATTTCTCGAAACCGACGTTGTTTGGCCGGAGACCCGGTCCCACCTGCCGGAAAACCCATCCTCGTCGGCCCTCCTGATCCGGGAATTTCTCCCCGTCGTCAAATTCCGCGACGTAGCCGGAGACCCGCCGGAGAGCTGCGCCGTTTGTCTGTACGAGTTCGAGGTGGAGGACGAGATCAGGTGCTTGACGAATTGCAAGCACATTTTTCACCGGGCGTGTTTGGACCGTTGGATGGACCACGACCAGAAGACCTGTCCGCTTTGTAGGATGGCCTTCGT
Source organism: Malus sylvestris (assembly GCF_916048215.2). NCBI lineage: Eukaryota > Viridiplantae > Streptophyta > Magnoliopsida > Rosales > Rosaceae > Malus > Malus sylvestris. The sequence goes on from NC_062266.1 coordinate 19,400,810, forward strand.
GCCCGATGAGATGAGCGACGAGTTTAATCAACGGCTCTGGGCCGCCTCCGAGATTCACCAAGATTATTACAGTGAGTACAGTTCGGTTTGAGGAAGCTGGAATTGTGTTTTTTTGTTTTTATACTTTTTAATTGGTGAAATTTCACCATGTAATGTATATACACATGAAAATTTGGTGCCAAATAAATAAAATTTGATGCCAAATTTGAAGAAGAAAAAGAAAAACAGGGAAAGGAGAGAAAATTTTGGATAATTTCTTTCTTTTGTGTTTATATATTTTGATATTGGAAATACAAATGCTACATGATTCTCCATCTTTGTGCTCCATAAACTTCATTTTTTTCCAGTTTTTATTTTCACGAAAATTTAAATTTTCTTTAAATATAATTCTATCTTTGGAAATGTGTTGTATAATTTTATGGGATTTTTTTTAATGATTTCGCTTTATAGTCAAGTCAATGACTTTAGGAAATGTGTTGGTGGGAATTTTTTATTTTGTTTAAAAGAAAAAGGGAGAATATTAGAGTATTGAAGAGAGAGAGAGAGAGAGAGAGAGAGAGAGGGGGGGGGGGGTTATGTTGGCCTTTTGGGTGCAAGGGAGGCGGCAGCAATGCCAATTAGAGCACGACGTCGACTACCCATTGATCGATGGTAAGGGCAAGGGACAAGGAACATGCTCTCTAGCCCAAAAACCCTCTTCCAGCGCCAGCGGGTTAAATTGGTAAGGGCAAGTGGTGAGCCTAGCACTGCTCCGCCCAAAAGCCCGAGTATCAGCGGGCATGTACCGACGTCACGCTCGCATCAGCTGTCACCGGCGGGGCCGTGGCCAAACAGCACAGCAAAGCGATAGAATCCTCTTCCAAAATCGACCCACGTGCCACATCAAGAAAAAAACACTCAAACTTCTTTCAAACCATAAGTTCTAGGCGCCTTCGATCCAGTGACGCCTTTTAGAGGCCTCTATTCCGACCGTGATTTTGTTGGAAGATCCATGGGCTGTCCTGGACTATTCCTGGGGTATACATGGTGGGTGGGACTAGAAGAGTGGAGAGCAGTATTGGTTGGGTTTTATCTATATATATATATTTTTTTGCCAATTTTCCACACAAACTCTAATTTTTAATGTAGGTGTGTCACTTCTGTCAATTTTCATTGAAAATTTTATCAAAACTCATCATTTATTGCACACTTGATCAACTTTTCATGCATACTTTAACCACTCACCTTTAAGCGTTGAGCCCTTACATGACGGTGTGAATTCAAATATCGTCAGAGGTTAATTTAACAAAATCTATTATTTAACAAAAAAACCACCTGTAGGTGATCTGGGATAAAAATTTCGTTGACTGCAACTTATTTTTGAGGAGGCGGAATAAATGTTTCACAAACTTTAGTCAACAGAATTCTTACTCAGTCACTAAGTGTCATTAAGTGAAAAAATACCTTTGAAAAAGGTCTTACATATGTTGATGATAAGTTTTGACTAAATTTTTAACGAAATGGCATAGGGGTTGTATATTCACGTTGAGTAATGCTAGGTTGACTAATTTTACAAACCATGTGATATGTTACTAATAAGAAAAAAAACATGTTAATCAACATTTAAGTAATAATCCAATTATTAACAACCACTTCATATGATTTATAAAATTTGGTCTAAAAATTGGTTTCCCTTGTACACCCATTCACATTAAAGCGTGAGTATGGATGGTGAATTTGCAAGACTTTTAAGTTTTGGTGGTATTTGCGCACACTTCTTAAAATCAGGCATTGGGCTTGGCCAAAGTCCAATTCTTTAAAATTCAGTTGGTTTGCTTATTGGTATTTAGTTTTAACATAGATGAACAATAAGCGGCCCAAAGTTTAAAAATGCTTATGACCTGGTATGTTTGGGCGGCAAGATCACCCTCGTTCACACTGAAAGAAGAGATTTGTAGTCGGATTTGCCAAGAAAAACATTTTTAGTGGAAAACCTGTAGATAGAAGAGGATCAAAGCTCAAGTATCCAAGTGGGAGTCATTCTTTGACAAAATTACATCAACCACTTGAGACTGAGAACTTACTTTGGAAGAAAGAGGCATTTTCTATAAAGGGGCAGCTGAGAGATTGAAGAAAGGACACTCAACTCAACATACAAAAAAAGACTTTTAAAAGCTATGCAACCTACTTTTCATATATTCCTTTGTGGTTCAAACATTCCTTTGTATTTATAACTCTGCTACTTCCCTTTGTAGTATCTATTTCATGTATTAAAGTTTCCTTTTCAAAACATGTCGTGTACTTGCGATTGGCTTGGACCATTTCTGATCAGTCTGTGGTCGTATTTTGACATTCACAAAGATTGCAAATTGGCTTGGACCATTTCTGATCAGTCTGTGGTCGTATTTTGACATTCATAAAGATTGCAAATTGGCTTGGACCATTTCTGATCAGTCTGTGGTCGTATTTTGACATTCAACACAAGGAAAATATAAAGTCTTGTTCTCAAGGCAAAGAAAAGAACCTAATATGGATTTAATCCCTCAATAGAATAGTCTTTTGATAAAAAGCTCAATTGACTTGTGGCACAAGCAAATGACCTATAAACATCTAAACTAACTAAACAATTTGTTGATCTTGGCCAACAGTAGCACGCCCAATAGCAACTAACTGTGTAAGAGAACCTGAGAGCCTATTCAAGGCTTTGCCAAGGCACCTTCAATTAACTCAATGTTTAACACTCACGCAAGGGAGTTGTGTGAGGATCTAGCACCCCAACAGTGATTATAGAATTTTCACTTTTATAGTTTAATAGACATTTTTAAAGTGTAAATAAACAATATCTTTACTTTGTATAACTACATGGTCTCGATTGAATTTAGGGAGTATGGAGGTTTTTTGATGTTGTTGGGTAGCTGGTAACGCAGCCAATCGAATTATTCGGATCTTGTCAAAGCCAGTGCTATATTGGCTTGGATTAAGTAAAATAAGAGCATCAGATGATATAAAATAACTAAAATTCTCTTTTAAAGAGCTAAATTTAAAAAAGGACACCTTTAACAGGCTCAATAAAAAAACTTCTATTATAGTAAAATGAAAAGTCACTTTTTAAATTTACAGAGCAACTGCTCATCAGAGAAAATGCTGTTTTAAATAATGAGTGAGTGAATTGTCAATAATAAAACATCATGTAAAAATAGAGTGTTGGTAGAGATAAAAAGTTAAATTGAGTAACTAAAATAGTTTTGAACACATTTCACTTGCTAGTTTAGCAAAGGAGATGCTCTAAGATTCAACTATATTTTTGTTAACACATTGGAATTTAATTGTTGACAACCATCAATTTTGGATAATGTACACTCTTTTTTTACGGGCATGAAATCTTACAGATGTGTTTAAATATCAGGCCATCTCCAACCGAAGGGTCCAGAGGGCCGAAAATAGCCCAAAAACTGTCTCCAACCGAGGGCTAGGCCATAGAGCTCGAGAATCTAGGAGGGCCCCACGAAATTTCAAAGTGCCAAAGGGCCAAAGGGCTGGCTGCTTTCGGCCAGCCAGCCAGCCCCGGGCTGGCTATTTTTTTTTTTTATAGTTTTGTTATTCCTGTCGGTTATAACCGACAGGAATACTTGCTATTATTTAATATACTAAATAATGGTGTATTTCTGTCGGTTATAACCGACAGGATTTTTTTTTTAAAAATTCAAATGAAACGGCTACTAGCCGTTGCATTTGATTTGATTTTTTTTTTACATTATTATTATTATTTTTTATTTACAAAATTTTTCATATAACTTCTATTTTTTCCTATAACTTCTATTTCACAAAATTTGGTTCATATTTTTTTTTAAATTCCATTTTTTTCCTATAACTTTTATTTCACAACATTTGTTTCATATTTTTTTTTCCTATAACTTCTATTTCACAAAATTTATTTCATATTTTTTTAAATTCCATTTTTTTCCTATAACTTCTATTTCACAAAGTTTATTTCATATTGTTTTTTAAATTCCATTTTTTTTCCTATAACTTCTATTTCACAAAATTTGTTTCATATTTATTTTTAAATTCCATTTTTTTCCTATAACTTCTATTTGACAAAATTTGTTTCATATTTTTTTTAAATTCTATTTTTTTCCTATAACTTGCTAAGCCATTATACAACATTAAATTAAATTAAGTAACATGAAACAACATTAAACAATATGAAACAACATTAAATAACATTAACCAACATAAAAATTATACAACATGAAACTTAAACAACATTTTAGTTGTAGTTTTTAAATAATAAATTATGTTTGGCCCTATGGCCCTTTAGCCCTCGGTTGGAGACGGTTTTTTGTGACAGGGCTAAAACGAGCCCTCTGGCCCTTTGGCCCTCGGTTGGAGACAGAGGCAAATATGACCATGTACTGTTCATTAAAATATTAATATCTTGGAGAATCTTGGAGGGCCAGAGGGCTAAAACGAGCCCTCTGGCCAGCACTCGGTTAGAGATGGCCTCATTTGCAAAGTTTGGGCACCATGACTAATGATGGTTTACCTAATACTTGCACTCCTCTACTTTGACTAATTAGTCACAAGTTGATTGGTATTAGTGTAAATTGTTTATTCATTAAGAAAAATCCTAAGGAGATTCTCTTCAAAATCGGACTCTCCATGACCTTTTTGGCATCTCATGTTTTTAGCAGTGTTTTATAATGTTGGTACGAAAATTGACGTTAACTATGGGGTGTCAGAAAGTTTATGGAGAATCCCACTTGAAGAAAGTCTTCTTACCATCTCTCATCCATTAAAATTTTAATTTTTTATGAAAGTGAAATTTATGATTATCACATGTTTAATAACCTTTCCTTGTCGAGAATATAACATTCATTTCATCTGTTCTTCCTTGACATCATCATAGCATCCTCCTCTGTCGGCCGCAAAGAAAAGAAACTCTTTACAACAACGAATAAATGTTTTTAATATAAGCCATCATAGGTTTAGCTAAATTAGTTATGATCTTATCTGTGCACACGAGTTTGAATTTTCTTATCGTAATTTAGGTTGTCACTTGAATAAATTGTTTTGTTACCATCCCTTGAAAAGTAAAAGTATATTATGAAAATAACTGTTAAAAAAAGAGAGTTGTTATTGTCACTAACTTGTTAGTGCTTTATTAACAACATATTAAGGACTCTTCAAAGTCATGTTTTATTTTTTGGATAGGTGTTTTCAATTTTATGGCGGATCGGTCTGCATTGTACGATCAGATCACTTGGGAGGATCGGTACTGGTACGGCTAAGAGGAGAAGGTTGAGGATAAGCCTCCTGATGAGAAATCGGTGGACGACCTGGAGGATATGGAGGAGCAGATGCAGATTCTGGAGTATAGCCAAGAGGTGGAGGAGGAGGTCCGGGGTTATAAAATTCTCCCGACTCTGGAGGAGGAGGATACGCAGAAGGTGGAGGTCCTGGAGGATATACTGGTTGCCCATATGCCGGTGGATGCATATATCCAACTGGCTGATGATGTCCATACCCTGCATGTTGATTTGGATACCCTGCATGTTGGTTTGGATACCCTGGATGCTGGTTTGGATACCCTGGATGTTGGTTTTGATATCCCGCCGGTGGATATCCTGGCGGTTGATTTGGATATCCTGCCGGTGGAGTTGGATATCCTGCCGGTTGATTTGGATATCCTGTTGGTGGAGGTGGATATCCAGCGTGTGGATGTTTATATCCGGCATGAGGAGAAACTGGCTGATCAATCCGTGACATCTGCTGCATCGGAGGAACTGCCATCACGCGTGGTTGGCCAAGCTTGCCATCCCTTTTGTCCAGTTCAATCTTGTGCTGGGTCTGCATAACCCCAAATCAATGTTTGTTTGCTACGATAGAGATTAATCGCCATGAAATTAGGGTTCTATCAAGTGCACCACTAATATAGGGTTGGAGATGAGGTTTTTAGTATCTTAGAGCAAAAGGGTTCAGGCATTGGTTTATCAAAATTCATATATCAACTTATATAATGCGCTTGATCACTAATTTATTACATACCTGCATGCAAGCACAGACCCTGAAAAACAAAACAAGTCAAAGAATCAATAGAAAAGAGGTAACGAGCTCCGGAATGAATGTGTTGAGGAGGGTGGAATGAAGGCCTTACGAGCAGAACACCGTGTCAGCTATACAGTTCAACACACTGGAAATATCTGAGAGCTCTTCGCTTCCAGTTAAGCAAGCAATCAAGGAGCATATACATGCAAGTTGGTTGAGGCAGAGCATACATCCCTACAAAAAAAAGTCATGTGTCGAAGTGATAAGGATATCATAAAATGTGTAGGCAGAGAAAAAGCTGTAAACAGAAACATAGAGATGGGAGATTACAATAATGCAATTGTCGCACGGTGTTGTTTGAATATTGAACTCATCTTGGATTAGAAAGCGTGTCGAGGAAACTGAACTTGCAAAGCAGCAGCAGACCTTAAAACAACGAAGTATGCAAACATATATAAAGTAAAGTTCATGGATGTCCATGTCCATAAAAATGCAGTAATAGAGCGCAGAAGGCGAGGAATACCTACATGGATCGCTAAATGCGTAAATTACCAAAAAAAAAAAAAAAAAAAAAAAACACAATGTGATTAATACCTCCGTAAGAAGACACAGCTGAGGGCAACGCCTTTCTCCAAACTTTCCACTGCATGGCATATATCCGGCACAGCATGTGTACCTGTAACACAGACCATTGCAAAAGTGTTCAGAAATTGCAATCTTTCTATTTTGATCAGGAATATCTAGAAATGAAAGTAATTATTAGTTTACCTTGACATATCATTGTAAAGAGCTCGTTTGCGCAGCAGGTAAGAAACGCACGGACCACTATCATGTAACGAAGACAAATTAGATTGCAGGATGCAAGAAACAAACCATCTCTCTTTAATACACAAGACTGAGTAAAGAAAAATTGAAAAGAGCAATCGTATCGCTGGTACCAAAGTGTACGAGAACATCATACTAAACAATTTACAGCAAAAGTAGAAACATATCGAATCAATAAATGAGCTAAATGCAACAATTTAAGAATGCACCGAAGAGATATAAGAGTGCTTACCAGAGACATGCAAAGCAAAAGTCTGCATAACAAACACAACAAAACAAGATTATATTTCGCGTCAGATCATATGCACGTAAAAAAAGAAATACATAAATAAAAAATTAAATAAAATCCCCATCCCATCTGCATGGAGCCTCTCAGACTCGGTAGGTTTTCTCAGTAGTACTCAAATCGTTTTTTAACGCATTAATGTTCTTATAAATAAAATCATCAAAAGTAAACATGCCCCAAAGAACGAAATTCAAATCCAAGGAACAGACACGTTCAAAACAGAAACAATGAAAGTCCTATACTTTTTTCCTCACATTCTCAGCAAGCAAACAGAAACTAAAAAACAAGGTAAATCAAACTGGTACAATCTGATACTTACAGGGACTATCAGCCGTCGCGGTGCCCATCAAATCGGCGTGCCATAGATTCCGGTACCCCTGACGGGCCTGCATTTTCCCCACCTGGTCTTGAATCCCCATTTTCTCTCGATCCAAACAAGCCTATAAACTTTCCGAGAAAGAAAACTCAACGCAATGTGATCGAAACGAGAGAAATCTCAAACACAAGAACACACGCGGAGAGGATTTGTGGCGAAATTGAAGCGTTGATTTCAATAATTTCGAAGAGTGATTACGTTTTCTGATGTATGCGTACATGCAGGTAAAAGCGAGTGGACGCCGGATATGAGCGAGGTGAAATTACGTTCGAGGAGCTGAAGAGAATGTGTGAGGGGTGGACAGCAGGTGTTTGCTATGTCTAATTGTGTAATTTTGCAGGTTGGGATCACTAGCCACGTATCTACTAATTTCATTTTTATCCTCGTAGTGCAGTTTGTTTGTACCATACTTAGGGTCTCCGTATTTAGACCTCGTATAAATACTCAGAGGACTGAAATGTAA